>NW_028185550.1:1385631-1403987 GCF_003343005.1 Rhea americana
CAAATTAAAAAAAAAAAAAAAAAAAGATTTCTACACATCCGGGACCCGCTCTGCCAGATAAAGTGAACTTTCCATGGTAGCACATGCATAGATCTATCAAAGAACTGAAAAATTTTAGCCATTTGATTAGTCCCCTTGAAGTCAGTGAAAATGTTTCCTTCTCTCAGATTAAGTACCTACAAATAAATTTCTTCTGAAGAGCCCATGTACATTGAATGCCTAAATAAASGAGTAATAGCTGGGAGTTCCTTGTGGTGGGTTGCTGCAAACCCCGTAAGTGATTTGTTGAATCAGGTCCCCTAAGTGATGCTAAGAAACAAGGGATCAGCATTCTTGTCCTCCACCAAGTAAGTGTTCATGAACGAGGGGGAGGGCTGCTAACCAGTAATTGCAAAACCTTCAGATCAGATAAGGGAAAAAATGTAAGTGTTACAGTTCAATCTGTCTTTAGGTATCTTCATTATTTTTTTCCCCTCAACTCATATAACACTAAGGACACAAGAATAGTTACAACTGTGTAAGTGAAAGTAAAAACTGAACTAAAACCTGTTCAGTGAATGGAAGTTTTTAAACACCATAAAATAACACCACATCCTTTCAATTTATTTGTATACGTGGGGATAGAGAACATACTTACATCTTATTCCAGATTAGTTTGGTTCAATCAGGGTTCAACCATCACAAACTGGGTTATGGAGTTTTCACAAAAGTATATTCACAATGTTATGTATCCTGTAAAGTGAACTGCTCTTTGGTAAGGAATCAACTCAAGATTCATACTTCAAATCTGCACAATCAAATTCAAAGTCTATACAAACAAATTATTCGAACTTGCAGAGATTCCAGATTCCAGTTTTAGCTGATCTATGCTTTATCTATCTTGAKCATTTTAAGCTTATTTAGACAATTTTGTAGACTTGCAGAAATGTATGATATATGCTCTTGAAGTGTTGCCAGGTTCTTTTTTTCCTGGAATCAAGCTTTGCTAAAAATACGCTGCCACTTCTGCGCTATTTTAGCTGCAGTTTAAGAAAACAGAAGCAATTCATTTCCTCTAACAGCTACATTTAACACCCCAAGTTTGGGGTACTACAAATATTTTAAACTATTATTAARAATCAGTTCTGGATCCATATACCAATGGAACACTCTTGCAGCAATATGACATTCAGAGTTTAAAACATCAGATTTTTGTAAATCAGCCTTTCCTCAGTCTGTTTCAGTTTGCTTTTAGNGGGGGGGGGGGGGAAGAGTCATTTTTTAAGCCCAAATATAGAGCATTGCCCAAAGCATATATTTACCTTTCTACACAAGAAGGACTTCCACTGAGGTCACCGACAGTGCTGAAAGCATAGTGCTAGGCACATACAGGAGGTTGGGGGGAGTTTTAAGTATCAGCGTGATAAAACTTTAAGCTCTTTGTCTTTTGTCTGGACCAAACGCTGCCACAATCAGGATGGCCTGAGGAAGGGGGAGCTCCCTAGTCACATTACCTGGAATGCATGGGCCACGTGGGCCCATGGCAATGGATGGACGCTGTTTGCTTTGATCCACGGCTACACAGTTGTACCTGGTCCAGTGAAGCCCTGGCTCAGCTGACCCTTCTACATCTGAGAGGTGAGAGAGAGACTCTCACCAGGGAAGAAAAGTCACAATAAAATGGGGCTTTTTTGTTCTTGAGAAGTTCAGTTGGAATATTTTAGACAGCAACAAATCAAGATCAACCGTCCGATAAGACCCACATCTGAGAAGTCTACAGGAGAACAATAAAGAGGCAACAATGCTCTTCAGCCGTTTTTTCATCCTGAAACCTCAGGATCTCCTTCCTGCTTAAGCAACCTCTGACAAGACATCRCTCCAACAGTTATGAAAACAATACAGATGCAACTTATTTCAGAAGATGTCACCAAAGAGCAGCTTAGTTTAAGCTTGCATGTTTTGCCAGCATTACCTTGTATACTTAATGAGAACTTGGCTATTTTTCTCTTGTGTGCAACATCATTTCCCTTTTAGTAAAAATCTCTGAAGAAGGGCAGTCAAAGCTCTCCCAGTTTGGTCATTCTACCCTGAGTGCACCAGTAAATACATAGTCCCTATGTTAGGAGACAAAGTACATTATTTAGGATCAACATGGTGTCCTTTTGTCATAGTGGTATTTCTCAAGACAAGTAGCTATGTTTTTAGAGTTGCATCTCCTAAGAAACAAAATTGTTTAAAGTACTTAAAATTACTTTCTTGATGAAACATACTTGGCTGAGAAATCCCCTGCCCAGCCTTACCACACTTGCTCCTTACAAAACACTGTGTGCTCGTTGTGCCTGTAATCATTTTGTTGGCGTAGTGCATTTCGTCAGCCATGCAGGAAGGTGATAAGCAGCAGAGAAAATATGACTGAACAAAACGGATTTGACTGGTCCAGAAACCAGGGCTGTCATAYCAGAGATGTTCTTTACCAGAAAGTTCCCCGGACATGTCAGTATCTGCAGTATCTGGGGGAAGCTAGGGCCAGGTCAGTCCAGTCCGTATTGCCCCACACAAATACTGTCCTCTCAACAACTCTGTTGAGATTCCTGGAAACCTTGACAGCTTCTCCAAAGCTAACATTTTTTTTGGAATGCCACACAGGTGAAAGGCAAAAGACGAATACAAAGTCCTGTCCTGCTCACAAGGGCTGAGCACAAAAAGCAGCAGGTTGCAAAGTCCCTCACTCACAGCCACAGGCTTGTCGGATGCCATCAGCAGGAGAACACAGAGCACCACAGTTCAGATGGTTGGCAGCATTAAAGCTAATAGAGAAAATGAAAAGTCTGTCAAGAGTCAAAGGAGCAATAGCATTTGTCCCTTGCTAGCTGGAAATAATGTACCTTCCAGTAACAAAACGAGGGTGGTGGGAGAGTTTTTAGTCAATATTCCTACTCTCTATTTGGCAAAGCAAATAGTGCAGTCACATCACAGGTGATGGTGAAACCCTTCTTGCATGCTAATGTAACTCAAAAAGCTGTTGGAGAGCAACTGCAGAGGGTAAACAAAATCATCAGGTCTGAATAACTAACATTCAAAGTTTTTGAAAGATCTGGCCAAGAAAATGGTCAAGATATGCAGGCTGATTTGCAATATCTGACTTCTCTAGACTTACTGAAATAGTACTTCTGGACTAAACAGAATATTAAATACGGGAATCAGTAAGAATTGAGAGCATTAAAACAATTAACATCAACGTTAACAGACCACAAATCCTATCAAAATAATGCTACATATCTTACTGTAACAGACTGGGATTTCAAAAAACTCCTATTCCTTGATGAGCAGCTGGAGGGTGAACAAGATTTCGTTTCAGTGTACTTGAATATGAGTCCTATTTAGAGGACCATAAATACTATTGCACTTTCTAAGGGAGCGCAGACTCCCTTAGAATCACATTGGTTTGCCTGAAATCAGCATGACAGGGGACGATCTTTGTGTGAAGGGATACTGAATCTTCCAATGGAGGAACAGAAAAATCATGCAGAATCAGAAAAGTCCCATTCAGTTTGGTTTAAAAGCATTTAGAGTCCAGCCCTTTGCTCTCTAATGGTGGCTAAGATTATTCATCAGATTTGGCAAAAATTTTTAGTTAAATAAGTTGAAATGAGAGTAAGAAGGAAAAGAAAGATTCAGAAATCAGTGTCATATGTTGATATTTTCAAAATGGAAACGTTTTCTTTTGAACTAACACTTTTGTTTCAAAACAGAGCTATCGTTAAAAGCATTGGCTAGTAGGAAAATGAAATAAAACACTGTATTTTGGATCAAATTAAACACTTCAGTGGATCCAAGATAATTTTCCTCCCAACTTCCAGCTCCTAATGAACAACAAATCCATTCTTTGCAAAATTGTCAAATGCACACTGATGAACTGCCACTAAAATATTATGGAATATACTTGAGGAAAGAGCTTCAAGAACTGGAACAATTTCTAACCAGGTCCATGAGACAGGGTTCATGAAATTGTTTAAAGGGTGAGGAAATATTCCCTGTAAGGAAAGACTCCAGGTCCATTTAGACACGTCAAATAAAACTAAAGAATGACTTTATAATAACCAATTAGAACCTATGTGTAGAATAGATTTTCTTTGGTTGTTTAAGGTCTAGCTAACAAAAGTATTAATAAGATCTGGAAGCTGAAGCTGTACAGATTTGGACAACAATTATGGTTATGTTGCTAAGAGCGGAGYTGGCTTTCGGAGTAACTTAACGATTGTTGTGCTGGACTGCCCATCATCAGGAATTTTTAAAATCAGAATTGAATGTTCTCCCCAGAACATACGCCTCACTAATAAAACAGAACGGCCAATAAAGGCATGTCCTGAACAAGACGACACCTGTATTTATTTCACAGAGTGGAGGCAAACTCACTGGAAGAGCAGATAGCAATTTAAAGCAAAATGCTGTCTCACTGTTTAAGGGAGATCACTGAGAGGATTGGATATCGTTCTTAAAATGTGAGGAGGGAGGAAAAGCCTTGCTCTTCTTGCTCACTGTACCACCTGTTCTGCTGGTGAGGACGGGGCCAGCCCAAGGTTATGTCTCTTGAGTTTAACCCCAGTAGCACAGATCTGCTTGCTATACCTGCTGAACAGTGCCCAGACGCACACGGTGCCATCGCTCATTAAGCTCAATAAGAAAGTAGCTGTACGCCAAGACTCGGGATAGGATGCGGGACACCTGGGCCATCACTTCTCAAAAAACCCTCACAATAGCAAGGCCACATGATACATTGCTTTCTACGCACCTGAGCCAAAAATTCAAGCTTACAAAGTACATTGTGTTTTCTAAAAGCCACAAGATTATGTATCAGATTTTCTTGGCTTGTGTAAGTTTGTGTAGTTGAAGCAAAGCTGATTTAAAGCAACCAACAATCTGCTCTGTGGGTTTCAGAGGTATCTCTAAGAGTTTAAGAAAAGTTGGATGCAGCAAAAGCCCTGATCCCTGTCCTAAATTTAAGGGAAGCTCTAAGCCAAACGTGTACTTTACAGCTAATCCCTGTCATCTTATAAGGTCAAACCAAAAGCTTGGCACTGAATGCCCCACTCCACCTCTAACAGAGCACAACACTGAAGTCATATTTTTTCTTCAAGAAAAGTTAATGCAATACAGAGGGTGTGATTTTAATTACCCTCTCATTTCAAAGCGATGAAAAATTTACTGACTCTCAAGGATATGTTTATTTGGCCACATATTCAAGTAGTTGCCAGTACACCAAGCTCTTCTAGCTTTGATTTAAAAAACAAGAAAATGCAATAATTATGTTAAAGTTTGAAACTAAGTGCACAAAAGCCAGGAAATTCCAAAATTAAGTTAAGTTATCTACCACAGCCATAACTCAGACCTGGTAGTTAGCTTATTGTATCACTTGACTGCATGTGCAGTTAAAGATTTATGCCTTAAAATGGGGCCAGGCCATGGTATGGGTGGGAGTCTGGGCTATGGAATGCTTTGAATTTTGTGCATTTCAAATCTCACTTTTAACATTGTGTTAATATGTTTGCATTTAACAGTATTATGCTTCAGAGTTTCCTCTGCAAAGTGAAATCAGCATAACCTGGGCCAGAAATATCTGTAGAAGTTGCCAAATGACAGGACAGCACTAACAGTACTGACTGGTAGGATGCCTCTTCTCAGATCAATTCAAGGTATTTGAGCTCCATCATGTGGAATGGGGCTGTATATACAATATGAATAAAATCCTTGGCTTCCAAATAAATCTTAGGGAGAAAAAAAAAAAAGATACATTTCCAAACATACTATAAATCAAATAAACTTACTTTTACAGAAAATACGATTTCGTCTATGACTGAAGATTAAACCTATCAGAAGGGCTATGTTTGATTAAATCCTTCGACTATAATACTGAAGTTGTGCTGCAATTCACTATGGCAGCCTCTCACAAGTACACTGCTTTTTAAAGAGAATTGAGACCATCTCTCACTGCAGGGCATGTAATTAGATTCACTTCACCCTAACACTTGCAGCATTGGTTATGGAGATGCTATTAAACCAATAGCTGCTCATCCATGCACAGAACTGAGGCTTTTTTTTATTTTGCCTGCTTGGGTTTTGTAGCCTTGTTCATTCTACCTGTGCTGGAGAGTTGCAATGACTGCCCAAAGCTATTCATATACAGCAGGGACTGCGTGACTTCTTTTTATGATTATGTTGCTCTGAAGCTCAGGATAAGGAAGCCTCACATCTGAAGTCAGGCTAATATCCTATTTCTCAGTCTTTTAGATTGTGAGCTYCTCACTGACATCTTCGCGCAGCATCTAGCCCAGAGGGGCCCTTATCTTGCTGCCTCCCTGGGATGCACTCAAAGAGCTACGCTGAAAGGGAATGCCTTCCACAGACAAGCAAAAGCTTCTGAATTTCTGGGGACAAAGACATGGATTATCACTGGTATTCATAAACATTTTTGTGATAGGAAGCATATATTGCCATGGAATATATTTATATGTATAGAAAGTATATAGAAATATATGTTGTTTCACTTATTTGTTCAAGTGATAAAAATGCCTGGAGGCCTGAAAAATATGCTTTACTATGAGAAAATAGAGCAGMTGTAATAGTGCAGGTAACAGTGGGCAGGAGGAGCTCAAGAGCAGCTTTCTGACAACAGGTGGCTCTACAGCCTAGCCAAAAGCGTTAAAGSAGCAGCTTGTTGAAAACTACAAATAAACAGATTCAAACAAGAAATGAGTGTCAGAARAAGCAAGAAATAGGTGAGTCCTCTGTCATTTCATTCCCAAATCAAGACTGAATAGCTCAGACTGAATCCCTGCCAGCCTTGACTACCATTATGCAGGAACTCATGCTGGATAAGCATTACAAYCTTTTCTGGCCTTAAAATATATATACATACATATATAGATGTACACACACACACACACACACGAAGTCAGACAGACAATTCATCTGTATTACAGCAGATTACAAAACCTCCCGGATGATTTTCCAAAAAGACCCAATCATCACCACAGTGTTTACGAGAGAGATGCAGACAGACAGACAGGGCCAGAGGCACAACTGCCAGGGCCATTGCTCAGCCCAAAATYGCACAGAGGGAGCTGCCACACATTCTCCTCGCCCTCTGCATGTCTGTCATACTACCAGCTGTGCTTTGTAGCTGCTGCACATCCAGATCCCCACTTCTTAATCTGTTTGTTGGGTGACAGAGATGAAATCTGACAGCACTTTTTTCCCCATTTTCACCTTCACAAATGCCTTATTGCTATCCTCTCTTGGCATCAAATTGCAAACCATTGAAGACATTCAGGCCTTTTGCATCTGAAGTCAGAGAAGCAAGCACCCGCTCTCCCTCTTTCTGCAAGCCTCATCTGCCCTCAATGATTTTTGTTGTTTCCTCTCCAAGGATTTATTCAACAATAGGAGTAAGAAATATTTCCAACTTCGATAATTTTCTGAAAATGTGTGATTTGATTTTCTTATTAAAAGTTTTTTTTTTTTTTTTTTTTTTTTTTTTTTTTTTTAAATTTTCAGCATGCATATTTCAAGTTCATGTTTCCCAGGGCAGGGAAACAACAAAAACTACATCATTTCCATAGTGATGTGCAGGATTTTATTTCCCGTTCTGCTTTATGGAAAAGACCTCTGTTCAGCATTTGACTGCTGCTCTGAAGGGCAAGCAGTCAAAAATTGGTTCTCAGATTCCAAAAYGAACCAGATACTTCAGCCTTGTTCCCATTCACACAGTAAGGATTGTACCCCTGGAGCATTCAGCTCAGCCAGGAAGCCAGGCCCAAACATGTTTCCGATTACACTGGCACGAGCGCCCCAGGAGAGCAGCTGTTCTGGCATCACGAGGTGTTCTGGTCCATGCACTGGGAGTAAGGCTCAGCCCTCTCTCTGCCTCCACGGCCTCGCGGGGGCAGGAGCCAGCAGGAAACCCTACCGCTGCTTTCTATGGCCTGTTCTGCCTGCTGAGAAACTGGGCACCTTTTGAAATAAGACTCTGCAGCCTCCCAGGCAGGGCACCTACTGCTGGTGTGACTTGAGCTGCACTACAGAAACTGCAGCCAGAATGGTAGAGGAGGAACCACAGCACCAACCTTGGTCATCTCCCTGCTGGTAATGGATGCAACGGGGTCACCTGGGCTGTTTGCTGATCATTGTTTCACTGAAAAAGGTGCCAAGGCCACTTTAAAACAAATCCTGCCTTTCCAGGGGCTTTTGGAGGAGTCCCACCTCTGAAGCGTGGAGGTGGGATGGGGAACTACTTGCAGCGAGGGAGCTTGTCTGAACCTACAGTGCCTCTTGTGTGGGAATAGCACAGAGACCACATGTGAAAGTAAAGTAATATGAATGCTGCAAGCTATTCCAAAAATCTGAAAACTCCAAAGCCAAGATTTTGTAACATCACGTTTCCTGGGAAAGGAAAGTCAACAAGATATAACAGGGCCATTAGAATTTAATGGAGACAGCATGAGCCTAGTTTTAGGCTAGGATGCGTTCTAGTTTTAGTAAGTTGCTCCTTTCCATCCCAAGTCCAGATTTTCAGCTCGTTCATGTAAAGCAGCACAGCTCCATTAAGGAGTTATGCCGATCGCACTAGCCAAGGGCCAGCCTTTCAAAATGGCCAGAGAACCCAAAGCAGAAAGGACTAGCACCCACTTGCAAAGGAGTCAGCCTTACCATTGACTTCTGAATCTCTGGTATAATTTTACGTGCTTCTTTTCATAATGATGCATAGACGGTAGGGAGGCAGAGTTATAAAACAGTTATTAAATTGGGTCCTCTGCCTCAGCTCCCCAACTATTTCCCCCACTGCATACTGCATTTTTCATCACTCTTTCCTGCCAGGCGAGAGCACAAGCACAAAACAAAGGGAAAAAAAAACAACAAAAAACCCCAAATAAAACCAATTAGTCTGAGCAACCACTCAACCTCACCAGGACTACAGCACCACACGCAAGAAACACAGCTTGACTGCGCAAACAGCAGGCACGGTATTATTCTGTTCCTCTCTTTGATTCGCTGCAGGGACCTCTCTTTGCACCACTTACCTTTAGCAGTAGCCATCTCTCCCTCAACGTGAGCCATGCGCTGCATAGCGGTTGCTCCGACACAGACCGGCATACTGATTTTCTGCCCTAAGACAGAGGTGGACAGGTCCATTACAGACACGTCTCTGAGTATCCTGGGGTACAGCTTCCATCTGACACACAGACAAATGGATAAATTTTAAAAAKCATGCATCGTTTTGATTACTTACAGTTCCTAATAGCCAAGCGCAAGTTTTTCTGTTGTCAGGAGAAAGATGGTGAAAGCCGGAGGGAAGGAAGCTGCAAGAGGCACGTGGGAGGAGGATGTTAAAGCTGGAACAGAAATTCTTTGAATTACCTGKAGCTGCAGTCAGCTGCAGAAACACAGAGAGCCAGGAGAGCGGGCAGAGGGAGAGAGATCAGCAGAAGAGGCAGAGTGCCTTGCAGCATTATTGACCACTATCACCAGAAAGAAAAGACAACAGCTGCAAACAGTAGCATTTAGAATGAGTCTCAGGTTCCCTGAAAGCCTTGGGCAGAACTGGATGACAGGGTGTCAGAGGACAGCAGAAGCTATTAATCCTAGTCTGACCTCCTTCAGTTACCTCTCCAATGGACCTGGGAGAGCCAGGAAACAAGGCTTTTTGGAGCAGACTGGCCTGGTCAGTGCTCTTATCCCTCGTTGTCCCTAAGTGTCTCCCTGTTGTACTTGGCTGCGTTATCTGCTCTCTTCAGGCTGGATGCCTTCTGCCCCACACACCTCTGTGAGCAACCACAGGGCGTACAGGGTACAGATTGCCCACGTTGTGGTTCTTTGCAGTGAGAAGTGAGCTCCCACTCTTCTTGCCCTGGAAAAAGAGGTGGGCAGGCTCTCTGTGCTAATAAAACTCAAGCCAAGGAAGAAGGGAAATTCACTGCTCCACATCTATCCTGGCAYCTCGCTAGAGCTGCTTTGCTCAGAGGCCTGTTCCACCGTGGTTGCAGACCACTGTATAAAACGTGCTTAGTTCAAAAGTGACTCCAACCCCAGAGACAGCCTGTTATACCACAAGGATTAGAGACTTCCAGGAAAAGACTAAATGTAGCAACTGTAATTTGGTACAGGAAAAGACCAAGAAGCACAATTACTGTCCCAATAAAGCAAATTACAATCTACTCCTTGAATGACTTGGCCTAGCATCTGCTCACCCATTCGACCTTGCTTTGGCCTTTAATATATTCAGCCAGAAACTGTATCAGCCTAGAGCAGGACTTTACTCTCCATTTAGGGGCTTCATCCCAGAGTACTCTCCAGCACAGAGTAAACAGTTTAAAAAAAAAAAAAAAAAAAAAGCAGCAATTTCTTCATTCTCTAGAAAGATCTAGAGATATTTCTAACAGAAACCTAGGACAGAGTCAGGATAAGACCTAAATTTCTTAAACACTAGAGCACCAGGCTGTGCTAGCTCTCCAGAACATGCTCCTCAGGGAGGAGAAAGATGGTTATGATGCTTGGAAGAAGAAATGATATTGTGGGAGTCAGCTGTATCATTTGATGCCAAGACACACACTGCAAGTGTGTATCCTTAGGCTTGTTTTCATGCCATTGTATCAGACTGTTATTTTTCAAAGGAGGATGGGCTGAGGGTGGGACAAAAAAAAACATGGATTTTTCTTTTTCTTCTTCCTTATCTTCATTCCAAAGCCTTTATCCCAATTCGAAGACATCTTTTCCCAGCAAAGAAAATAATAATCCTTTAATGTTTTTGTTTAGTTGTTAGAATGAAACTCAAAATAAAGGCACAATGATTTGAAATATTTTCTTTTTCCCCAGTCTCCTAGTTTTTGTGCTGCTTCTGACCTGTGAGATTTTTACCTGGTACAAACCACTGCCATTTCATCACAACACACATCTAAGGATTAGTCCTGAAGCACCAAGATTCTTGTAGTGCTTTCAGCTGGAAAAAGAAGTAGGAAGACCAACATCCTCGCCCTGGCCCCCAGCTCCCAACAGTGTATATAAGAAATGCAATGCCACTACTACAAGTAGTGATAAACATCCTACTCCCCCTTATGTACCACAAAGAGGCTCCATCCATGACCTTCGTGGACCACCAGATTCATTAGCCCTAGACTTCAAAATTGAATTGTCCCTTTTGATCACCCTTATGGCTCCTCTGCCCCTTGCATCTTACTGGACTGCATGTTCTTGACCAATATCAAGTCAACATGCACAACAGAGGATTTACTAGGTTCCATATAAACACCAAAGGGATCACCATCTTAGTCTTACTCAAGAAAAACAAAACAAAACACAACACTCCCACCACCATCCCAATATGGCATTTTTAGTGGAGATTYTTCTGGCTTTTAGTGAGTCAGACACTTGAAGCAAAGCACTTTCTGAAAAAGCTATAGGGAAATGCCTCAATAGCAGTAAGCAAAAAGCAAGACAGGCAGTTCCCAGTAACCAGAGCATGCATTCACACAATACCTGTGTCCTCCCAGTCTATGGGTAAAAACATTTCGTGGACATTTTGTAAATACCTTGTGTATTTTTTTTCATCCTCTCCTTGTCATCCACATTTTTTCCCAAATGAAGTCCGCACCTGTCTGCAATCATCAGCAATTGCAAGCTATTACCTCTTTTGTCCCAGCTGGGAAACTGCTACCCTGAGGAAGCCAGTAAGCATTCACAATCTGGCAGGCAACTTTTAGTTAAAATTGTTTTTAAAGAAGGTTGAAAGTGAGGGCGGAAAACAAGATCTCTCTTCCCTCCACGTTCAAAAATTTCAAAATGTAAATTATTGCATGGTTGGTTAAAATAAGAGGAAAGTGTTCTCTATTTTCCCACTCATTTTCAGCTGTGAAATGCTGCTGAAGCTTTCAAGACAACACATTTGCAGCAGCTCTTCTTGCTTGCCTTCTGAGTTGGTACGAAATAACCCCTTGGCGCTGCACCGCTGAAAGTATGGTTTGGAGAGAACACACGGTTCGGGCAAAGTCCCTATCCTGGTTCAAACCCCCTTTGCTACCTTAGTCTCCCCTGCGGCCTCTACCTCCCATCATAAACTGATGKGCTCTTGCTGTGCACTCTTTAGAGGCAACAGCTTCTTTTTTCTTGAGAAAAATGTATTTCATCTCTGAGGGTATCCTGCAGTCCAAGCAGCAATTCTTTTTGGAGCACTCTGAGCATCTGAGGTGAAGGACATCGCAGAGATGTTATCAACTTACTACAAACATTCCCCTCTTTCTTCCCCCTCCAACTTTGCATGACTTCTTGGCCCTGATCAGATTCTCCATCTTGCTTTTTTTAAACTAATATTTGCATTATTTAAATGCCTAGCTATTTTAAGGCCCTTAAGACCGAGCTACAAAACAATGATACACTTGCAGCAAATACACATCAGTGCTGTCACTGATAAACAAGCTATTGCTGTTCCATATGCATATGGCAACGTAATGCATCTTCTCCAAATGCCACTGGGAAGTCAGTGGCAGAATGTGTCACAGCGGATTATCAGAAATGTATTCCCACACACACACGTCTACCTTCATTAAAATGAAAGAGGAGATTTCAGATCAATTCCTGAGTACCATCAAGCCTAAGGCACYCCAACCTTGTCATAAAGTCTATTCTCTATTCAGCCCAATTGCTTCCTTGGCAATGTGAGAGTGAATTTAATCATCAGATAAACACAGCATTGGAAGGACATATGTTTTTTGGGGACACAGAATAAATGCAAGGTGAATAAAGTCAGACTCCATAGGGAATAATGTGTGTGCTGACATCTGAAAGAAAACTTCTTTGGCTAAAATGCTTCATTAATACAACAGCTGTCTCCAYATTATTTGAAAACTGTGGGAAAAAAAGTGTTATCTGGCTTTAGCAGTAACACTGATGTTGAAATACAAGCTCTAGTTTCTCACTCCAACATCAGTCCCAGAAGAAATGGCAAACAGAGGAAAGTTACTGTGTCTGGTGTTAACCTCATCCTTACCAATGGTCTTTTGGTACTAGTATCTGATTATAGAACCAAAGCACTTTAAACTCCTACAAATTCTTCATGTTTTCAAAAGGCCAGGATACTCATTTTATAATCAAATGGATTTGAACTTCACTTTTCTAGAAACTGCGCGTGTCTTTCTAAAGATATCGCATTGCCTATCAACAGTTTCATTAACTTGCTAGATCATTCCCTAATAGCAGTCCATTTATCGTTAAATGCAACCATTAACTTGCAAACGCATGAAAAAAGCTCAGACAAACCTGACATAGAAAGGGCTCTGTTAGGGAAAAACTATCAGTAATAGTTTTGTACAATGGTATGGGCTAAGAATTCATGCTTTTGATTCAGTTTTGTGCCTTTTTCCCCCCCATAAATATGTGTGTGTATGTATGTATATAATAYACACACACACACAATATTTAAATAAATTGTAAACTTATATAATCAGGCTGAATCTCATGACTTAAAAGAGCAAGCAACTGAGCCTCTGCCAATAGAAATCAATGGGAGCTCTGAGGCTATCACAAATAAAGCCAAACATACAAATTTCTTTCAGAAAGATATCTGACTTTGTGATCTTTGTGAGTAGGAGGCATAACATRTATCTTACTTTACATTTACCCATGAGCTGCACTCAGGAACAGAGAGATAACCAATAGCAGACTTTGAGACCAGGAATGAACCCGGATTCAGCGGCAATCCTGCCTTAGTGATTAGACCATGCTTTTCATCAAGCATTGAAAAATAAATAAAGATTTTTTTTTTACTCCAAGTAAGTTTTGTACTCCAAAACACTGAAAAGTCTTTATACAAGTTTCCTACTCCATCCCTTCTAGATATGCTACCAGAAAGCCAGGGCAAACATGGTCAGATTGAACAGTTTATCACAGTATCTCATGTATTAAGAAAACACAAGCCTGGCAAGCAGATTTACCTACCTTTGTTAACATGTCTCTGGGTAGATTAGATCCAGCTTCTGTTTAAATCATGATTAGTTACTGTGGTTAAGTGATAAGAAAAAAATCACTACTACTACTCTTGCTTGCTTCTATGCACTTCCTTTCACTCTTAACATCTCATTTTATTATCAGGGTAAATAACCTTTATAAAGCATCTGGAAGCATTAAAAAGAGTGAGCATTACTACATCCCCTCATGCTCTATTCACCCCTTAGCACAGGAACAGTCCTTTGGTTCCACGTCTGAATGGCACCAAGCGCAAACTTAGGGTTTCAGTGGGTGCTCGTGTCTAGCCAAGAGGCCTGGAACACCCAGCTGCAGCCTAGGTTAATTTTCTTCTCGAACATGCCACACACTGCTCTGCCACAAACCTCCCGTGCAAGTTCGGACAAATCGCTTATTACTGGATATACAGGAAGATACAGGTGACCACTTACCTCTCAAGGAGCCTGAATTCAAAGACTTTGGACCTTTAAAAACTTTTGTTGCTGCTGTTTTTGGTTTGGATTCAGAAGAGTTGCCACCCAACTGTTCTGTCTGGCAAAATTATTCTTTTCCCCCTCCCTCCACAAAACTACAGACTGGAATAAGTTCAAAAAGAGAGAAGTGAATTGCAGAATTTCCTGGACTTCAGGGATCTCAGGGGATCTGATTAGCTAAGTAACTAGCCTCTTCAGTCCACTAGCACTATTGGTTTCCATTTGCAGGCACCCAGCTTGCCCTGAGCTCACAGGTCCTAGCTCAATAAGCTGTCTGAAAGTAAGCCATGAAATTAGTGACTGCCCTTCCTCTAACCGTTTGTCTGTGTTTCATTTCTAATCCATAAAATGAGGCAAGTGATATCTAACACCTCAGGAAAACGAGTTGAGGCAGGTGCTACAGAAGAGCAATGTATTACTGCAAACCGAGACATCCTGCAAGAGGGTGAGAATCCAGGCCAGCAAACCYATCTACACAAGTAGGAACATCAATATACCTGGAGATAATAAAGATTTAGAATCACCTCTCTCAATGTCTCTTCAGCAGCACCATCCTTCAACTTGTACCTTACTCTGAAGTCAGAAAAAAAATGTACTCAATGATTTCAACCTAGACTATAATCAAGCATGTAGCACCTGTGCATATTGGACACTTTCCTTGGCACACAAGACAAACTTTGTCATCTGGCCAGGATATTTGACATCTGAGGAAGAAATAAAACTGGGGACAAACACAAATCAGAAATTTTTGTTTTGGTTTGCTTGACACACAGAGCACACATGGGATTAAAAACTTTAGAAATAAACAGAAACACATGCAAGAGGGTTAAATGTCTGCACCAACAAAATCCAAGAACCAAATGGAAAAATGGAAGCTAACAGCTATTTGTTTAAACTGTTTGACTAGGCTTAACTAGGATGATGTGATTAGTCTGCCTCTCTCTTTTGCAGAGCTTGGGCTAATGCACTGGTGGCAGAGGAAAAAAACAAGATTCGGGGGAGGGAGAACCAACACTGCACAGGGAAAGTGGCTTGAAGCATGCTTTGACACTCTTCCATAGAATTTAATGGCAAAAGCTACTTTAAACTGTGTTGAACTTGTGCTTCTGAACCAGAGGGGTCAGGGAGCTCAGGCTGAGAACAGGACAAGGGGCCAGATGTAACTTAGAACTGGCTTATAATACTTCCCATCATTTACAGTATTTCATGTTGAAGCGCTGACCCTGCTATTGGAAGTCTCCTGACCAGTACTTGGCCACTCAGTACCAAGCACTGGRTTTCATTGCTCATTCCAGAGCACACTGCTAGGGTATTTTACTTGGATTTATAAGTGTTTCAGAAACACTCATCATGGCAGGATGCATAATGAATACAGTTTGGGAGGAACAGGTGAGATCTAGAACAAYTCAGGAGCTAAAAAAATGAGAAGAATCTCGTGCTTTTATTATAGTCTATACATAGAAACTAAAGTTTCTTCAGTTAACTGGACATTGGTTATGTCAGAGCCAAAAGAATACAGAGACTTTATGCTAACTGCAACAGGAGAGAAACAAAAATGCAGGTAAACCTAGAAAATATTCTAGTGTATTTTTAGGACTACATTTGATAGAAAATATTATTTGGAAAGGTGAGAGGGGAAAGCTGCTAGGCTGTCCTAAAAAGAAGGAATAGAGAATTTTTTTTTTGCTTAAAAGTTTCAGAAGGATTTTTCTGTGTGAATAAGAGTCACTTGTGCACCCACATCTACTAATAAAGCACAATTTATACCCCCCACACTCCACAAGTATATACACATGCATATGTATTACAACCGTAAGTCATCCTCCTACCTTGAAAATGCTGCTACATTATCTGCTAATGTTTCTTGGTCATCTGCTCCTGATCGGTAATAATCATACACTGATTTTGGAAGAACTTTTTTAGCATATTTTTCAAAATCAGCAACACAAACTGGTTTTCCAGACATGTTTGCAGATCTCACAGGGTAAGTTCACTCCTGCTTCCTTCTCTTAAGTTTGGTCTTTTTCCTCTGTAAATCATTAATTTAGGACTTCATCAGGATCTGACCTACTTATCTACAAACACACTAAAAACACTAAAATATACAAACTTCTTGCATAACTCTGGACTTCAGCACTGCTGTATTTCATGGTCACAAAGCAAACCCAGGATTAAAACATGTGGAAAGAAAGAAAATGCATCAGCAAGCAAAGAAGTATATTGGTGCAGCATAGACAGCTTATACCTGCAGCAAGAGGAATATCCTGTCTCTTGTGGATGCCTTTATCAYTGAAAACATGCAGGATGCTGAAAAAGGAAAAAGAAAGATATTGCTTATGTCCAAAGAACAAAATTTTGTTTAGATGATAAAGCTGGTCTAAGTCTAGACTGGTATTTAAAACTCCAGTTAACATAGGTGAGTTTCCAGTAGTTTCCAGTACAGCTCCAGATTCTGTGTCAAGTTGCACAGGCTCGCTCCCAGCTGGCTAGAACATCTAATACATCTTCAGGCAAAAAGTCCCCCTTTTAAGCCAGTTCCTCCTCCAAACCAAGATCTCGTGTTTGAAAGTCAGCTGCGTTCACTAGCTGGAAACAAAATTAGCTTATCATGCAGATGACATTCATCCAGAATGGAAGACTTTTGTAAAGTCGAGATTCAAACATGAACTCTTCARAAATTACATACAGAGAAGGATATATTTTTTTGATCTTGAAAGGGAGAAGTCACAAGTGTATCATAGCTGTATATATTCAGTTTTCCTGCTGTACACATTTTATTTACTAACAATGCAGTTTAGTTTTGTTTTTCTATAGCAGAGTTTGGGAAGAAGGGAGCAATCAATACTTTAATTAGAATCAAACCCTTCAAAGCAAAGCTCAAGGTGCAGCAGACCTTTGCCAAGCACACAAACAGAGCAGCACACACTGTGGTCACTGCAGCCCAACACAGATCTTAATTTCTGACAGTCTTGTAAGCAAAAACCAGGCAACTAGCCTGTTGCTGATTCACTGCTAGTTATTTGTGGTGCATTCAGAGATGAAGAAATGCAATGCAATATAAATATAGCCGTGTCTCACTTCCTCCAACAATACAGGGCTTTAAATGACTTGATTTTTCATCAACAGGGCTGAGGAATTCACACAATGTCAAGTTAAATACATATATACCTCTGTTAAAACCACAGCCATCTTCCTTGCTGCTGGTTTATAAATAACAGCTAGGAACATAATATTCTCTAAAGAGTGAAAAAACTGCTTAAGACTCAAAGCATACTTTGAAGCATCTTTTGAGAAATATCTCAAGGATTGAAATGGTAAGGTCAGTACTGAGAATCATTTAAAGAAAACCACAGATCTTAGAGAGTTGCAGCTATTTCTCCAATTGCTTTCCCAGATGAAAGCCTCTTAAATTAACACACACTGGAACAGGAGGGGGTGATCTTTCTTATAGCTGATCAGAATTTCTGTGGGAGGAATTGCCAAAGATTATCATCAATATACATATATACAGCTACACCATGGGGCATTTATCACATATCAATGTCAAATTCAATTCAAAACCAATATGGCTCAACTGACATTTCTCCCAGCACAAACTGGAGATAGGTCTTTTCATTTAAAACTTGCATTGCTTATGCTATAAACAGGCATTTATCCTAGAGCATATAAGACTAGGCATTTGGTGAGAGCTAAATATTTTAATATGTGCAACTATTTTGTGCCAGTATTTTGTAGCACAGCTTATAATGTTGGAAATCTGCACAAAAATTGCTGGAGGTAACTAGCTTTTCACCATTGATCATCCTTTTCACCATTTCTGTATTCACCAAAAAAAACAAAAAGAGAATATACTTTTAAGGCCTCCGTAACATTGTCCATGTTGATCTCTACTTA
>NW_028185550.1:1404052-1436341 GCF_003343005.1 Rhea americana
AAAAAAAAAAAAAACACAGAAACACACACAGAAACTTGTCTTTATTTTACTGGTAATATTCAGGCTAAAAGTTTCTCCTCCCTCCCCTATCATCCTCACTAACTTGCTCACTTACATCAACACATGTATCTTCATAGCAACCTCTTGGGTTGCCCCTGCAAAAATGGGAAACAAGTGTCAAAGGGGAGCTAGGCCAAGGGGGCATTGGCTTACATCTCTGGTTAAACAACTGGGCTCCTAGAAGCTGCAGTCCCCAAAGCCCAGCAGGAGCTGGAGATCCCTCTACTCCAGCAGATACACACACCTCTGCCTACCTCTGGCCAGTTTATGAGCTGGGGTAGGGAAAAAGCTGCCAGTATCATAAAAAAGAAAAAAGAAAAAAAAAGTAGCCTGCTGCTAAGACATGAGCATTTAGCCTCTTAATGGTAGCACATGTTTAATCCCTAGCACATCTCATACCAATACAAAGGATCATTCTGATCCAGCCCCCTTCCAGGTAATTAGCTCCTTTGTTTCAATGAATCTGCCTGGTTGCTACCTCTCTGGGTGAAACACTTCCTCTCTCTGCTTAATGAGATATCAGCTGTCTCAACTTCAACTCTGAAAGCAAGAGAACATCTTAACAGCAAAGAGTTTGCCCAAGTAACCAAGGCAAACCTCACTGATGAAAGTCAACGCACAGCTGAATTGGAACATTCAGATATGATTAGGGCAAAGAAAAACAGTAACATCTTCTCCTATCTTCTACCTACTCTTTTTCATTTTTTTCCCCTGGCAGGTCACTAGACAATTACAATGGAAAATAGCATCATGTAATTAAGCCTCAGATCAACCAGGCCCTGCAAAGAAATCTCTTCTAACTTGGTTCAAAGAAAGGAGACTGACAAATTCAGAGAAGAAAAAAAAAATCTATCAACTGTTATTAAATACTGAGATATGACTTCCGGCTCAGGAAGCCCTTCAATCAGAGGCCAGAAGAGTGTTCTAGGAAATATTACTACGTGCTTGTCCTATTATACAGTCAGAAATAGAAAAAGACCTGTATGCACATATAGTCTGAATCACCATGCTCCTACTACAAAATCAAGGGCAACATTGATGTTTTTTTTTTACAAAAAAAAATCTGTAAGTGAAGGATACATCAGATGGGATCTTCAGTTTACTCCCAGTTAAACTGAAGCTAGCTGTAATATGATTAAAATATGACTACCCTTTACAGATCATAAGCACCCTAAGGTAAAGTGTTTTCAATGAATATTTGGCATTAACCAGAGCCGAATTAGTTCATTTTAGCCCCTCCAAGTTACAGGGAAAGGAGATCAGAAGAGGCAGTCCAAGTTCCTACTCCATGTTTAAATCAACCGTTCACATAAACTAGCCTGGAGAACAAAACCAGCAGCAAGTGCTGTAGAGAGGTTTTTTCCCTCAACTACACTGAATCCAGTAAGACACACCTCCTCTTATTTATATATCAGTATGGCCCCAGGTCCTCCCTTCTACTTTGGTGAAAGGATATAGCTTTCCTTTAAGGAAATACAAACAGATACAGAGGAGAGACTAGTCCTGATGTTGAAAATTCTTCCCCAATGGCAGCCACTGATAAAGCAATCAACCAATAGAAAATATTTACAGTTTTTCAGCCGTTTGTTAGTTCAGCATGAGACAACGTTGAAAGTGAGATGATTGTAGGAATGGGAACAGTTCCTTGGCCATCCAGCACAGCAGCTAAGGGCCCTCATAAGCCCTCAGGAACATCCCTCTTGTGAAGCTGGGGAGTCTAGTGACTGCTGGGGTGGCAAGAGGCTAGAATATCAACTGGAAGAACTCTTATCCGAGGAGGATCCATACAACTTTGAACACAACAATCTAAGAGAGACCGATGAGAAACATTCACATCACTGGTCTTACACACACACAAGCAATAAACATATATAGCTCTGAGAAGCCCTTACAGAGGCAGGACAAGGAGTGGTCTAAAATAGTGTTACAGTAAAGATTGCAAGCTTGACCAAAAATCTAAGCTGTACACAAACCTGAAAGCAACTGACCTAGAACTTAAATGCATCATTAGACTAAAGTAAAGCAGAGGTATTAGCTTCCCTTTCCATGCTCACCTTGAATGGTTTCCACTGTGGATCTCGTACAGCAGCACTTGTGTGGCCTCCAGAGACCTTCTCTTTGCTAGGAAGTCAATTTAGCACAGTAGTTTGCTGCTTGGGAGAAATAGCATGAGTAGTAGATGAGATTTCTTGATGGTCACAGCTGTGCTGCCATCTACTTCCTGCAACACAGCTGACTGTTCTTGTTCACATGTTTCAGAGCTGCTTGGTGGATCCATTCTGTGGTTAGYGTGTGAATTTCTGCTTCAAACACTGGAAACTCCCAGAGAATCCAATTACTAAATCCCCATCCATCCCCTAGATATTTAAATACAGAGCTTTCCTCTCTCTTCGGAGAAAGGAGAAAGAGTAAAAAAGGACAGTATGAAGAATTAAGGTGTTTTTATACTTGTAAAACAAACCAACCAACCTTTTCCCCCCTATACAAAAGGGGAGGAAAAAAAGGTACCAGAAGACTTGGTTCACTGGCACATAAGCTTACAAATGAATCAGTGGTGCATGACTGGTTAGGAATAAAAGGATAAGCCGTAAGTTAGACGGAAAGACAGCTAGCTCCTAGAAAGAGCCGCAGAAGCACCACAAGGGACACAGACTGTTTCCTCCTGGGCTGTCCTTTCCTGTAAGATATCCTGGGTTTTGTGCGTACACGTGTTTTAATACTTAGAAAAGGGAAAGGGAGGGGGTCTATTTCCTTCCCACTATCATACTGCAGCCAAAAGACTGCTTGCAAAGATGCCAGCAACAGCCATTCAACTTTTCATTTTGAATGCATCATTAACTTCTAAGAAGAGACAAACATTACTCAACAGCCCTGTTACTGGAACAACCAAGGATGTTTTTGCCCATTGAATACAAAAGGTAAATGGCTGGCAAATTAAGTTAAATATTAAAGATAAAGAGGAAGCAAAAGCAACTCTGACAGTTGAAACTTGCAGTGAAGTCACTCTCCCTCCTCTTTTGTATTTAACTTTCACAGTGATTCAAGACAAATACATTTCAAAGGTATAAATTCCAAGGCAAAAAATTCAAACTTTTCTACAGCTCCAGTTGTGCTACCAGAAAGCTATCTTCATGTTTCCTCAATCAGAATAGAACATATGCTTGTCTGATTGCTTAAACCAAGTGGTTTTCAGAATCTGTGAAATCCACCTGGAGATTCACTCCACCTGTGAATCTGCATGGGGAAAATTTCATATTCTCACATCACGAGACAGAATAAGATGCAGCTGATTAAATAAATAGTAAAACTAAACAAATGCTCATCAGGGTTTCATTTGATACCATTCCCTTTTAATTTTACATCAGGAAATTGATGCAATAAAAGAGAAAAAACAAGAGGAAATGCAGACCACCCAACTCCATGCAGCAGTTACATTCCTACTGCATTAATTAGTGAAAGATCATCCAGAAAATTCATGCAATGAGAATGAATCCAACCTAGTACTGGATCCACTACTGTTGTTTGCATCATCCAAATACGTTGCGTATGCTCCTAATAGTCACAAGGTCCCAGCTCTCCCTCCATACTCAGCGTACTTGGCCTAAAGGCCAGTTTATTTAGCAAAGACTGGTTGCTGAGAGCTACTATCAGATATTGTATCATTTAGGTCCATATACTTCTTGGTGACCAAAACAGTAAGGAGAGATGTACTGCTGTCCTCAAAGTCCCAGAGTTAGCACATTCCTGATGAAACATCCTATTAGGAAGGAAAGTGAAGTCATGGCATCACATCAGCAAATAAAGCGGCTAAGGAAGCTTTCTGCCTACAAGCAGCCTACCTAATCCATCTGACAATTCAAACTGCAAGATGAAGTCCTCAATTGCTGGAATGCCCATAAGGAGAACAGCAGTAATGCTGCATTTCCAAGCCTGTTCTCAAGCAGAAAAACAAGATAATATGGCCCGGTGATTTTAGGCACCTTGAGAAAGACTAAGGTGCAAGGTCACAGATCCACCTAGAAATCATGTCACTTTTCTTTTTAAGAAGCACTATTCAAAATGAATAACTTTAYCTTCATGTGAGTTAAAGGCCTGAGATCTTTAGCTTCATGTTGAAAGCCTCTCTCCAACACAGACAAAAAACCTGAAGATCTTCATAGACAGACAGTAGATTACTCTGGTGAAGCAGKGAGAAGGGCATGCAAACACTCCCTCCTCCCAACACACACAGAAAACAGAATTGTCAGTTCGAGGATTCAAAGCTGTACTATTTCGGCAACAGTTTATTCCCAGCTGCACCTTATACCTTCAACACCATATTGTTCAACCCGGAGTTACCACAACAAAAGCCTCAGTCTGTGCTTGCAGATATTTTTCGTTAATATAAAAGGAGGTAATTCATTAATATARAGGTTTGTTCTAAAGCTTTTCAGCAATCTTCACAAGCAAGCTATCACCTCTAGTGTCAGTTGGAAAACAGTATTAAAAATCTTTTGTTAATTACACAGATGAGCAATCTACACACTTAGAACTGAAGACTAAGTTCATCAATACAAAGTTTATATGGAATTCCAGTACAAACACTCAGTGTAAAACTGCAACACATTCATATAAAAAGACAATCCTGTATAACATTTCAGTAAAGACACCCCACAGAACAAGTGTTGTCCAGCATGGGTCTAGCCTATGCTGAGTACTCCAAGACTCATATCTTTATGAGAACAGGAGATTTAAAGGCCATATTTATGCCCTCTTTGAAAAGCCACACACTGGATTTTTTGAATGACTTAAGCAATCATACTGAGATCTATCAGAGGCTGATTTTCAAAGTGGTATGCATCCCATTTCAAATTTAAAATTGGTTTTCAAGAACTTTTAGTCATTTTTGAAATACAGCTCTTGTTTACAAGCCTTACAGTTAGCAGCCCTATACTTAATCAAAACATTCTGAACAGTGCCAGCAGCAGCTTCTCCAAGGACATTTTGTCAAAACTGAGATTGCAAGAGCAAGTTCCACTTTTGAAAAAGAATCATAGCAGAGAACAGGGACAGACAGATCTCTCAGATGGCACAAAAGGGAGATACTGACATTTTTGGAAACACATTAAATTTAGTATTGTTCCATTTCCCTAATTAGTTCATCCAATCAATCACCTATACTCACATGATCCATTTTCTTGCGGGGGGAGGGAACTGATTCTGGAGGACACATTGACTCTCACTCTTTATGTTAAAGACCATTGCCTATGCCGTAAGAGGATTTTAGTCTTTAGAATATTTAACTACTAAAGCCAGACAAAATATTCTTCAAAGCTGTGTATCTCCAGTATTTGCTAAAATATTCTTCCTATCAACATTAAACTAAAGTTGGAGATTATAATGGTTGTACAGCACTTACTCTAAAGCCTTAAGCACAGCCTAGTGAATTCTGCAGTCAGATACTCCCAATACATGAGATCAGTCAAACCCGAGTTAACATTCCTATTGTATTCATGAAAATACAGGAGCAATGACACACACATTACTTTGTTTGAGAAACCCTAAAAACCTAGTATTGCTGACTGAGATTCACGAGAGAGATCTATGAAGARGTGAACTGCTGCCATTTACTACATGCTTTTATAATCCGCATATCAGATACAAGATTAGCTCTCTTGCAATGAGAAATGCTTAATATGTTCATTTTAAATAATCCAAACTTAACAGTGACATTCAAGAAAGTGAAAAGGAGGTGCTGTGAGCAGAGATTCCAAAGAGCCTTCACACATAGCATCTTCTGACCCTTCTCAGAGCATCTCATAAAAAAACCCTGCACCTTGCATGACAAGAAGTTCCATTTGCTATCTTTAATTCAAAGACATTGCCAGGAGATTGAACTCCTGCAAGGGCACCTTCTTTGTCTAAACATTCAAAAAGCCCAAATGCCTGATCTTGAGCTTCAAAAACAGACAACTTGACTTCTTAAACATTTCGTATTCCCAACGGCATATAATGTTAAAGCACAACAACRTGAATGTATAAAGCACTGTGAGGTGTAAGGATGTTCTTTACCTTTTAAAAACCTCTTTAAACAGCTAGAGAGGTTTTAGAGGACTGGCTTCTTATTATTACAAAACTAGAAATAAATTGCATCAAAACTGAGTATTGACATGTTCCATCCAACACACTTTTCTGAAGTATCATAAGACCTCATGCAGTGTAAAATATCCTCTCTGGTATATAAAGTCATCACCGCCCTCAATCTGTGCTGGCTACAGTCCTCTGTATTTTTCAGAGCCTGGTAGTTTTAGATCCATGACAGAGGGGATATGTCAATTTTTAATCCTACATGAGCGCAAGTAACTGAAGATACACATCTGGCTCCTGCATGTAGCTTGGTTAAAGTCTTGTTTTCTTTTCAGAATTTGATGAAAAATGGAAAAAATATCAAATATCATTGAAACAAAACTATACTCCAAGGTGTGCACAAAGTTCTCCTCCAGTGTGTAGTAACCAGGTTTTCTTGAATTTTTGTAAATACATACTCAGTTTTCTTCTGTTACACACACACACACACACACAGTCGCATATCTCAACAGCTGCAGAGTTGCACTGCTCATAAGCTTCTAGAATCACTCACTCACCCAGACAACACAAGACAGGCTATCCACTTCCATTATAGTGCAAGGTGCATATATTATCACCTGTATGTTTTCACAGTTGTAAAAGCAGAGTTACAAGTCTAGAATGAGATTAAACTTCAGGACTGAGAACACTCCTTAAAAAATACTCAACACATGTAATTTTCTTTACACAGCTGTAACAGACAAATGCAAAGTTCGTACCATATAGTTCCAAGACACACTATGTAACAGGACACWCACAGGAAAACGCAAGTTGCCCTAGTAAATAAGCTCTTCATATGCATTAAAATTTCCAAGACAAATTGGCTCTATTGGTCAGGGAGGAAACTTTTTTGTACTTGTTACTTGTCTCTTCTAATGAAAAATATAATTTCATCTCTGATCAATCTTTATTCTTGGAGAACAACATGAGATTCATGCTGACTAGCAAAGTTAAGCAATATAAAAATCACCACTAAGACACACCTTATTCATATGAACACACATTGACAAAGTGGGAGCATACAGAATTTCACTGTAGGTATTCTCTACCTTAAAGAGAGGTGGTTATAAACAACAATAAGCCTTTAATATCAACCAAAGGAGAAAAGCACTGGTATCTTTAATGACATCACCTTCTAACCATGCCTACTGCTGTCTACCTGACAAGCTTTTTTCATCTTATGAAGTTCAATAAATACATATTTAAGCAGATAAAAGTAGCCAAAAGCTTCTCCCCTCTTAATATCCCTATCCCTCCTATTTCCCCTATCCCTCCATTCTAATGGCAGAGAGTAAAAAAAAGGTGAAACCTTATGTGTATTTTCAGTTAATTATAATTCAAGTAGTTCAAGTTCTGCCAAAACTCTTCTGAGCTAGAAGTAACAGAACTGTACTGCATGACTAGCTTGTATTGGCAAGAAATACACAACTTACTGAGAAATGAATACTTCTTGCTACAATCTCTTGAAGAAAAAGAGGTCATGCTTTGGCAGAAGTGTCCCCCCCAACACATAAACACACTAGAATTGTTTCCTTTAAACCTCTGAGGTTCAAACATACTTTAAGCATCTAGCTGCCACTCTTTCTTGGCCTGAGGTTTTCAATGAYTCAAACTGCTTGGGTTTAAAAAACAACCACCACAACCCATACTAATAAGCTGAATTTACCAAGTGTTTTGATCTTTTGAATGCTTTCTGAATTACTAAAAACTGAAAAATTTTGAAGTCACACTAATCAGAGCACAAACCTCACTCTTACAATATACTTTCAAAACAAGCAGTGGAGGAAAGAATAAAACAACACAAAGGTGCTTCAGCTGAAAGTGATAAACCATAATATACTTTTTGTCTGTTTAATAGAAGACTTAAGGTGCCTTCTTTCACTACTGTATCATATGTTTGATGCTTCTGTGGCATTTGGAAAAAATAAACATTCAGACAGAAGAGTCACAGCTCTGCTAAACTACTTAAGAGTTAGAAATCCTAGTCTTGTTTAGATCATCATCTACAAAAGAATACATGTATATATGACCATTTCATAGCAACTGGACTGAGATTTGGTTACATCTCCTTTCTCTTAAGACGTCTTCAAACAGATAAAATATACTCATTTTGATTGTCATGGCAAAAATTATATACACAGTGTGTGTGCTTATAAAATTAGAGTCAATGAGCAAGTATTAGAAAAAAATAAAAGCCTACTGACAGATCAGAGGCGCTGCGTAAACGCAAGTGACAGGTCAAGCGTAAGCTTCAGTTTCAGGCGCAGGTTCTGATACTTCTTTGGTCCAAGCGTACAAAATATGCCACCAAAACAACTATAGTCCATTATCAGCCACCTGACTTTTACGCTGTCTTACTGAGCTTTCAGTCTCCGAATCTGCTAAAGGTTGTTCACTTAAGTCTTCTGTTTCTTCTTCCTCTGATTCTTTAGAAAGTGCCAAATCTTCTTCCAAGTCATCAGCACTTGAATTTGCTGCATCTTCTCCATCTGAGAGGTCCTTTACCTCCACAGTCTCTTCTACATCATCTGCTGAAAGCTCTGCAGCCTCCTCTGGTTCTTCTAATGCTGCATTCTCCACATTCTCCTTTTGAATCACTTCTTCTAAATGAAAGAAGAGTTGCAAAGACTAAGGGCACATTGAATCTCAAAATAACATGTCTTTTAAAGTTACATCACTAGGTATTCTGAAATATTCATGATTATTGTTGAAAAGTTCCATGTAGCATTATATTTTCCTGTTGCTTCAAGTAGATCTTCAATAGTATTTCTCTCTCTTTTTTTTTTTTTAACTTAAATAATTTTGCTTTCATTTTGTTCTACAAGGTTATAAAATAAAGATAGATCAATTTTACTCGACTCTTTAAAGGTGKATTATTATTAAACAAACCAGTGAGAAAGCAATAAGATACTGGTTGGCAGGCTTTGTCAGGTAACAGCTGCTTTTGGGTCCATCAGCTGCTCATGCGTGCAATGGATTTTGATTTGTCTTTCTTCTTAAAGGGATGAATAGCTAAGATGTTGAAGATGACAATTTTGCATGCTTAAGAATTTTAGATTTGGCCAATGTTTTTCTGGCAAGTATCACAGATGCATCTTCATCTTCAAACCAAAACATACACACATGTACTGAACTATAAAATCAATTCATAAATTAAAGGTAAGTTTTGCTTCCACTTGACAACACAACTATGCCACAAGGTGTTCTGGAAATTAACACATAACTGATAAGAGACTAAGTAAATAAGACACTATGGTGTGCAAATTTTTGCCTCCCATACGTATAAAGAGCAGAATATTACTCCAAAGATGCCTTGCTGAGGAGGCAGGAAATAGGCCCTGAGGAGGCACCTTTCCTTCACATAAGGAAAACAATATGGAAATAGTCCCCCACGTTTCCCCCTCCCTGTGTTACTTCCTTTAAAGCTTAAGGCATAACACACATTTCAGAGAAAAGTATGGTTTTATATGGTTAAGAAAAAAGATACACATACACACGCCAAACCTCTAACCACCTATGGGTTTTTTTAGTTGTTTTTTTTTTTTAATAAAGAAAAAAAAAAACATTCTCACGAACCTGGAACTAGAAAGTCTTTGGTTCACATAAAGATCATATAGGGGCTCTCAAAGGCTCAGTACTGCAACCAGGTCTATAATCTACAACTAGTGATAAAACACAGCTGAAGTCTGCCCACCTGGCACTCACACAGATACAGAATTTTTATAGTTATTACTATTATACCAGCTAATTATATACTACAGACTCTAGATTCACTTGATTCCCTCTACCTCCTTCATCCCTCAACCACAAATTAGGGAACTATATAAATCCAGAATGTTGCATCTCCCAATGCAACAGACAGAGTATGCTTTAGGATATGGAGATGTCCAGCCAAAATAGATTCCTTCTGTATATTTAAATAATGTAGTGGATAAGTAGCTGCACAGAATACACAAAATCTAACATCTTTCTTCAACAGAATTTCTTATTTTGAATGCATTTAGCCTCTTAACTGTTGTGGAAGCTGCAACAAAGTACTGCATCTTTGTCTGATGGAATGGTTGCTTTACTATCAAACCTTCCACCTGGAGGGATAATAAAAATATTTTAGAGCTTGACGTATCAATCCTTCTCATAGTGTGACTAAAATGATTATCTTGATTACTGGTTCACAAATAAGTTCTTTACAGGTTATTGCGCTCCCTCCCATAATTGCACATTTAAAAACACACCATATCTCACCCACTTAAAATTCTTACCAGAGGTTTCAGCTCTGCATCTTGACTTGGATGGGCAAAGGCAGTCTGAAATCAAAACCAGTATCTGAACAAAGGAAAAAGAACAAAATATGACATTCATTAACAAATACGCATTTCATCTCAGCAGCGCCTGCACTATCAGATTTGTACTGTAGGTATAAATTTAGTTAGCAAGCTGGTAATGAGCAAGCTGTGACTTGGGTTAATTCATTACTGTGCATTTTCTCAGTTTTGTTCCCCCTGCCACACAAGAGGAGTAATTTTAATTAAAAAGCATGTTAAAAAAGATAAAGAATCTAATAGTCCAGAATAACAAGCCATTAACTGAAGTACACACTACAGTAAGGCACTAGTTGATTTATAAACTATTCATGACACCTCATACTGATTATTTAATACATACTGAAGACTCGCGAGCTTATAACAACCGTTGTTAAGGATATACTTGTGAGAKCATTAGAGTATTTCAACATTTGAGAGTTAAACTACCGAATCTGAAAACTCAGATTTTAATCATATGAAGAACAGCAATCCATAGCTCAAGCACCACTGCTCTGCTGTGCCATTTGACTACAAGCAGAGAACTGGCTAGTAAATAAACATGCAAATGGAGTAAGATGCAAGTGACCAGGATCACTTTGGCTGATATCGTTGCTGTGTGACCTGAGCTGTGCACATGCAGTCCAGTCCTAACTTGTGGAATCATCATGAAGCTAGTGCCACACTCTTTCTTATGAACCTCTCAAATGCTCACTCTGTTATACTTAACAGTGCCAAAGACAGTATGAAGACTGTTAGTATTCTGGCATGCAGCTCCTAAGGCAATGAAGCTTACACAGGTCAAATAGTAAGGAATATCAATTTCCAACCACACAGTTTTCAGAGAGCATCTCACAAACAAACTATGGATTATTTTATTCTTCCAGTTAACATGTTTCCTCATCACATGCCGTAGCCAAGGATCTACCAATGACTGACAGCGTAAGATTCCCATTATGTGTCCTCTGTGTGTATTTAGCAACGCAACTCTGGGTAGAACAATTTTAGTACTAAATGCACTGAACTGACACATTAAAACTGAGCGCTATTAATGTATACTCTACTGGAAATTAAGGGAAGGTGAAGTAAGTAGACCAAATAAAACACTCAACCAGACTCTAAAGGGCAGCAAAAACTCTAACCAAAGTTAACTCCTGAAGGACAAGGGAGGACAGGAATAAGGAAGAGATCTATACTTTAAAAAAGAGGATTTGGCGAAGAATGACAGGTTCCGCCAACTTTTGATGTGCATCTTTTTAAAAAGGTTCTTCTACAAGAGCATCTGGAACAGAATTAAAAAGGACCAAACAACATTGTTCTTGTCACCATTCTAGCCACTGAGTAACTACTGAAAGTGATCAGTCTCTTCTCCTCCCCCACAGGAAACCAATAAATAAGATAGGCAGAAAACAGCACACTGACACAGCAAACAAGTTAGGGGCTTTGGGAAGAGATAGTATGAGAAAATTTTGCAGAAAGTTGGCTTCTTATCCAATTGAAGACAAAATGTACAATAGACAATACCTCTTTAATCCTGGAGAGTAGGCAAAATCTGGAAAAATTACGTTGTAATTTATTAGCAAGAGTTAGGATTTGCTAACACTGAGTTCAAATTCATTTTCATCTTCAACACACAGCCAAATTTTGAGTCTACCCTAACATGCCAGTGGGCCAGGTGCTGAGTTACCATTGTCCAAATATTACTTGAAGAAAACATAATGGTGATTCAATACACTTACAAGGAAGAGCTGAAGCATTTGAAATTTTGCAGGAAAATATAAAGCATTCTCCAGAGCAGAAAAAAAAAAAGCAACCCATCATCCTTCCCCTGCAGTCTCAGCAAAGATAAATTTTTCTAAAATTAATCCAGATTTCCACAGGGGAAAAGACAAGAATATAGTATCCACATACAATCTAACAAATTTTTCTAGTCACTTACTAAAATTCAGATCTTCATTGACCAAAAGAGTAATTTAGTTAAACAAAAGTTTAACGAAGTTTAGGAAAAGTAATTTCATGATTCACGTGTATTATGGAAAACTTTCCGTAATATCAGCTCACAATAAGGACAACTATGATTATCTTAGGCCAGCCATGAGAATGAAGAGATACATCTGTCCTAACATCCAGGATAYATCAGCCTAACCATTTTAAACTGTGTCTTTGCAGTTGCAGAACAGGTGTGCAAATCAAATAACCAGCCCATAAAAACTTATTCTCATCTATATCTCTTGGATATTGATATTAGAGAGGTCAGAGCCAGCTTATCGAAGGATTCAGAGAGGAAACAATCTCAACTCCATAGGTAAAGCAAATTTAAACTTTTTCCAGTGATGGAACACATATAGTTCAGYATATGATCCTTAACATTCACATATGTAATTAATGGTGTACAAATGTTTGTTCAAGAAACCATTCTAATGCTTTGGAGACTAATATATCAATGCATTAATTCTGCTTATTGGAGCTGTCAGACTTTTGATTACTGATAAGGACTCAAACCTCAAGATCATGTGAAGTAAAAGCAGTAAAGTCAGATTTAGTAAGACCAAGCTGTAATCAAAGCTATGCCTTGAATTATAATAAATCAAGAATTTAAAAACTGAATCTTCACCCAAGTTTTTAGAAATATATCTTGTTCCTTTCACATTGAGTAACAGCACAGCAACATGCAGAAACATGTTTGTATTATTAACTCACACAAATACACAGCCTCATTTCACCTAATGCAAATTTCTCTGCAAAAACTTGTGTTTAAAAAAAAAGTTAGCAGTTGCACACACAATCCTGACCACAYAGATCTAAGTATAAAAGCTTCAATATAAAGGCCAATAATGATGTCAGTTATTTAGTGTATGAANGGGGGGGGGGAGAATAAGGACACATCACACCAAGAAAAAGGTTAAGTTATCTGAGTGAGTCAGCCTTAATCTCTACCAAAAGTAGGTACCAACACTGGAAAGTGGATCTGCAGTATCGAGTATCTAAGATAAGAATTTTAGTTGCACACATACTTATAAAGCAGTTTAAAATAAGTCACTTCAGCATAGGTTATCATTGAAGATTATTTTTTGATTTTCAGTTACAGCAAAGCAAGAGTTTTAATCACTTAAGAAATTAAGCCGCTTTCTTACCAAACCCAGGATTAGGCCAATCAATAAGGTTGCTAAGACAAAGACTGCGTAGGAAACCCAAACATGAATTCCAAGAGTGCCAGTGAGGTAGTTATGAATTTGCTGCAAACAAGAAGACARACTTAGTATCTTCATATTTAAGACTGCATATAAAACACTTCATACTATCATAAATAGACATCTAATCGAGATCTTTCATTCAACAGTATTTATACCAAAGTCTTCTCTCTCATAGCCTAATCATTCTTAAATCTCAGATTCTTCTTATGCCATTCAACCTTTTCCTTACTGAGCTGTTCACCTTTAAAGACTTTTTAGGCAAGGAATGCRCAATTGAAAATATTCAGCAGCAGAGGTACTGTACGCAATCCTACTGAAGTGAAATGCACGAGGAAGGCTTAGCACTTCAGCTTGCCAGAGGCTCAAAGTATACAAGAAAGTATCACAACATTCTTAATTCTTACATTCTCTAAAAATGTGGCAGCTGCTGGAGATGGCGGGGTGGGGGGAGAGGATAGACAGACCAATGGTGTGAACCTGTACAGCTGTTCTTACAGCCTCTGTTGTAGAAAGGAGACCACAGTGYGAGCACCCCTGCGGATGAGAGTCACAGCAGCAACAGAAGCCTTTGAAGCAGATAAGTAATTTAGAATTTAACCACTATGAGGCAAGAAGCAACCAAGCTACAGTGAAAGTAAGTGCCATCTGATACCCAGTTACCAAATAAACTAGTGTGTGGTGGGGTGGGGCTGGGGGAGGGGAAGGGAAGGGCAAAGTAATCTCATATGCAGCTTTACCCTCCCGCCCCCCGTAATTACAGCTAGTAAGTAAAGTGATAAACACTTAAGTCACATAMGATCAAATATTTAAATTTGGGAATTTATTCATTAACTAAAATGAAGCCATTTAATTTTTACTTGGGTTCTTAATTCTTAAAATGAGCCACCAGTTCTAAACAGGTACTGAAGTGATTTGTTATAAATTTTAAGAGATCAGTATGAACACAACAATAAGATTGCTTTTAAATTGAACCTCATTATTCAAACTTAAATATGACGTTTGACTAAACCAGCCATCCAATGGAGTTGGAGAGCCTAGCTAGAAGTAAATTGTGACATTAGATCTCTTCCAAATTTATACTATTAGAAAACAAACTACAATCAGTATTTATAAAAGCTTATTGAGATTCAAAGAGTATTCTGACTTTTTAACGTCACAATACTTTTTAGCCTTTTTTAAAGCGTATCATCTAAAAAACAAAGATAGCACAGCAAGAGAGTGAGGCAATATACAGCTGAAATATTCATTAAGGTGACAGCAAGTAAGACTTCTCAGAGCATTTAATCTTTCAGCAAGGAAACTAGACAAAGACATTATTACACACCATCAATGGAGGAGAAAAGTCAGAAGGCTATAAATGAAGTTATATCCTCCAATGAAAATAAGAACCAAACACGGCTTGCACAGAAGTTCTAATAACTGAAAAAAAATCTATTTAATTCTGGGGTAGTTAGATGTTTGCTTGAAGTGCTATAAATTGTTCACACTACTAAACCTATTTTTTGTACTATGTGTTACAGTCTTAAGACTTTCTCCTTCAACACGTCACAACTAAAACTAACACTAGTCTTAAGAGTCACCCAATTTTGGCTACACTTGGTGATTTTAAGAAAGTGCATATTTCCTGACCAAAGTTGGACAAGTCAGAAAGCTCTAAGCATTTGCAGGCTGAAAGAAAGACTTGATAGCTCCCAGAAAAAGAGTCTCGAAATATTTTTAAACTGAAAACATCTTTAAGTGTTCACTGTAAGCAGTAAAGGGAAAATGCTGAGTTATTCTACTGTTCAAATGTGTTATGCTTCTATGTGAATTTTGTCTGAAACTCAGATGTAGAAATTCTTATTAAAGAATTAAGACCATTATTCTTTGTTCTTCTGTAGGATACACTGTGTAGATGAACTGCAAAAGAATATGATTTAAAATTACAATATGAACCTGCATACAATCTTTAAGACTAGTATCCACAAGCTTTTATTGCTTAATACAAGTATTCCTGACACTTACAACCATTTTTGTAGCAGTTCCCAAAATAAATTCTTTGTCCATTTCATATCAGTATACTTTGGTAGAATATTTTAACTATATTAAGATAATAATGAACAGTAAGTATTCTCAATATTGATGATAATCACCTTTAGAATCACAAAGCACCACTGCTGGCATAGAGTCTATTACATCTGCAGAACTTCTTGTGCCAAGTAATTCTACATCCAATAAAGTTTTCCTTATGTTTCAYTGTTTAAGTCGCATAAAAGTCACAAATAGGGTTTGATATCTAAACAATGTTATTCTTAGTCTAAAAATGGGGTAAAGAAAACATTACTGTATAGTTACTTACCCTGATCCACCCAGAGAGGTGGAAGAGTCCAGCCATGCCATGCATCCTATAAACCAAGGAGAGGGAAGGACAGATTCTCAGCCAGATAAAAGTTAAACTATGCAGTGCACACTAACCATAAAAGATTACATCTACGATGTCCAATACAATTCAGACACTAATAGTTGTCACAAGAAAACTGTTGCAAATACATTTTCTCCATACTATGTTCATTTAAAATAGTGACTTGAGAGATGATATTTGGGCATAATCAAGGAAAAAAAGAATTCCACAGCATACCGCTATGCAACCATTACCATCTTTCCCCCTTTTCATAGTACCATAGACTCCTGTAGCTGCTCTCCCCACTACTATAGGCCTCCCTCATTCTCAGATGAAAAATAAGAATATCTCCTGAATCTCTATATTTCATACACATTACACAGAACACATTGAGCCAGAATAAAATGCAGAGTATTCATGTCCTTGATTCACCTTTTAAATCATGCAAGCATCATTTCAAAGTAAACCCAACCTTGTGGAAGTGCAAACAATAATACACTGTGCAAGCACTACACAGTCTCCTATCCCACATAGGGACACAAGTATTCCTTGTAAATAGCTAAACAAAAACAACAAAAAAAAGCCACCCACACACTTTAAAGCTAAACTCTGCTTGTCCCAAGTGGCCTGAAGTCATGAAGTAGTGATCTACACAAATAAGCATTCCAATATTTAGCAGATATTAAAACTGACATTTGTGTAATGACCAGCAGCCATATCTTAGGGTTTTTCCCCCCCCTTAATCCTTTAAGAAGATATAAACAAGCCTCAGCAGGCATGAACGAAATTCAGCGCAGATAATAAACTGCATTTAAAGGTAAGAAGGTGCAAAGCAGACCGCTAATATAGATTGCATCTGCAAAGCCTACATGTCTAGGAATAAAGGCCTTTTGTCTTTAGGTTATCAATATAGCACCTTTAACGACTAACTCACTACAAAGTGAGTTATATTTGCTGTTAATAAAAAACAAAAGTTTTACATTATAGAAGATGGAGACTTCCATCCTGCTACCGGCTCCACAGCTTCCCATTTTCTCTCTAAAACATAACCTTGAAGATCCTCCAGTGTCCGTGAGCCWCGATATCTGCGAAATACTCCATCTTTTGCACTAAAAAGCATAAATACATATTAACAATACAGATATCCCAGAACTCTCTATATGGTTAAAAAAAATTACAACACATACATAACACATTTGACATTCCTCAGAAACTTGAACATGCAGCATTCCCACTATTTTGAAACTGTATCCATATTTTTAAACAGCATGAGTTTTCATCATCTATTGAAACTGATATTTTCTTAGATAAAAATTCACTCACACTTGTACAGCAAATACAAAGCACATGAGATTATCTACCAAATCAATTTACMGGCAGATCCTAGAATTTAAAGAATGCCCATACACACACAAAGGCTCCAGTCTTGCAAAAYTCTGCAGGAAGTCATGGTATTAAGTGTATTTAAAGAATGACACCTTCTGTTAAGAGAGAAGATGAAACAAGTATCTTGCATGATTTGTTTTTAAAAAACATTTATAATATAGGAATTTTAGTGAAGTCATTTACGCTAAAGAGAATATGCGGATAAGACCCTGACCAATTTAACCAGAGCTCTAAGGAATAGCCTGAAGTCATACTAGAAGCCACAGTGTTTCTTCATTTTCATCTACATTTCATAGTTACAGTTTTAAGGAAAGAAGTACAAGTGYCTACTGGTACTGTATGTCAACATACTAAGAATTCCAGCATTAACAGAAGCATTACTAGTGAAATGTTTATTCAGTTTTAAACATTATCTAGCTAAATCAATTATTCAAATGACAAATTTAAGTGACAAACTTTTATAAGGTCAAATGTCTCTGCTTTCATATGCTCAAGTTTCTAGAAGCCTTTACTGCAAACTTAGYGTCAGTTGTTACAAGTATTATTAAATATTGTTTTTAGACTGAAAAACACTTCACATATGCGGATACATAGGTTTGTAGGAAAACCATTCACAATAGTTTTAAAATACATGCTTTATGTTCATAAGTGTACYGAACTCCTGAGAAGCGTTTCAGATTCACAAAACCGAAATAAGCCAGTTCTCCATTACATTTATTATGCCATCATTCAGCAAATAAGATAGAAAATAAGTATGTACAGAAACAGACAATTGCTCCCAGGATTACAAACTTACTGGTAAATTGTAGGAAGTGTTGTGACAAAGAAACGACCACTCAAGCCTAGAAGAGGGGGGAGGGAGAGAGAGAAAAAACAGAATTTTAATTTTTTTAGATTAAGTAAAATTGAAATTTCTCAGCGTTCTGAATTATCAGTAAATATCTACTAAATACTGCTTTTGTAGACCAAACAGCCTATATAGTTCTTATCTTTGATATGAACACACTTACTGTTTGTCTTCAAAAATGCTACAAACAGTAACAGACTGCCATATTAAGGGAAAATGCTTACCTTGAAAAATGTTTACTATAGAATGCTTTTTCTATATGGATTTCACTCATGATGCATATTTGCACACAGCTGAAGTCTCTGACTATATCTACAGCATGTCCCTTCAATTAAAAGGAGGGCCACTCAAATGCACCCACATTCCAATTATCTTGGTAGTTTGTAATCTCCTCCTCAGAACAGCACAAGACTGAAATCTACTCAGGCAACATCTTGAAGAGCAATTGTAAAGGATCTATGTACTTGCAACAGTGCACAATCTCATCTAGATGACTACTCTTTGATCTAAAAAGTTGGGCCATTAAAAATAGTGATTTTAACAGTAGCTTATAGAACCTAGACCCTGATTTTAACTCATCCTCTGGCTAATCTGAAACTATTCAGAGGTATGTACTTCATATTTCAGGTATTTTGAAGTCATACAAAGGAGAGAGAAAATTAATCTCCATATTTGTTTGTTTCTTCCAAATAATTCAAATATGCTGCACAACTAGTCTGTCTGAAATGCTGTAGAAAAGCACAATCTTTTCCCTCAAACATGACTATGGCAATATGACAACATTTTGGATGATACTATGTTCTCATCCTTCATTCCTATCTCTCATTTCCCTCTTAGTAAATAAAAATGGAATGCCAACAACTTGGTAGTAAAGTTTGGGAAGTCTTTCCATTCTGTTCTGTAAAATATTGCAAATATAAGCCATGAGATCCAGTTTTTACATCATACAAAAGGTTAGGTCATGTCAGCATTTTGAGCATTAGACAGAAGGTGGCAGAAAGGACAAAAGAAAGCTGAAGCAGGGCTTCRTAAAGCTGACTGGAAGCGATCCCTGCATTGGAAACATGCTGTTTCACTGACTGGCAAATACTCTTTTCACAATATCAACTTAGAGAGCAATGATGTAATTCAACTCACACAGTAGGGAAATTTTCTAAATCAAAGTAGATTAGAGATGGAGGAAGAAGGTGTTTGAAATTCTCCAGCCTYCCATTCAGTTCTGCTACAGAGTAATAAATGCAAACACTTCCAGCATCACTGCTATGTTTGGTACAGCAATGAAGATCTCCCACTTTATGGATTCATTGCAAAAAGGAGCCAGGTGTGAAGCAGAAAGGTCTCTATCTCATAAGCAGTCTGTCCAAAAGACTCAATCAACTAAGCTGTCAGTTGAAAAATGCTACTTGCTCCCTACTTTGAAAACTGAGGTCTGTCAGGGCTACTTGATACTACTATCTCCTGACAATTATGGAGAGGGAACAAAAATATACCATAACACCCCCCCCCACGCACACACAAACACTCCCTACAAGGGATAAGATAATCTCACCTTTGCACTTAGCAATGTTACTTTGAAATTTAACACATTCAACTTAAAGACACTGCAAAAGAGAAAAATGTGCTACTAATGCATGTGCTACTAATGTTATCTGTTTTGGGACAGAAATACAGCAGACTTTAGAGGTTATCTGTCTCTAGAAATGTAATCTAACTCACTTAGTAAGGACTATAGTTCCTCTAGCCAGCAACACTCATTCACAAAAAAGTCCAATGTAAGGAGTGAGAATCAGTTATTTAACTTTTCTTTTTATAAAGTTCTGAAAATGTTTTGGGGAGCTAAATCTTATCCAACTTTCACAACAAAGCAGCCAGCACTCTGCACCAGGAAGTCAGTCAGAAAGGAGTACAAGAAGTTTTTGCTTTTAGCAACAAAGATGCCAGATTGAATCAGTCCAGGTATTTTAAGAAGTTCCAGTAGTAGTGCATTTCTTAGTGTGAATCTCCCTGCAGAATATACAAAAAAAAGCTTTTGAACATATATTAAAAAAAAAAAGAAAAATCAAATCAAGTATAAGATTCTTCAGCATTCCAGAAATGAAGTTTCCTGCACTTGAATTTTTCAGCTTTCTGCTTTAGCACCATATTTAAACTATTGGCCAGTTACAGAAATCTTGTTAAAAGCATGTCAAAACAAAAACTGATATATGCCCATTATGAAGTCAACAGATAACCAAGAATAGGAAAAAAGCCTTTGGTGTATGCAACTTAAAATACTCACAAAATACAGAAGCCATTTAAAAATTTTTGCTGCTTTTATCAAGCAAGTAGTCAAGAAAGACCACAGAAGATCCAAGAAGTTTTGTTTTAAAAGTACAGCTAAGTGCTATGATTGGGAACCTAAGAAAATGTACTGCAAATAGACAGAACTTCAAGATCCAGAGGCATCTCCACTACTTGGTCTCAAAATGCTCAAAAAAGTATATAAAACTTTAATAATACTAAAATACTTTAAAACAAGCAAGTAAAGCAACTGCAGTATGCTGTAATCCTACAAGGGCTCTGGTAGTCCTGTAATTCACAGYTTCCGTTCTTTGGTTTGTGCTGTAATTAAGAACCATGAATAGCTACTTTTTTCTCCAGGTTTTAGAAGTGCAATTCCATGCAACCCTACACACATCCWTTTTTTGCCCTAATATACTGCAGTCTGACTGCTTTCAATTTGATAGTGTTACATAACTAAAGCTAATTAAGGCACCATTGGGTAGGCAAAAAACAAGATAACAGCACCTAAGCATACCAAGAAGACTGAAGCATAGGCCTACAGTAAAGTGGACCTCAAAGAACTCTGAAAAGCTTCCAAAAGAGCTCAAATACCTTAAGAATTACATCACAGGTTAAATCTGTATTAAAGAATTGCCTTCCAGTTCGATCATTCACTARTATCACAAATAGCCACAGTTGCCGTACTTCATACTGAACTAGATACTGTTGGTATATTAGGCATGCTTTGCTACAACCACAAATCACTTTAYTCAGTCCTTTGACTTGCAGAAGTTAAACATCCTTAGAGGTCAAATTCTCATCAATATTAGAATTTAAAACATCTAAGAGACTTCTAGTTAAAGGAGATATTTCGGTGATAAGTATCTAGTGTAACTCAGCAGTTAGAAGAATTTAGACAAAAACAAAGAAACAAACAAAAAACATCAGCTCCTGACTCCTCCAGATCYCAGTTCTTCTATTCAAGGTCTTTAACAGAAAGACTAATTCGTTCAAGATCTCTAATACTGTTTTTACAGCCTCACTGCTGATAGAACATTTTAAAGTTAGTCACACCCAAACACAGCAATCAAGACTGAAATCCTATTGTTTAAACACCGCATAAGCAAAGATAGGCAAGGTAACGGGATATGTTTATAATGCATCCTCAATTGTAGTCTTAACTAGCCACCAAGAACACCACAATAAGTACCCCATTCTGTTAACACAAGGAAGCAGAAGTTAGCTTTAATTAAGATCATTTTCTGCAAAAAACCCCAGTGTTCAAAATTCCGTTTATTAAACTGTTAAAGATTAGTATATGCACTAAAGAGCAGCCCCACACCAAGAGCTTTTTGGCATCAGAATTGTTGTATACTTGCAGACATTTAACAAAACATGAACCAACATTAGGTCTGGAACGACTGGCATTTCTTACGAACTTAAGCTGCGGTCTCAGGTACAGAAGTTTCAGTCATCTCCCTGCTATTAACTTTATCAAGTTAACTTGTTCTTTTATTATTCAAAACCGTGATATGCCAAACAAGATTTGCACACTCTTTGACAGGTGAAAAATACTTTCAAGTTCAGCCTTTTTATTCTAGTAACACCTCTTCCTAACTCTGTCAAAGATCACTGATACAGTCTTTCATCCCCTCAAAGCCAAAATAAGCATGAAGCATTCCCAAGACATGCAGAGGTTTAAACAATCTTGGTATTGCTTAAACAAACACACATTCAAAACTTAGAAAGGAGTCAGTAGAGCAGACACAGATAAGGCTGTTTCCTACCTATTCACGTAAGTGCAAATACAGTGTTTGCAGGCATTTATGCATATGTGCTTCTCCAACAATAAAAAAACCCTATCCATTAAAAATACTATTACAATTAAACAAGACAATGAAACAGCACCATAGTAGAAACAGTTAAGTGAAATGAACTTATTAAAGCAGACTCACACTGTGGTATTACTACCACACCCTGAAAGTCTCAGTAACTGGAAGCTATAAACTAGATACAACTGTGGAGAGAGAAAGGAACAAGACAGACAACAGCTTCCCATGAAGTAGATTAAAATCAAAGATAAGTCCATTTTAACACAGTATTATGTTGGATCACTCACCTGATGATTTTTTTTAAACCTTCCTATTAAGTTTATAAACTCCTAGGCTCACAAATGCGAGCTATGGTAAGTAAAGCATGAATAATATTATTGGTGTGTCTGGGATACCAGCCAAACCAGAAAAGAGCTTTCTAAAATCAAAATACAATGCAGCACACTCCCAGATGCTGAGAGACACTTATGATTAATAATTTCTTTTATTAAAAGACAGTCTATTTCACATCATACCTGGTTCTTGAGTGACATCCACCTTTCCCACAGTGATATCTAGATGTTTACTTTCCTTTGCAAAACTCTCCCATGTCAATTCAATTTGTTGACAAGCTGGACACCAAGGAGCATAGCTAATGGAGAAACAGGTTAAATATTTTAGTATTCTTATCCTTATGCACMTTCAAATTGATTTAGTGTACAGTGAAAATACTAAAGCATCAATCACAAACTGCTGTTCTTTAATCAAAATCTGCAAATAAGACAACCAAATAGTTTTCTACCAATCTATACATCTCTCCTCGTGTTATTAAAACCAAMTCCCCATACTTGAAGAATTCATATCCAAATGCCTCACCACTCTGCACGTACGATTCATTCTATCCACACATAAAAAATAGACCCATTTGCACAGCTGCTCTCAATTACTGAAGCCAGCCTGTCCTCTGAAGTGGCATCCCTCAACATAGTATTTTGTATTGATTTCACACACCTCAGAACTTCTACAAATCACACTTGCTTTAGCCCACTACTCAATACATCAAAGCACATCCGCTGTGTTTGCACTCTTTAGAGATTTGAAAGTAGTTCAAATCAAATTTCTAGTGCTCATACTATGTATTTTCAAGCTTTGTTTTTCCTCAGGATTAATTTCAGGGGGGGGGGGAACAAGTATGTTTTAAGAGTTGGGTTTCCTATACTAACAACTGAAATATCCAAACYAAGGTTGCAATTACAACTGATAGCAGTTTCCCTGATAGCATCAGGGAAAGGCCATCTAATTTAGAAAGGATAACATCAGATAGCACAATCAGATCCATTATCCTAGCTAGGTACCRCTTAAATGCTGATAGGATCCCATCTGCCATCTTTACTTACTTTACCTTAACCTAGTTTACAAAGCTTATGCCAAACTTACTTCTGCAGCTAGCAACGGTCTGCCACACACGCAATTAAGATAACACGCACGTGTACATATGTAACTAAAGATAACATTATTTATCTAAGTATAGTACAAAGTATAGTACATAACTGAGCTGTGGCAATCACCACATACTTTTCATTTGCAAAATGCCAAATGTGTAAGAGACATTTAGGTGGTTTATCCTAATTTGGGGGGGGGGGGGGATTTAAGCACATGTTTGCTGGCTTAAAATGAAAGGAAGCAAAAGCAGCAGGTCTAGAGACACCCTATTTCCCATAGCGTTCCACATGTACTACCACGCTTTTCATCCACAGCTAAGAACAAAAAAATAACAAAACATATAAAGAAAAGAAACTAGAAAAAGCTAGGAACAGAAGCCCAAAACACATATTATATCTTATTCTCAATGGCAACAAGCACTAGAACTCCATCCTCTCATTGGTTTTCCCTTTATAACTGCAACATCACATCTGAAGTTTATTAGACTTCAAGTACAATGAAGTGTAACATACAGCAAACATCGAGGCAGCTGCCAACCACTTAAGTGTAAATACTCAGGCTCAAAGTTTACAGGGTTGTCTAATAGCCCATTTTAGTCTCTAAATCCATCTCAAACAAGAGTGTTTCCTTCATACACATTTCTGTGTAAGCATATCTATATCCTAATCTTAGCTCTCCACTCAAAGATAAGATAGAAATAACCACTATTTACTACACGAGTTAAAAATAAATAAATAAATACATTTCTTTCCTGTAAGCTTCACTGCAATCTTGCTTAAAAAAAGGGGGGGGGGAAAGAAACAGTCAAGATATATTGCACTAGGAATAGTCATTGTGAGAAAGTCTCCTATTCTCAGAGATGCTAGGTTTAATGTCCTGGTGACATAAGAAATACCATAAGTACTCATGGTGACCATCCAGAAAATATGCTATTAATTACATGGAATCTCATCGATTGAGGTAGCCTTAATCAAGTTAGAGATATCAGATTTCGATAAGAAAGCATCAGAGGACAATTTTGAGGAGTTAGGAGAAGGAGARAAGAATCATGGTCCAGAAGCCCTCCCCCTCAATGGCTTCTGGGCACTTGCAACATCTATATCTAGCATTCAACCTGGGCAAAAGTAAATGAGCACTAATCTCTTAGGCCAGAACATAGCCCATGGTGCAGGCTACTAAAAATTTCCGTGTCCCTTGTAATCAACTAGTCAAGAACTTCACATAAAATAAGCCGGTATCTTCAGTTCTGCTGCTGCAGGATACAACCAAGTCCACGAACTGCAGAGGCAGGTAATAGCCTGTGAGAAAGAGAAATTCCTTCCTGGACAGTCTGGCATGCTTAGCAGCCTACATACCCACCATACTCTAAGTGTAAACCTCAACAAAGAGCTGCCTTACCCCTCTGGATTGTCTGCCAGTATTACAATCTGACTTGAACAGCTGCACTATATCTTGTCCAGTGGGCTTCAGATGAGGAACGCTTACACTCTTATTGGCTCAGCAAAGATATTTCTCCAGTCACCTATAGAGGTTTCACRTAAATCAGACTGAACTGAAACAGGCAATTTCTCATAGAAGAGGGAGAATCAGATTTACTCTGAGTGCTTAGCAAATTTTTAATGGTAATTCTGAAACCTAAGTATTCCAACTTAAGAATCTTATCATTTATAAGCTAAAAGGACACAGGTTGAAAACAAGCATTGTATATTTGTTGCGCTACAGATGTATGATTTAAATGCAACGGTTTGTGAAGCAGCATCATTCTGTATGAGAGCATCTGGATAAAYGTACGAGCCCTATCCTACCAGGAAACGTATCTTTAGTATCTTTCTAAAAGATGCTGCAAATGTTAGAAATTTCACATGCAAAACTACTGTTCTGCATTGTACTGCCTACAGACAGCTTTCAGTAACAGCCTRACAGATTCTATACATTAAAATAGAAACTACAGTTTATTACAATAGCTTGACATCACAACTGCATGACTGTCAGATAATGCTGCTGATGTTACTCTAACAAAGACAGAATTAGGAACGTATTCTAAATCCAGCTTCTCTAGATGTATCACATTCATATCAAGCGAAAGGATACTTTAATCTTGGGAATCTCATATTTAAGGTACCATCTGACCTTAAACGCAAATTTGGCCCATATCAACACTCATGTTTTAATTTGATAGTCATGAGAATTCCTTCTAAATGAAATTAGGTGGAATATTGAATACATACGTGGCTAAAATAGTATTAAACAATTAGAATCATCTTTTCTTTAGCCCAAAGACATACTAAACTCCACTTATACCACAGTTCAGTAGTGACAGAACATAATTTGGCTTCCTAGTTTTTATCGTAGTATCAGAGKTAGCAGGGAACTGTAAGATCCAGTCACTTCAGTCAAACATTAGCACGTATAGTCTRACTTATCATATTGGCTTTGCAGTCCTGAAACTAAGTATCCAATTTTTGCTACCTATTTTTCCCTCTATTCTCAGAGCACATAAGTCTTATTATAACTCTAACTCAATTCTGTCCCTTTTAGGAAAGGCACTGCTTACAGTAACCAAAGCCTTTTGCTTGTTTTCAGACTGCAGTAATATTAAGAGGTGCGATTGTTTTAACGATACTCAACAGAAGGGGAATGGCAATGTTGGAATAAAGTTACTGCTTCTGTTCTATCAAGTTTTTTTTTTTTTTAATCTTACTGCTACAGATTTCATAAACATGTTAGACTTGTTTCTAATAGAAATTCTGCATACTACTAACGCACCGAATTAGTATTTAGAAGAAGTATTTCTCTGTAACATTCCAACACAAGAATTTATTAAATGTTCAGTCACCTATGCCAATTACAGAATGGTAAAACAGAATGATGCTTTCAGATGTCCAGTTAGAATTAGCTCTATGAAAGCGTATGAACGAAGCTGAAAGGGAAAGTCCAAGCTACCCTAAAAAGTCTTTAAAAAGGCAAGTGAACCACAGATGACTAATTACTGCCATAGAAAAGTTTCATTTCATTGAGTTATGGTGGACTTAAAGCTTCAATATAATAGCCTAGAAACATTTAGAACTGTAATTCTCCTTTGAAGTGTAAAGCAAAAAAAAACCCACAGTATTTAATCTGCTTTTAAAATTGTGCTAATAATATTAGAAAGCAAAAGACAACTGTACTGTATTACATTATTTGCTCCTTAGAACTTATTAGCTCTTGTACACCATTACACATTCAAACCGTATGGTGAGATGTTGTAGCACAAGTCATCCTTCTTCAGGCTAGSTTCTCCACTTCACTTCTTCCAGATGCCTCTCCCTCTCACTATTCTCTGCACTCTCCCTCCTCTGTTCTTTCAGGTAATAGCTTTCCAACTGTTTCTCCATGATCTGACTCCTTCCATTAGCCTGTCTGTAAAGTATGGCATCATTTTAGTTCAAAACAAAACAAAAAAGAAAGCTCCAAATAGCACRGAGAGACATGCGTTAGCATTTTGCACTATAACATACAAGTCTTCWGCACATGGTATATTCAAGACATCTACACAAAAAACTGCCGCTAAGTGGTGTTACTACATCGCACATTTCTTGCTACAGCAGCTATTATACCTTAATTTTCTTTTCTGCTCCTGAATCGCCAAACACAACCAAGTGGTACTCATCACACTGCCGCCTTTGCTGTATTAACAGAAAGGCCAGCAGCCTGGGTGCTCTAGACTGATGAAATGGGAGGTATATTGTTCCTGGTCATTACAAGTGTTAAAAAACATTTTTCCCCCAGCAAACACGTAAGAAAATAAAGGCAGTGCCTGATATTTTGGGTGTTATCGTAAAACTACCATCTGATTCATTCTTGTTCTTCCAGTCCTGTTTCTAAACCTATCTGTATTGTTGGTATTATAACTTCAGGAAAAGGTAAGTTTCAGAAAGTCAATTATATAGTGCTGGTCTGCTACTTAAAAAAAAAGAAGAAAAAGGAAGTGAGCAGGTACTAGTCAAAGATACACAATTTAGCCTCTAATCTACCAAAAGAAGAAAAAAAAAATACAGAAAAGATCTACCACAACGGAACAGACTTTGCCTGTCTGTTTTAAAGTGCTTTTGGTGCACTGGAAGAAACCTCTGCATTAGCCTCCAAATTCCCACTGGATGCTCCACAACAGGTAAGTTCCAGAGTTTGCTAAAATCAGAGATGAAACTGGTTTTTGATTTTCTTCTGGATTCTCCTGCCAAGTTCCACACAAGTGCCTCAAAACCACAGGCTTGCCTGTAGTATGTATGAGGATGTCTGAGAGGTACTGAATTAAGAGCACTGTTTCTTTTTTTTTAAAAAAAAAAAAAAGATGGAAAGCCAAACAATCACTTTAAAATGATTTAAGATGTTTCAGGACTTAAGCAAATTAAGTTCCATCATTCTATATACTTACATCCCTCCTACAATAGCAAAGCATCTACTAAAAAAGATTTCAGTTTCACATTTTATCATTCTCTGCTCAGCCAGTGTGGCACAATAATTAGCAATATATTCAGTTATCAAACAAGAGTTCACACTATTTACTCACTTCCTCTGAGCTCAGTCRGAAAGCCTGCAGTAGCTTTGCAGCCAGACCAGAGTTTTAGTAACTTGAATTTCCCTCATCTTTTTTTTTTTTTTTTTTAATTAATTGGACAAAGAAAAGTCTGGACACTAAGAAATCAAGACAGAAATAGACTCTACCCTTAAAAGCTACAGTCAGAAGATTTTCCAGCCCTACTAAGTAGTGAATCCAAGTTACAGTAAATGATATATAACTTGAAGAATTCTTCACCAACTTATTTACACAAACTGTTTATAGACAAAGTACTCAAAAGCATTAATCCCATGGAAACACSAAAACATTCAGCTAGATTTTTAGCATACTCCTTTGAAGCTCAAGACAAATGTGCTAGCAAGAAGTACTGAACCACTGTAACAAGTCTCACCTACTAGATAGGAGAAGAATGTTTTCACCTGTGAATGCTAATGAGTCAAAAAAGTGCAGGCCTATATTACATATAAGATAGTCTTGAAAACATGATTATTACTTCACTGTCCTCCTGATTTTCACTTTGGATAGAATTAGAACAGAAAACCAAGACAATACTTCTTCAGAAACACACAGTGCTAAAAGTCTCCACTGAAAAAAAGGGAGTCAAGATGCTTAACATCCTGTGTGGGAACAAAAACTAAGGATTTTCCTGATGGGCAAGCACCTGAACTACTGTAGAGTCAACATGAACATAAAGAGTATAAAATTTCRTTTGTAACCAGGCACATAAAGAACATCCTTAAATACTGATCTTCTTCAAAAAGGAGGATACTAAGCTAAGATCTGTCAAGCTTAGAACAAGCCATGTTTATAAATGCAAAATGCACTTTTAAAGAAATACACCAAGTACTAGTTTTCCATAGATGTCTAATGCATACAACATTGAAAATACATACAAAAGAAAACACCTCATATTAACGAAGCATTATCTTGCAGCTACAGGCTAGAAATAAGCCAATAAAGGAGCCTTTTAAAACAGTTTGTTTCAACCTCATCCTATCAACAGTTCAGCATGCTTTGGCAGTTAACAGTAGGGAGAAAATGCTGTAATATCTTTCAGAGACACAAACTTACCCAAAACATCTTTATCAATGAARTCCAGCAAGGTATCCACTGCCTGCAATTTTGCCAGCCGTGAATATTTACAAAAAGCTAGTCAAGTATATTAGAGTTAGGAGGCATGAAARAAGAAAAGTCTTATTTCCACTACTAATGCTGCACACAAGTCATTTCTGCCTTTAAGTTCTTCCTTTTGTTCACCCCAAAGCAACTAAAAAAAAAGTGGTAGCATATAGTAATTGGCATACACTATTTTCACAGCTGGAAAAACTCASTTAATACGGAAGTAATTACAGTCACTTCTACTGGGACAGAAGGCTTCAAATGAGGGATTTAGAGCAGGAAACTAAGCAAAATATTTTTTTACAATGATCTTATTACAACATGAAATATGGTTTGGAAAATGACAAACAAACAAACAAATAAACCAAACCTCAGCAGGTTCTCTGAGCAAATGAAGCTCTGATGAAAGATACCACAGTCTTCTCAGAAGACCAGCTACACAGCACAGAAAGAACAAAACCAGCCAACTGACGAGCAGGATTTCTGTCCAGATCACCAGCTCAAAAACAAACAAAAATCAGTAGAAGACAAAAATTGTCAATGAGAAAACTGCTCTAAGAATCATAGGAAAGAAAAAAAAATCAATACTGGATCTCAAACTGCTGCTCGGTTGTGACTGGGAATCTCAAATGATCATGAATTCAGGATCARCAGCATTAAGTCAGCATCCTCAAGAAAGAGGGAAGGGTTTTTTTTCCCCATTTAGGACTAATTCTCTTAAAGAGAAGAGAATATCAAGAAACCCACCACACAAAGCAGCATGAAGTATCAAGTATCTTTTGTGCATCAAATATAGCACTCAAAGTAAGTTTAGTTTTGGCAACATAGCACCATCTCACACACTAAGCTAGCATTAATGCTAACTTTTCCACTACTGCTACTGTCAGCTACCTCTGTCACTCCAAATCAGAGGGTAATATTTCAAGTGAGGTATGAGCAAAGACACGCCAAGCAATTTAACTCCTCGCTGCCTCAAACACTTCAAATTTCAGTCAGTCACTTCCTCTCCTCTTTCTTCCCCAAAAGACTGCATCACTAGGTATTTAAATACTTTATCTCAGAAGGAGCAGAAAGCATTGAGCCACCATCRATGACAAGATTACCTTTTTCTCATGCAAGGTTCACTGACTTGTGTATTAACAGGCAACCTCATACAATGGCTTCCATATAGAACTAATATGCCACAAGAGGCAACACGTTTGATTTTTGAAATTTGAGAAGATAAACTATTTTCTCTCCCTCCTCAAGATCCTATCTTCTCCCATCCTTTAAGACATAAGTGAAACTGCCAAAACCCAAAACTTTGTCACAATAACGGCCAATTTCAAGTCTTTCAATCAGACATTACATGATTATCCAAATTTATCTGCTAATAACACTAGGTCTCCAGTAGGATCTTGAGCAGCAATGTTGCAAGTGAAGTGATATCCTCTTCCCCTAATCAGAAATTCAAGATAACTCAAATTCGATACTAAAACAGAACAACAAAAACAACAAACTAAAGAAGCCATGGGAACATTTATGAGGGAGTATGAGTTCAAATGCTGACAGCGCATATTCTCTTTCACAGGCTCCCTGCTTGCACCCTGTGTTTATCTAATATTTTAATCAAGATTTAACACCCACTCAATTACTAAGTCTTCAGCAGGCTACTTAGCTCACACATCTTCTGGGAAGTCAGGAGGATCTTGGTTAAGTGATATACACAATTTGATCATCTGCCATAACTCAGGGCGGCCCCCAAAGAATAAGAAACTTGACTTTACTGTGACAAATGTCCTTTCAGACACTTTTCCCCCTTTCTCTTATATGATCACATGAGATGCTATCATAATTCTGTTAGTTTGACTATCTAATCTGTTTAAAAGTGTCAAAATTTCCAAAGAAGCAGCCCACATGCCACACACACACAAACCTATTTCTCAACTGCCCAGCACACAAATACCATGTGAACTATAAAYTGTTTAAATTACTATTATTTAACTGCTCTGCTAAAAACATCTCAGGTTTCTTTCTTCCTTCTGAATACAAACAAGTGAGCTGCTTTCAAGTACAAAATGTCATGTGCACTTCAAGAATAGTATCATGCCACAAGAGAAATGAAGACATCAGTGAAATCAGTTAACAGCACTGAAGTCCTTAGAAGTTAACAAGAAACCCTCTCCAGCTGTCAATAAGATAAAGAAACACAGAAAATTACAGATATCAGGATAGTACGTAACATCTATCACTTGGGAAATCCACCCTTGCTAAATGTACCTACCAAATTCTGCCTTCCTAATTTGCACAGGATTCAGTGAAAGTCCCAAAAGCGTAAGAAGGGCAAAGTACGTTGCCCAACATAACACCCCAGCAAGGAACGATCGAGTAGGGCCACTTGAGTGTAATCGCCTAAGCCGCTGCCTACTAGGCCTCTTACTCTCTAACCTCCCAAGCCTCTAGGCAAAAAATCCGAAGAAAATATCTTTGTCACATTAGCTAAAATAAGCTCAAGTGCGTGCCCGCAGGATCAGAGGCAACGATGCCTGGCGCTGGAAGAAGGAAAGGACGAGAGCASCGGCGTGGTGCTGCCCTGCGCGGACGTCCCGCCGCCCCGCCACCCCCGTGGGCGAGCCCGCGGGCTGGAAGGGAAGGCGCTCGGCTCCTCCGGCACCTCGTCCCTCCCCTCGGCGAGGCGGGGGGCGACGCTGGCCGAGACGGGACGCGCGGGCCCGCCCCGGCCCGCTCTCTTCCCGCACGGCCCGGACGAGGCGCAGGGAGCCGAGCTGCCCCGGCCCCCGCGGGACAAGGCCGCCCCAGAGCTCTCCCGGGACGGGACGGGACGGG
>NW_028185550.1:1436766-1490677 GCF_003343005.1 Rhea americana
GCTGCCGTCACGGCACGGCGGCGGCGCGGTCTCTCCTGGCAGCGCTGCTGTCCTGACTGCGGCCGTTTTCAAAACACGGTGAAATACTTGCAGAAGTAGCAAGTATGCTGCTGTTCCTTCTTGTGTCCTGGAAGTACCTCAGCTGTAACGGAGTAGTGACATGAGCGATGATGAGGTGGAGGTTGCAGCAATGAGTACAGCTGGATATAGCTGCTCTTGCTCGTGTAAAGAAGCTGTATAGTGACCGCTCTTCCCTCTGGCACAGGCTGGAAAGGCTTGTGGGCAGCGTCTAGTCCAGCCTCCTGCTCCAAGCAGGGTCATGCTGAATGCAGGGCAGGTAGCTCAGGGTTTTGTCCAGTTGGATCTTGAAAGCTTCACGGATTGAGATCGCACAGCATCTCTCTGGGCCATCTGTCCAAGTTTTTAATCATCCTCATAGTAAAAAGCTTTCTTTATATCCAGTCAGAGGCTTCCATTTCAGATGGACAATTGTTGTCTCTTTGTTTTCCAGCAATGCACCACTGTGTGTGAACCTGCCTCCATCTTCTGGGTCACCTCCCTGCAGGCACTGAGGAGTGGCCCTTGGGTCCCCCTGAAGCCAGCGCTTCTCCAGGCTGAACGAGCTCAGGTCCAGCAGCCTCTCCTCCAAGGGCAAGTGCTCCTGCCCCCAACCATCACAGTGGCCTCTGGTGGACTTGCTCAGGTTTATCAAAATTTCCTGTATGGGGGGAGTCATAACTGGATGCAGTATGCAGGATGCCATCTTATGAGTRCTGATTAAAGTGGGATGATCACTTCACTATGTCCCTGCTCGTACAACCTGGGATGGTGTTAGCTGTCTTCACTGCCAGGCTGCACTGCTGGCTCATGTTTAATCCAGTCCCTGTCTGCCAGGCCCCCCAGGGCCCTTGCTCCCCACCCGGACCCAGTGCAGGGGTTCATCCATCCCAGGTACAGGACTTCGCATTTTTCCTTGCTGACTTTATTCATGTATGGCAGCCCTGCCCTCAAGTGTATTGACTGAACCCMCATTTTGGTGTCAAAGAGGACTTGTTCCATGTTTTTCCTGGGGACTGAAGTGAAACTGAGCTCCCTGTTGTTCCCCAGCTCAGCCGTCTTGCCCTTTCTGAAGATAGGTTGAACTTTTGCCTTTCTCCAGTCAGGGGTATGAGGTATTGTTTGTGTTGCCTCGGTTAATGGTAATTATGGCAGCCAACTTCCTTAATCAGCCCAGTAGATTGACCGGAATATATCAAAGAGACCACTGTAAGGGTCTGCCTTTCCTGTCTGTCATGGATTGTAGGATTTCCTGAAATTAGTTCTTGTTTGGCTAAAGGCGGTCTTGGCTTGTAAGTAAATAGTGATGAAAAATTTTCAAGAAGTTGCGCCAGAATTTAATCAGCTCTCTTGCTAATACATTTACACTTTTCTTTTTCCACTTGAGAAAACAGTAAAAGTGACCACCTCTGGATTTTATCACACTTTGGCAGCTTGTCTAATGAGGCTCCTTTACAATATTTCCATTTTTCCCTCTGGGAATCGGTTGGCTTTGATCAAACCATTCCTTTAAGCTTAAATATAGGCCTATTCTTCTACTTATTGTCAGATAAGTGGATTCTATTTTTTATGCTAGTAGCTAGGGACAGAAGCAGAGTGTAGTTCATAATCAGGAACACTTTGAAAGCAGCTGTGGGCTTTCACAATTTCTTCAGCTGTGAGTGGGGAGATGGACCTGCCCATAGCACTGCTCACTTTATACAGAAATGAAACAGTGACAGCAATTTTCCTCAGTCATTTGCTACTTCTCAAGTGTAGGTCACCTCTCCCAATGACTCAGTAGATTTATACATTCCCTCTTCACCAGGTATTAAAATAGTATCTGCTATTACCAAAGAAGATTTTTGTCTATAGCTTTACAGCATTGTAGAGATCCCTGCCTTTCTGAGCAGTAAGCTGCTTTTCACCACAATTAATGCCAGCTGAGGATTAAGTAGTAAGTATCTCATGGCACACATATATCTTCTAATATCTTCCATGTGATATACATTGACTGAACTCATAAAGTTTCTGTAATACAGTTTTTGTAATCCTTTAGCTATTCTTGCGAGAAAAACTTTTTCTAATTTGTCAGTGCCCTTCTTGAATTGCTAGTTTGAAAACTGGATGTGGTATTTTAGCAATATTTAGACCTGAGTATAGGTCCTGATATTGACAGGCAGCAAAGAGAAAGAAATGCTAAACAGCAGTATAAATTATCTGAGAAGGTATATAATTAGCTTAAGTTCCCTTGTAAGGGGCTAGTACAGAAAGACTATTTTTTTCTGTTCAGTGAGGATGAGGGAAACTGGAGGGAACAGTGCACATTTTTATTTTCTGTAGCTTCTCCAGAAATGAAGTGATTGGCCAGCAGTCAGAGAGATTTGAGAGCTGGTAGAGGGACTCACCTGCTGGAACCAAATTGGGAGAATTTATGTGACAAAGAGCTGATGTGTGAAAGGGAGGCTTGAGGAACATTTTGTTACGTGGTACAAGGTGCTGAACAAGTACATTTATGTTCTCAAAAAGTGTGTGAATCTCAGAGATCATAAAGTGTCTAAGAAAAAGCCTGTGAAACGATGGCCCCCAATACATGGGGAGGTTCCTGACCCCTGTCCTCCTGTCAGGGAGAGACAAACAAAGATGAAAAGAGCAAAAGTCTTGGGTTAAATCTAGGGAACTCCTCAGTACCAATTAATATAGAACAGGTTCATAAGTAATTTTTAGCCACATTCAACATAAAAGAGCTTTGTAGTTGAGTCAAATCTGGTCGGAACAAGGTAGAGTTATTTTCTTCCCTAAAACAGAACAAAGTGTTCMTAAAACAGAGGAGATTTGTCACAGTGCTGTTAATCGCTCTATGAGAAGAAGGTCGGGCTTGCAAAGATGGAGCTGGTACACCTCATTTGAACCTGATTAGGAACATGAAATAGGAAATGCATAAAGAGAAAAAATAGGGAGGACTAAACAGAGAAAACAGTCTGGGCCAGGCCATTTATTACTTTCCTGATAATCACTCTGACCCCTTCACAGCTTACTGTCTTTAGCATGATTGTTCCTCTGTTAAACTCGTGCGTCTTTAACTTTTACACTACTCGTGCATCTTTGCTCTGTTGGCATTGCAGAGATGTTAAAAGAATCATAGTTTGCCAACTTCTGTATTCCCACTGCTGTTACAAAAAGGGAACTGAACACAATGTTTGGTAAACTGAGAGGTCAGCTTCTTAGGTCTCCAACTCAAAATCTCTTTTAGAGGTAGTTTTAGAATTTCTCCTGATTCTACTTCCCCTTCTGCTACAAACCTGGCAACAGAAGCAGATGTGTTTTTCAACTACCTGTGTTCACAGCCAAGTGTATTATTTTAATCCTTGGTACATGCTATCAGGGGAAGCTGCCAAAGGAAGTCTCTTTCAACAAAAGGAGGACAGGGGATTACAAGAAGCTTAGAGGTGATGTGTCAGCATAGAGATCTCCAGGAATATAGATCTATTTTGATTATAAAATGGAAAGTTCAACTGTAGTATGGAAAGAGCTGTGGGAGGCCTGAAAGAAAGAAATGTGCCTGCATTATGAGACAGGCACAAACAAAATGTCTTTCTTCTGTTCTGTGATACTGCAGGCGGTCACATAACAAATATTTCTATCCTGGAATGTTTATTTACCTTTATGACTGATCAGCCTATGTGCTGTGTTGTCCCTGCTTTACACAGAGGGGAATACCAAAATCCATTATTTCCCAGGTTTCTGTAGCAGAAATTTTTGTGCTTCTCTTGAAGGGCATGAGGAAGACTGTGCTCCATGGGTGTTTTCCACGGGTAGAGTCCTTACGTTCACTGAACTAAAAATTACCCTTCTGTGATTGTGTGGCTTTCCACTGGAAAAAGAAGTTAATTAAAATCTCATCAATTTAGGTGTGTGGGATAAAGTGTGTATGTAGTTGASTTTTGTAAGTTTGTTTCTGTTAGGTTTGTTTCCTACTTTGTTGAATGTTGTCCTATTATTAGTTTGGGTGGGTGTCTTGTGGTAAAGAAAGGTATTCCAGCATTCTTGAAGTAGTTTCTTTCACTATGTGCCATGACAGATTCATGACACTGCCTAGAGCAGAATAGATATTGAAACACTCATTTTCCCAAAATATACCTAATTACATCATCTATATAATCTTTTCAGTTTTGTACTGGATTTCCAGAAATACCTTTCTAAACTTTAGAATTTTGGGGGRGTCCTTTAAAATTTACTTAAGAATATACTTGATAGTTAAAATAGCATTTTTTATGTCTTGTTTTTATGTATTGTTTGTTAAATTGGAAGGTAAGAAGTTATTATTACACGAACTACAGGAATTTTGGTATTTCAAAATTTAATTTGATTCATCCATATGCTTAATGAAATAATAGTTACAATATAGTTTCCAATAGGTGAATGGTAAAAGAATTTGCAACTTTCTTATAAATTATGACAAATAATTAAGTAGAGAATGCACTATATGTGGCCAGAAGTAAGCGTTCCATGCAAGTTCTAAYATTGATTTGTTAACCCTGAAGCATGTCATATTTAAGGAAAATGTTTTAGCTTTTAAATAGCTTGGTAAATATATCACAGTACAGCAGTTAACTAACACTTGGAAATTCACTGTGGCTCTACCTTTGATATCTATTTAAAATGAAGCAAAACCTTTATGCAAGAGTTTGACTTTTGTTCAGTAATGTTTGCATCCATCCTTCATAAATTTGACTACAAACCTCCCTGGAATATGAAAAAATATATATATGTAAAGAATTTTCTTCTTCTTATGAGTTAAATTTGCCAGAACCTACTCTAATGACTGTACCCTAAAAGGTAGGTATGTAATGACAAGAAAAAATCATATTTTGCACCAATAGAAAGCCAGGGAGGATACTGTACCCATAATATGTCTGTGACAAACTTAGAGATTTGCTGTTCTGCATGAATGTGAAGAATTATAGTTGTTTTTTCTAGCACTCTGAGGCTAGATTATCAGAGGTACTCAGTATTGAAAAAATTTCTTAGTACCAAGAAAATCTGATGACTCATTTGCCCTTTAGGCCTTCTTATACGGGAAAGTCAGTATGCGCTTAAACACATGGCTGCATGGCTGCCCTTAGTCTTCTAGGGTTATGTAAACTGATACCAAAAGTATGCTTTTGCAGCTTGCCTGTGTGGCCAACTACAGAAGGCACTTGGCTGCCAAGATGGAGATCATCATGCCAGGACAGACACCATAATGCACCAGAGTAACTTGCCACTGCCAGAGGCACCCGTAACCTCCAGGGAGCCCAGGTGCCAGAGAGAGCCTGGATCAGGAGGCAGCTGATACAAACATGGAAGCTAGAAAAACAGCTTGCTTGCTGGCTTTGAGCAGAAGACTCTCAATCAGGGAACAGGAGCAGAAAGAATGAGATTCAGAAACAAGCACAGGCTCTTGTCTGATCAGGAACCGGTAAAAATCATGATGAATGAATATTTGATGGCTTATAAGCAAGAAGGCCACAAAGTGGGATGGGAAAGCTGATACTCAGACAAGATACCAGCAGGGCCAAAGGAAAAGTCCCTGTATCAGTATCTTTTCGTATCTACCTAGATATAAAATGGAGTAACAGGAAGTCATTTAGTCACTTGCAAACTTTATGTAATACCCTGTCCTGTAAAGAGGTGCATTCCTCTACCTACACARTGCTCTGCCATGCAGGCACGCCTCTACATCCTTATCTTTGCATAATTCAAGCTTAGACCTCCTACAAGATCAGCTCCCACCTCTAATGTTCATCTGTTCACTTTCTGCCTGTCAAGCCTCTTCAGAACTTAAAAGAAAGAAGTTGCAAGAGACAGGAGGACAAGCTTTCAAGTTTGAGCGCATCAGATCAGTACAGATCTGATGACAAAAGTGAATTTTTATTACCTGACTTCTTCTTTCTTTTTTGTTTTATTTTTCCAGAATGGAACTCTCCTTCTGGGTAAGGAACGGTTTCTAGCAATATATTTTTCCTCAGCAATAAAAATATCTCCAAGGCAGAAGTACAATTCTCTTTTTAGACTTGACACCTCCAAAGCCTGATATATGCAGCTGAGTGAGCTAGATGAAAAGGTATTATTAGGTTTTTATTAGATTATGATGCAAGCTGGCTAGGCTTGTCAGACAGCAAATCTACTGCGAACATCCATGGCCAAATTCTTTTCTCATACATCTTGCTGTTTTGAGTATGGTCAGCAATCCTCTTTATRGTGATACTGGTTCCCTTCTAGCAATTGTCAGGATGGCACAGGTGTACAAAGGGCATGATTTACTACATAAATAGTCATTGACGCAGAATAGTTCTGAATGTGCTTCCAAACTAAATCAGGAATAATGCTATTAAAGCCAAAGGAGTTATGCATCCTTACACACTGTATGAGTGAAAAATCCAGGCCTTTATCACAATAGAGGGTAAGATTTGTTGTATTTGGCATTGATGTGTATTTATACAAGGCTTTTTACCATCAGTGTCACCTTATTTCAAAGATATTTCTTTTTCTGCTCCCTTCCAGCAGCTGCATATTGTGTTCAAGGGATAAGTCGAACTCTGTTGAAGTCAGATAGGCATGGAGAGGTTCCACTGATTTCAGCAGGGATTGCATAAGAATTGTGTGGCTGAAAGCTGCCCTGCGTACTGTGAATACAGCACATACCTTATACTGTGCCAGTATGTTTTACTCATTTTAAATGTGCTCCAAGTGCTCTGCAGCAAAGGCACTGATGTAAAGCCAGGCTGAGGTCACAGATTTCTATAGCTGAGTATCTACTGTGCACTGTGCAACCTGTCAAATATATGCTGTAATCCTTTTAAATGTCACAATACTTAAAGATTTTCTGTGGAAAGACTTAAAGCTCACTTGAAAATATGGCATGTTTGAGAAAAAGAAAACTGATGTGCCATAAGCCAAGTCTTTGCTTGCAATAGATTTTTGGATCTGTAAGTGTTTCAGAGACACAGAGCACCAGAACCACAAATCCAGACATGCTTGCATGTAGTTCTTAAGCCAAACTTACACCATTTCTAACCTTTGCAAATATCTTTTTATATTAATCTGAATTTAATGCTGGAGAACAAGTAACTTCTGATGAAAGAAAGTCACGTGAGAAACATAATAGAGAAACATTTTCCAGTGCTGTTGTAGCTGCACTACCTTTTCAGAGCTTGTAGTCCATCTCTCCTGCAGTAAGAAAGAAATGGTTCTATCTAAAAGCTGCCCCCCAGCTGAACAATAATGGGTACGTTGGCTTGATATGTATGCTGATATTTCAAAGGCTCTTATGAGAATACTCTTCTCTGATCATTTTCAAATTTTAAYGAAGTAATACTAATCTCTCCAATATTACAAAATAAGTATAAAGTTCTTATCCTGGAGCTCGTATTTAGCTGTTGATTACCTAAAGCTCTGTGAATGAGTTCTACCCTTCCTTTCCCACTAACTTATGTGTTATATAGCCACGTACTGATCAAGGAAAATGAAAAAGCAATGCCAGCAGTCTTTTTTTTTTTTTTTTTTTTTTNNTTTAAGGGAGGTAAACAACTATACAAGGTACAAGGTGGTGGAGAAAACTACCTGTGCAGAGAAACTTACTGGCAGCAGAAATGTAATAATGTAACTCTATTTGGCCATTGTAATTCTCCCTGCTCTCCTGTCCCAGGGATAGCTTAAAATGAGTTATTTGAAATAAGAATTACATTGCGATATGATCAGAGTTTATCACATCACTCACCTGTATCACTAGCGTCTATTAGAAATTTCAGGTCATTTATCTTTTTGACAATGATCTCAAATTGTTCCTGGAATACGAGGAATAAAATCAGACACTTTCAGTCATAACCATAAAATAACTCCACTGATTTTAGAGAGGTTACTTGTATGAGAACTGGGCTTGGTCCAAAAAATTTTCTGTTTTGAAATGTAAAGCAAGTTGAGTTAACAGTTCCTGCTCCTGACTGTGTCTTTTTCATAAGCAAAAAGCAGATGAATGAAGGGCCAGCCAACATAAGGTGATTTTATTGCCATTGAGAGACAGACTGGGTTGTCTCTGCAGTATTACTGCAAAATGGAACAAGAAGATTGCTTACATTTCATAGTAATTTATGTGCACATAGAAATGTTTCTTTCTGTACCACAAAGAGGTAGTATGTAGATCAATAAGCATCTTCAGGGATGTATTTATGAATGTGATTCTGGTGTTGGTGACTAAGTGCTCTTTCAGGCGCAGAACAAAACGGGCCACCCAGATAACTCTGCTTCCAGCCTCATCTCTGTCTGGCACAGAGCATCTCCATAGCTCACTGTGCAGCTGCTGCTTTGTGACAGTTGCTGGAGGCCCATATGCTGCCACTGTTGAAAGGATCTTTCAGGCAGTTTGTTATCTGAGGCCAGCACTGCTTTTCCAGTAGTGGGACAGTGATCACAGGCCTGCTGTTTCAGGCTAAACTCTGTTAGACTTAGCAGGAGTTTTGGGTGAAGAATTACTGCAGGATAAGGCTACAGAATGTTATATTGAGAAGTCATAGGTTGTTGCTGGTGTCTACTGAGGCAGAAATCTTTTTAAATGCAAGTTGTCTAAGGAAAAAAGAAAAAAAAAAACTGCCTTCCAGGCAGCTGAAATTCTAGCCTTTTATTTACCAAGACTACAAAAATCTTAAAATATGTTAAACATACAAYGATTAGTTCTCATTCTATGATAAAATACAATGTTCAAAGTGCGAATAAATATTTAATATACTGCATTTTGCAGCTATCAAACATACTGTTTGATAATGAAAGTGATCTATATAAAGGAAAGTATTGATTTTTCTCTAGAAATTTCACCTGTGTGATCCAGCCCTGAAAGAAAAGAATGCCAGACAAACGAGCTTTTTCAAAATAATATTTTCCTTCTGAAAGAAGGAAGAAAAAGCATAGGGGATGCACACAGATGCGATGGCTTTTAAACTGTAAAACTTTCCTTCCTWCCTACCCTTTTGCCAAAGACTGCATTAGCAGATATCTAGAAATAGCATGTTTTGTAAGGAATGTGGATTTTGTAAGTGCTCAGTCTTATTTGCCAGCCTTTTCCTCTTAAGTTACTCTTCAGCCCCACAAATGGACAATGCAGAACGGATCAATAAGTACATTTTGTACTGTAACAATCTAAAGGGTGCTTTAAGGATCGAGGTATGTAGTCTTAAATGGCTTATTCCAGAAGAGCACTGTACTGAAAGTTCACTTTTATCCAAGTATCCCCAACCAAGCTGCAGCCTTTTGCATGGCAACAGCTTCATGAAAAGTTGATGATCTTTCAGCTGCATCCGTATGCTCTTAAACCTGACGCTTTCTTCCCCATATATAGAAATAATGCCTTTTCTTCTTGAGGGAAAAATGAAAAATTTTGTGCACTCATTAAGGCTTATATGTCCCTAAACATCTTTTTCCCATCTATTATCCATTGATTAAGAAATAAATTTTCTTGCTTTGCAACTTGCAAACAGTTTACTATATAAAAATTACTGAGGATTAACCTCAGGGAACCAGACCTGACCTTATAACAAGCTGTGCTGTTGGTATGTACTTAGGCACAGGGAATGGAGGCACTTTGCAAAGTAGGGAGCCACTGAGCAGCAGCTGCCGAAGTCAGTCCTCTGGTTTTAGACACTCCTGTCTCTGGCAAGAATACCGTAGATCCAAGTCCTGCATTCTCATCCCATGACTCTCCAGTCACTCCTGAGTGACTCCTGAGCTCTGTCCCTGAGGCGAATATACCATTTGGCATACTTTACCCTGATTATAGCTCATGTCACAACTCTTAATCAGTGGGAATATAACAGTCCCACTGCTCAAAACATTGTGAAAAGGGTGGAATTCGTATTTGTGTGCCTCGCCCAGCAGAACAGCTTTTGACTCAAGTGCTTCCTTAGCATAAATGATGATGTTTTGTAAACCAATGTTCTACTCTTTGTTCTCCCACTATTTTCTGTGAATTTTTCTATAACAAATGAATAGGTTAAACTGGGAGAGCGTGAGATGATGGTGACGTTCTAATATGACTCCTTGCTTCATATCTAAAATCCCACAGGCAGACATCTTGCTGCTGCCTCAGTCAAAGATATATTAATGTAAGAAAATCACCAGCACTGTAAATCTGAGGGTGRCTGAAGCCTAAGGTATCTTGCAACAGCTACATTACATGGCTGAGAAGACATTTATATCAGTAATACCGACAGAACCTTGGCCATAAAAATGGGAAAATTGCTTTCAGATTTGGCTTTATAAGGAATAGTACTTTTGGCAAACTATTATGATATACCTATAAATTACCTGTTTCAGTTTGATCTAAGTACAGACCCATATGCATGGACTATGTCCATCTAAATCTCCACTTCTAACACTACAGCACTCACGTTCCTCCAGGACTATAAGAGATACTTTTACAAATCTCTGAGAAGAAACTGAATTACATGCCTCATTGAAGTAGAGGGAAAATATTTTATTACAATTTGGAAAACAGTAGAAATTATTTTAACGGACCAAACTCTCCAAGCAACTTCTTAAATTCAGCCACGAAGTTTCTGTAACAGGCAGAAAGAAAGCTCTCAGGCTGTGCAGGGAGTCACTGGAGTCCCACCACACCCTGGGAAATGAGCTCTGCTGTCCTCCTCTTAAGACAAAGGGCTGCCTTTTGGAAGCGTAACAGACTTTAAAAAGTCCTGTTAACTATCTGCATACCATTTGCTGCTTCTTGTGGTACAATTATTCCCGATTAAGGTCTGTTCTGTGAAGAAAAAAACCAACCTTTTGGCTGCTAACAAGAGCTGGTCGCCTCCTTTGCTCAAGAAGGATTCTGAGTTTTATGCCCAGAATTTCTTCTCTGGCTCTGTACTCTCCTGTAACATAAATATCAAGCAAAATATTAAACCCCAATAATTCCTGGGAACCACAAAGAAGAGGTGATTCCTACCTCAAGGTCACTGCAGCACCAGCGCTCTGTGGTTTTTATAGTCTCCTCTTATTTTCTGAAGGGTTTCTGGTACTAATACAGATGGCTTTTAAAAAACCAGCTTTCAGGTTTTAGGCTGTGTTTGCTAATCTGCAAAGTAACCACCAGAACCTTATGTGGATTTGGAGAGCATGTTTTACAGAAGAGGTGTAAGAAAAATGCAATCTGACTGGTATTTTTAGCTTTCTGAAGTCTACGTGACCAAGTGGAGACTCTTTGTTAAAAGATGTTAAAAGGATTTACATACTTAAAANAAAAAAAAAAAAAAAAAAAAAAGTAGAATTAATTACAATTTCAGAGCAGAGACAGAGAGAATTAAGCTTGTTGGCAAGAGTTTGTAATTACTGGCATAGATGTAATTTTGCTAGATGAAATGGCGAATGCACCAGTGAAAAGCAAATCTCAGCTGCATTTAAACATAGTATGTCAAAAACCGGTTGTGAGCTGCAGCCAACCACCACACACTGGTCTGCTCCCTGTGTGCCTGAGCCCTTCCTCCCAAAATGAAAAGGGCCTTTTGGGTCTTTGCACATACAGACTTAATGACAAGGGGTTACTCCAGAGGGCCCCTCTTGCAGGCAGCTGCGCCAGCCTCCCCAGGACCCTGCACCCCTGCGCGTGCCCAGGAGCCCGTTGCAGCTCAGCCCGGGGTGCCCGATCCCCGTCTGAGCTATGCCACAGGTGAGCCGGGCCCCAGCTCTGGCTCCTGCATGGCCACGGTACCTGTCTTGCAGCCTTGTCTCCTGCCCATCTCTGCTGCTGCTGCTCTTGCCTGGGCTCCCTAGATGGGCCCAGGGCCTGGGTCATCCCTTCACGCCSTCAGTGGACCCTGCTGCCAGCCCCCCCCCGGCTCTGCCCGCCGTGCTTGGRCCCAGCGAGACAGCGTCCCCAGCAGCGGGGCAAGGCCTGTGCGGGGTCGCCCTCAGGTCCTGGCTCAGCCTTCCTCGTGGAGCAGCCCCGCTCTTGCGGCTCCCTGATGTGCCAGCTGGAAAGATATGTAAGCCAGCGCTGGAATGAAACTATTCCAGCTGGAGGCAGAAATCATTAGAATTTTTAAAAGTTAAGCTTAGATTCTACTGAGATTTCAGCAACACTCAGAAACATTCAGTCTTGCTTAGAATATCATTAGGAATGGGCAATCCACCATTTCTCATAAAATTATCTTAGTATTTAATTGGTCTAAGCAAGGAAAGAAGGTAACATTTCTCAAATGGCAAATGCTGCAAGGTATTTTGTTGTKATAGGATGTATGCTTGTCACAAACTCCTGTCGATGAAACTAGCAGGATTACAGAGACCCGGATTTGCTCCTGTAGTTCAGAAAAGGCTGTTTAGAGAAACAGATTACTGAATGCTAAACTAATCTTCTGAAAGAACTGACTTACTTTCAGCCTGGAGAGAAATATGGATTACTGTCAGTTACTCGGGAGCCGAGAGGTGAGATGTTAATGCCTGCTATAGCCAGGGCCTTTGTATATCCTGTGTACATGACCAGAAAGTAAGAATGTAAGTGTCATATTATGATCAAATATCCATTTGCAGACTATCCAGTCTCTATGTATAGTCAGCAGTAGGTTCTTGGAGAAATCAGATAAGGAGTATGTACATACCGCAGTACMTAGCCCAGACACAATTAAAGCCTTTGAAAATGTCACAGATTCAGTACTCATTGAATTGAGTATACCCATCTCCTTATGGTTGGATTCTAATTAGCATCATTTTGTACTTTTCTGCAGGATAGCATAGCAAACCCAGCACACTTAATAACATTGCCATGCTGCTTTCACAGCTTTAACTGTCAACTTGCTTTTGTTGTGAAGAAATGGAAAGAGAATTTGTTAAAATACAAGCTGAGTGCAAGAAAAAAATTTAAGAGGGCATATTTGGACTTCTGGGCCTTTCTGAGGCATGAGAAAATAATGGAGTGTGTTATCTCCTCCACAGTATGACTGCCCAGTAAAAATGCCTCATCACATCAMCTTYTCCCTCCTCTTTGACTTGAAACARATACTTTCCTTCTGCCAGTACATTTTACATTACATCTCACTATTTTYGAGCAGTCTGCAGTTCGTCTTGCTATTTTTGAACTATTTGCAACCTGGGGAGTTTCTGTTCTGTTGTCTTTCTCAGGCTGTCAAGGCACCTGAGTGTTGATGAATATGAAGGAGGTAAATCAGACCATCTCCTTTGTAGTTTCTGGTTCTGAGAAGCTCTCTTGAAATGGCCTGTGTAAGCCCTCTTTTCCATAATACCATTTGCACAGCCTAGGTATATTTTATCCTTATATCTCAATAGGGGTAGCGAAGCTGATACAGATAGTGAATAAGCAACATAGCCCAAAGTCACCCATCTAGTCTGTTGAGGAGTGCTGAATTARACATGCTTCCTTCATGGGACTGCTCAAAGAACTCAGTCATCTTTCCTGTATATGTCTTCCCAAGTACTTTCTTTGTTCTCACAAAACAAATACCTACAGCTCTTCATCTTCTGAACATTAACTCTTCTTCTGAGCCCAAGTGTTGTATTGTTGTATTTGCCAGTAGTTATCAATAGGATTTTGCAGCCTGCTTTTTATTTTATTGTTATGAAAGATTTTTCTGACAGATCTAGGAATCTAGCTTGAAACTCACTGTGTTTGTTCTGGGGGTTCTGCCTCTGTGATCAGATTTAGTTAAAAAGCTATAYGATATTGAAAGTGAGGAAAGAGTTATTTCCAACACATATCCCCTTCACTCCTGCTGGTACTGTCAGTAATATTTTGCACAGGTGGAATATCCTTAAAAACACTTAATTGTGTATCAAAACACCATAGTGAGAGATGTTAATATTGTTTTACTTGCATCCAAATTGGAAATTTTAGCAAATACCATGTGACAACTCATTCTAAATCTATGGAGTTATATTAAAACAAAAACCCTCAAAACCAAAAAATCCTACACATTGCTAAGATTACATGAATCTGGTACGTTTTCCTTAGTTTAGGAAAGCTATATATGAGCTTTGGAGACCTGTCTCCTCTTTCTCATCTGACTAAACATCTGGGACTAGAGTCAACCTAAATGCAAGAAATGCAAAGAACATGTATGCCGCCTTCTCTCGTATCCATGAAACATCTGGCCACCAGAACTTCAAAGGGTGTCTAGAAGAGAAGAATTTAATTTAAATTCAATTGTCAGCAATAGACTTAGCTTCTGTGAATTTGTTTATCCTCTTTTTTTTAATCTGTTCAAAGTTCTTACTTTTAGTCCCATAATTTTATTACGCTTTGTATAGCAAAAGTTTTTTATTTGCTTAAGACCTTTTGCCTCATAACCAGTGGTTTGCCTCCTGGTTCCAGTACTGTAAGAAATAGTGAATAATTGTTTCCTTCCCCTTCCTTTTCAGGATTATGTAGATTGTGTGTCGCTTTACTGATTGCAGCGGAATCTGGACTGCTGATTTATGAAATGAAAGCAAATACCTTATATGCAAAATGCAGCTCGCCTTTTCTACGTCTTTCCTAGTTACTTGGCATTGTAGTGAGTTAGCGACAGCTTGTAGCAGGTGTGATTTCCATTGCCTATGTGATGAACCAGTTGTGTACTTGTCTTTCGAAAATGCAGTGACAGATTGGGAATGCATCCAGTTAGAGAACCCATGTTCTCCTCAACATTTGCTTGTGTTGGTGGATGCTGCGCTCAGTCAATTAACAGTCTGTCAACAGCTGATTACAGGATGGCAAAATTAGGATAGCACCTCCTGCTAAATAGATTTAGCTTCTTGTAGGATATCAGCACTTGGTAATAACATTCTGTTTCTAGGCTGAGCTTGATTTGCTTGCCGGTACTGCTAGCCTTTCTTGCTGTGCAGAGCCTCAGTGTCAACAGCAGCTTTGTGGCACTTTCTGAGACTTTGAAGGTTTTCTCAATTTTCCTTCAGCACAATGACAAGAAGTTAACACTGGCTTAGAAAYGTCTCAGCAGCCAGTCAAGCCTTAAGTCATTGTAAGACAACACGRAAAACAAAGAAGATGAAGGGGCTATTTTAATCTTGACTGAGCTTTCTTTGCTGGGATGCGAGTTTGTATATGAAGGTGGCATATGTGTTTTCTCTTTATCAGAATTGCAGGTTTTGGAGTACTTTTACCTCCTCTGCATGTTTTCTCCRCAACGTTTACTCACAATGTTCAGATGTCTTTAAAGATGCACCTGAAGCATGTCTATAAGCAAGTCAGCAAGTAAAATGGCTGGCTCTTTTCCCTTCATCGCAAATTTTTTCTTGCAAAGAAATAACAATATTCCTGGAAGCCCTTTACATTTTCCTTTAATTTATTTTTTTCCACATTATTAGGATGATATTTGTTTTTTCCAGTCAATATTCCAATTTGGCCAAACTGTTTTCTAGTGTCTTCTGTTTATTTGTAGCATTTGAGAGTGCATACTTACAGATCCAATTCTTTGCAAAGTACAGAGGAACCAAGCTATTGATTATGCATTTCCTTACTATAATAAGAGGCAAATGGAGGCATAAAGTGCTTTGAGGATAAACAATCACAAACTCTCTTGAAATTTCCATTTCTGCACTTAGCATTAGCCTGTATAGCTCTCATTGCTCTGCAGTATGGGCAGTATTTCCACCAGTGTGTGTGTGTGTTGGGAGTGGCAGGGGGAACAACTATGAGACCAGAAGAATAACTTTTTATACTATTTTTTTCCGGGTATGAATAAATGCCCAAGCCTCCCCTAGCAATACTCAATCTTTTTAAGAACATTACTATCTGAACGTACATACAAAGTGAAGATGCTTTTCTGAACATCCCTTGTCTAGAAATTGTAGATCATTAGTCTAAATAATCACTTGCTTGAGTGCACAGGCTCAAGATGAGACTTTCAGCTCTGTGCTCTGTGCCTTCCCTGTTGCCAGAGTAGAGCTGGGAGGGGACAGAYTTTCTCAAGCCTGGTGCTGTGAAAGCAGTTGAAAGGCTGTGCACGGAGACCCATTTGTACRCTCCAGCGTAAGCAGAAGCGTTGTGGAGTGGGGGCAGAGTGCCAAATGGCATTAATTCAGAGCAGCTCTGCATCCCCCAGCACTGTTCAAAGATGCTGCTGGAGTTCAGGCTATCTAAATTGTGTAGAGCCTTTTCATATCAGTCCTTCCACCTTTGCATATGTGTATAACCCTGCAAGGCTGAGGGCAGAAACAGCAGTTGTCATCTAAATGTGATCTGTTCACTGTTCATGTTGCTTATCTTTAACCAGGCTTGTTATGTACAATTTACATTCCACTTCTGTTAGGAAAAAGAATAGAGAAGAGAGAAGCTAGAAGAAATGTTGAAGGGAAAAATCCTAAGAGTTCATTTATAATAGCTCATCCGACCTGATCCAAAATGTTTTAATACAGTGATTCAGAAAGCATGGTATGAAGCAATTAGAAGTGTGAAATCAGTGTGCCCACATTAAAGCACACTGAACAGATGTTAGGGTGCCCTGTTTCAGGGATAAAATGCACCCTAATTAAGCTCCTAATGCATGCCTAAATATCTTGCAAGACCCATCAATTCCAGAAAATATCATTCTAAGCATTCAGAGATCTGACTCAAGGTTTTCTAAATGTTTTGAAATTTTCTGTCTTGGCTTTGTTTTTGCAAGAGAAGTTGAGGGTTTGAGCCTAACTTGAACCTGGTTTCAAGTCTCTTTAGAAGTATGCAATGCAGAATGAAATCTTTACTGGATACTGCATTGGAAATCTGTCCTCTCTTTTCCCTCTCTTCCCTCGATTCTTTATGGTAGAAATCACTTCTGCAGTCCACTTTAATGGGRCTTCAGTCCCCATTAATGGAGAATTGCTGCAGGACAGGTTTAAACTTGAATGATCTTTGTGGCCTGCTGAGAGYTTGATTTACTTCATGTTCAGACACACTTTACCCTGATAGAGCTCCACTGATTTCAATGGATTAATTTGTATTTTTTTGCCTTTTTAATGGTATCAAGGCAATGGAATCAGTTGCATTAGATACATTAGTCCTGAATTTTCATAGATACTAGAAATTTTAACTTTGTTGTTCTTCTCAGCTTCATTTTCATTTTTTTTACCAACTGGTTTGTTCTGGAGAGTAGGAACTCCAGTTACAAGTGAATCCTAAATGACAATTGAACTTTATTGACTTTAATCATAAAAATGTAAGTAAGAAAATATTATTAAAACTAAATAGTGGCTAAATAACCCATTGTTGTCATTTTAGGACATATTGTGTGATCTCATTATTGGACTCCTGATGGCTGTTGCTCCAATGTATATTTAAAATTTCTTTTGCTGCCTCTACAGAGGTAATAAACTTATTTAACTTTGTGCTTTTGCACACATTATAAAAGACAATACTAATTAAAAGTAAAACTAACAAAACTCCTATCAAAATATCTGTCTGTGCCTTTAGCAACATTTTGCTATTAAAAAAAAAAAAAAAAAAAAAAAAAAAAAAAAAAAAAAAAAAAAAAGAAATAAATTGTATATGGCAAAATGTGCTGTATTTGGATTTCGCAGCTCCCAGCTTTTGACAGTCAGTCTACATTCTCTGCCCTGAAGAAAATTCAGTTGCACATAAAGATAGGAAATAAAATTACTTCTTGGAGGCCTTGGTGTTAAACAATCTAAGTTAGCTGAAAGTTCACAAGCTTTCTCTTGAATGATTTATGGAAAATAAGATCTGTCATCATACTATGTGAAAGATTAGTCCTTTTTCTGGAATAATCTCAGTTAATTACCAGGATAAGACTCATATTTTCTTGCTAAAGKGAACTTGGATTTTGTTAATTACTTTAAAAGGAATAGTCCCATAGTGTTATCTTTGATTTTCTTGTCACAACATTGTTTCTTAATGCATTACTTCCATTACAATAAATTTAAGGAAAAGAAAAAAGATACTAAAAAAGCAACATTAAAACTGTGCAATCCCATGGTGACAGATTGTAATTTGAATTATCATACGTTCTTGGAAAGAAAGAAAATGCCCTCTTCACTCTCCTCTACCAGCTTTTTGCACCAAATGCCTGGAAGCATGGTAGGAAGCATACCTGCTTATATCTTTTCCTTTGAGGTGCTGTGCCAGCAGCACAGAGGTAGTATATGATAGGCAGACCTTATACTCCTCTTCCACCCTCTGGCCCAAGGTCAAGTGAGCAATCAGGAAGCTGTTACGGATAAAGTCTATAAAAAGAGCTCAACAACTTCAGCTCGTATGTCTCATCTTCAGAAAGAATATTGAGCACTTTGTCTCCTGTATCTTATTGAAAGCTAATGAGAATTAGGTTCTTTGTCAGGTCAAAAAGGTACTTGGAGCTGCATATAAGAAATGAAGCATTTGCCTGTGAGCATGTGGATTCTTCATTTCTCAACGGCATTGGAAAATCAAATGCAGATGACTTTGAATATGTTACCCAATGATTCAGTAAGCAAGAAGGAGTGAAAAAGATACTGGCACTACAGGAGAGTTGGAGCTGAAAATCTGCAGACTGCTCCTGAGCCATGTGCTAGCTGTAAAATAGAAATCACTAAAAATATCTTATTAAGATGGCTGTATGATTTAGTTGTCTTTCAATAGTCAGTTGCACAATGAAAAGTATTTACATATTTAGAAGGAAAGCAACTGATAAAATTAGACCATTTCTGCTCAGAGATGATCTGAATATACCCTTGCTTTGAGCTGGCATCACCTTGTGGGTGGARTAAAATCAAGTCACCAGCTGGGTGAGAGAGCTGGGTTCTGCTACCTTCCCTGCCACTCTGAACAGCTCCCCTCACTTCCTGGTGCATTTGCTTCCCCGTCTGCAAATGAACTGAGTAATACTGATAAAAAGCTCTCTGTTAAAAATTTGTAACAGAACAATAATATACTATGGAAGATTTTGCTGGCATTATACTCAGAGGTTGTACTATTCGTTTAGGAAAGAGTATAGTTAACTACCAAGGCCACACAGTCACTCTGCATTTTCAAGGTAGATACACAATAAGGTATTCTTTAAGCAAGTAGTGTTACTGTCTGTTGTCAGCATCCTAACTTAGCTCACACCATCATTCTTGAAATACCTTAATCATAAAGTATTTTCAAAAGCCTCAGTAYAGAATAGCTGTATACGAATCTAAGAAAAAATACGGAGTTTTTTGCTTCGTTGACATACAGATACACATACAAATGTCCAAAACATTGTACAGAAATGCATCATTTCTTAAACTTTCTCTGAAAACTGTACACATTTTTTTGCAAAAGTGTAGAAATRCATTTACTGAATGACAACTTGCAGGGCCTTTCATCTTGTGAAAATCAAAGAATACTGAGAAAAAAGTAATGAATGCCTGCTGCTTCTCTCCTGGAAATGGACTGTACAATTCATCCTATATCATCCTACTCTATCTAATTTTTCATTGTTATTAAAGACAAATAGGATCATTAGGTCTCGTAGTTTGCTTGTGTAAGAACATATAAATATCTGGGATTGAGTCATGAGGGGTACATCATAGGAAATTAAGGGAAGTATCTATTCTAGAAAAATGATGTATACAAATGTTGAAGTGAAAGGAATACTGAAAATGTTAATATCTCTTCCTTTTGATCTGCAGATTTTTTTGCATATTCACTACTATCAGTTCAACTTGATTTGCTGATGTAAACAAGTTTGTACATGACAAACTTACTTGASAGATACTCAAAAATGAATGAGGGGTTGAAAGAAGGAGGTCATTGCCTTTGAACATGCAAGGAAAAATGAAAGCCAGCATTGAAAATGTAGGCCTTCCCATAGAAAGAACAGTTCATTTTAATAGATCACATTATATTTGGAAGAGGACAATAGAACACAGGATTACTATTCTAATTTGGAATGTATCTGTTGATTTAAACACCCAAGGTAATTATTTAGGGTATACAAAAAGGAATATGTAAGTATTAATAACTGCCAAACTTAAATGAATAAATATTTGTTTTTGTTCAAAGGATTTGATCTCAAACCCACTGTAGATAGTGCCAAGACTGCCATTTATTTTAAGAAAAGGAGAAACAGACTCAAAAAATGTAGGAAAAATCAGTGACTATGTTAAAGCTCTTAGCACAAGGATATCACGTTTTAAATTTTTTTTATTGGCTACTGGATACTTTTGAAGATTTATGCATCTTGGGAAAAAAGAAGAAAAATAAAAAAACAAATTTAAAACCACTGTTTTACAAATGTATTTTTAAGAGCTAATGCATTCTACAATGCTTTAGTATGGGCAAATTTACAATGCTTGACTCTCAAGGCTTTATTTCTTAAATGAGATTCTTTTTGCAGTGGGACACTTCAGGATTTTTTTGTATATTTGGAATGCATTAGCAGTGTGTTTGCATTAAAAATAACTCATTTTCCAATAACAAAAATATCAAAACAGTCTCAAAATCACAAATGTCTTACACTTTTTTTCAATATTAAAATTTTAAAGCAAGTTGTGAGTCTTAATTCCAAGCGGGGTCTTCCATTTCTCAATTACGTCTATTAGCCATGAAGCTGTTTCACTTATTTTTCCAGAAGCCCAAAACACATATGATTTGTGGTTTAGAATCAGATTAACATACTCGACRTTTTGCTTACTGTCTTCTGCCTATATTTGTAATATTCTTCATTRTTGACAGTACTCAGGATCCAGTCCAGAGTCAACTGAAACTGCTGGAAATGTTTCTGTTAACTTCCCTCAGCTTTGGATCAGTACTATCAGCATGATAATATTCAAAAAGTTTGCTGGAATAGTGGGTTTTTTTGGAACTGAAATATATTATGGACAGTTTCATTCCTGCTTTTTATGTTTTTAAGTCCACAAATGCCAGTTTAAATTCATAGCAATTGCTGCATTTGGGCAGGAAGAGTTTTCAAAGATTTTAGTATTTTGGATATCACTGGCAGGAACTGTGGGCAAAWGTTGCGGCAGAGCTGAATTGGCCATTGCCCTGCCTGTGTCTTAGACTGTAAAAATTTAGGAGAACCATAATCTCTGAAAGRATTAAATACTATTTAAGACTACTGTGCTCAAAAGCTTTGAGCTTGCAATCAATTAGACCTAAAAAAGTCGGATTCTGTCAGTTAATGGAGTGTGCGGGACKTGGAAGACTAGGTTTCATGATGTTTTTTTCTGGTTGGTGCAGAGAAGATGATAAACTTTTTAAAAAGTTTAATATTGACCTCATAGAAAATGTAGAGGCCAAGACTATTATGATGTAAATTATAGTGCTCTGTAATTTGACAGCAAATCATGTTTGTTTTCACCAGAGAAGATATTTGGTAAAAACATATTTCATTTCTTAATAACATATATCAGCTGTGAATTGTCATCAAAGTGCCTCATCAAAGTCGTCATCTTTCTCTGGTCTTTTATATAATCCAAGCTTCATAGTGGAGCTCTCTATTTGATTTTCATTTCAAGCTAGTATTTTCCACATTTCAGGTATTCAGTGTTATTTGAGAAACTGACATTTCTGCAAAAAACAGTCTCCATGAAAGATTTTATTTACTTAAAGATCTGGCTTTCCCTCAAAAAATTCACCTTCTGATGATTTTTCTGCCAGCTCATGAGTCATAGTAGATTTATTCTTTCTGAGTAATCAGAGACTGTTCAATATTGTATGTTTTTTATGTTGTAATATGGATCTTTTTAAATACTTAGGCCATTGTAGTTGTAGGTATGATAACTGAAGGACTGTCTTATCTAGAAATAGGAGAAAGTTGGTTCAATGTGTATCATTAATGATTAGAAAGTATTGTCTTTTCATTGCCTTGTGCACTCCTCTTATGTTATGTATTCACAGCTACAGAAGGAGAAAGGCAGTACAAAATTGGATCTAAAAGCCTAGAACAGCTTATRTTAGAGGTACCAGGGACAAGGCTGTTATGTGTGCATTAAAGCCAGAGGAGGAGCTGCTGAAGAATGCCTTTTAGTAGAGGAATCCCCATGAGCAAAAGCTAGTGCTGCAGTGTGTGTTTAGCARCTTGAGAGGACAGTGAATGGTTCAGTCAAGCCAAGAAAGACAAGGGGAATTAGAACTGGAAGCAAGCCAGCAGAATGATAGATAGMTAGTGGATTAGTCAGTACATAGAAACTTTATTTGGAGTTTATGTGGTCTTTAGTCTCGACTAAGAGCCACAATGTTGCTCTGGGAGATTATTTTAAGATCCCAAAGAATGTGTGTGTTGTTCTTTGGAGCTGTGCAATTTCATCATGTACATATCCAGTCCAGCTTTTAAACTCAGAAATGCAGAGCATCCCCTGGATGCAGAGCTACCGCTGTTCTCCAGAAAATAAATAAATAAATAAATAAATAAATAAGAGAAAGAAAAGTAAAAGTACTTTGGTTTCCAACTCTGGAAGAAGTTACTTGTCTCCCCCATGATCCACTTTGCAGCACATGCTACAGCTATGTTGATGCTCTTACTTACTGTTTTAGAGTCTTGAATTCTCTGCCAGTACAAAGGGAATAGAGTCCAAGTTTGCCATAATGTCGTTTATGGGAGATTATTTTAGTTGCTAAATAGAAAATATCTAACTCAAATTCATTGTAAAATTATTTTCAAGTTTAATTTTTCAATGTTCTTGAGGTTTATTTTTTAAAAAATAAAAAAGTGTTTTGTTGTTTTAAAATTAAATCATTGGAGTAATCCAATAAAAACAGGTTTGAAAGTGAGAATGTGCATAACATTGGCATTTGAGCTCCAATATCCAATAGATATGATACCTGAAAAGTCATTTGCTTGTAAAATACACCTTTCCCAGTAACCACACAGCTGAATTACAATTATGCCAATAATACTAGATTAGGATTAGGATATCAAAACTGTATTTAGATCATTGTAGGTTTCTAGAGATGGTGCAGTAAAGTAAAAAAGCTCATAGAGAGAACATCAAGGCTACATTTGTGTCCCTATATCTGATCAGAGCTTGAAATGAAATAACAGGTAAGACCAAAAGCTAAGTGACAGATACATACTGCTTCAAACAGACTGAAAGAGAAAGGGGACTTTTTTTTTTCAGAATGGGACAAGAGAGAGAGACTTAATGATAATAAAACATTCATCTTCTAGCCCTTGTTAGCTGATCTGTATCGACATATATCCTATAAAGTCAAGTTCACTAAGGCAAAATTGAGTGTACTGTCATCTAGTCTTGTTTCTGTTTTTCCTTCTAAACTTTGGGTAAAGATGAATAGATACATAGATCTGAAAAACAAWTTGGAAACCATTACAGAGAACTTTGGCACATGTTGATTTGTCAAAATAAAAAATGAGCTGAAATTTTTAGTAAATGAACAGTTCAGTTCACTATCCAACCAATTTCGACAACTCTCAGTGGCTGAGAGGGAGCGACAGAGGAAAGAAAGGTTCCATATACCTTTTCATTCTGCTAGAGACACTTGATTAAGCTCCAAAATATAATTCCAGTAGATTAGACTTAGAATGACCTGCTTAATATTGTGTAGTAGGTGTAACTGTGATGTTAATAATGTCTCAAGAGACCACTCTTTCTTATCCTTTCCTCTCTCACCATGTGATACTTAACAGGGCCAAGGCCTGATAGGAACAACACTGCTTGGGACTGAGGCTCAGTGCTGCCGTCCCAAATGGCTTAAGTTTGTGGCCTTCACTTGCACCATGCTGAGTTAAAGCTGTGCTGAGGGTAGGCCTGAAAAACAGGAAGGGTAATTATTGCAGTTTTGTCGATGACATAATGGGGAATGTGAGTCTAGCTGATAGGAGCTGGATAATAGACTAGGATATCTATAGTCTGGAGCTGGAAAATAGACTAGGATATCTGTAGTCTATTAAAGAACTAAGACAAGAGGTCCATGCAAGACACCTGAGGTATTGTGGGATGAGACTGTGCAGACTAGGAACTCTCTATGTCCAGCACTTAGAAATGCATAGCATGAATTGWACACATGGTTGCAGTTGTGGCACTGCTAATGAACAGTGACTAAGAGGCCTACTTTTTGCATAAAGAAACTGAACTATTAGCAAGAGCATGACAGTAGATGGTTGAAGATTATAAGAGGAGAAAGCAAAGTAACAGTGTATAAGAAAGTGATTGACTATATGTGTAGCAGAGAGAACTTTTAGATTTTTTGGATTTAGTTTTCCAACAACAGGACCTCATTGTGTGCTGTTTGGTTATTGTGCACAGTGCTATGCTTGCTCTCCACCACAYCTTCAAAATTAAGACACCTGTATGATGAGTCCAGTGTCAAGCTGAGCTTTGTGGATAGATAACACGGACTGATTTTGGTGCCTGGTAGGATTAGAAACAAGAGAGTGGAGCTAACTGTGGCTATGGGGAGAGGCAGACATTGAAAAGTCAACGACGGTGTACAGGCATTAGACTGGTGGTGTTGTGCAGTGGKTCAAAGTAGCCAGTAAGTGTGACAGACCCAAAGGCAACAGCCRTGAGGTGCTAATTTTGGAGAAAGTAGGGCTTTCTCAGTCTGCCACAGCTTAGGAAAGGGCTTTTCCTCCTCTTWCCTCTATCATAGCAATACATGGACAAAGCCAGTTGGGCTAGTTCTGTGAGAGAAGATGCTGAAAGGCCTCAACCTTCTTTTATTTCCTCCACTTTTAAGGTAAAGCCACATCTCTAAATAGACTGGTGGAAAAGCAAGGTACATGTCAGAAACTGCAAGTGTGCAGCGTCTTTCTCTGTGCAGCGTCTGCCTAATGTGAGGGGAGGTTGCTATAGCTAGGTGACTCTGGCACTAGAGGACATGCTGGGGAGAACTACATGAAGGGAGTGAGTGATTTCTTCCAGAGCCATGCAAGAGCGGTGGAATCGAGCTCACTCAAAACTAGAGTGACCAGCAGATCCAAGCTGGAGCTTTTATCCAGCTCTTGAGTGTCTGCAATCCACTTCAAAGCCCATGCCAGCTTTGGAAGCGAAATAAGAGGTTTGCACAGCACTGCGCCTGAACTAATGGAGACTGCTGAACCAGAGCTAGCCCTACTCAGAGCTAGGTCTCACATCTGCATCAGAGCATATGTGCAATAGGTGGCACTCTTAGTTTACAGCTCAGGCAAATCACCCACAGACAAGTGGGAGTTGATGGTAGCTGCAGTCCAAAAATAAGTTGATATATGCTGGTCTGAATAGCAAGTGAAAACTGCCATTGCAGGTCAGGGGATTGATTGGCAAGCACATTCAGCTTCTTGCAAAAGTCAAATAACATAAGTAGAAGCAAGCATGAAGTGATCCTCTGAGCCATAGATGCTGTAAATCTGTTTCCATTCTCAAATACACCTGTGCAATTCCCCCAAAAAAGGTTGGCAAAACTTCTAGTGCCTACCATAGCGCAGAATTTCAAGCTTGGGATTTTGCTTTTAAGTTCAAATCTGGCAGTAGTTCACACTTTGTTCCCTGTCCTTCCCCTAGTGTTTTGTATTTGCAGTTTTAATAGCTTTTTATGCCCCCTGTTCTCTGCAGAAAGGGAGTTTTTTGAAGTGCGCTGTGCTTCTCGGTTTCCAAGTGATTGTATTTTAATTTTTCCACTGCTGTGAATGACGTAAATGACTTGTGCAGACAAACTGTATTGCTCTAGGTAGCCAGTATACTCATCAAATGCCATGTGTGATTGAGATAAGCAGATATTATAATTTCAGGACAGCTTTGCTAAGTTCTAGGAGCTGGATAAACTTCACACACTACATTTCAGTAGGTGAAAAGCTTTCTATGCAGGACAGATACCCAGTGGAGACAGACTGTTCTAATTTTTAAAATCATGAAAGGCTTTTGACACTCGCTCTATTAATTTTCCACTAAGGACAGCGAGTCCTTAAAATAACTGTTTAGCTAACCTCTGTGTGAACGGGCTCTGCTTGTTACTACTAAAATTGGAAGTACTCATTGTACTAATGGATTTTGGCTCTTCTCTGCTTCACCTTTGTCTTTTAATCATAGACRTTATTATTTGAGCATTGGTTTTCAGTGTAAAAAGATAAAATCTACATTTTAAATGAATCTYCCCTATCCTCTTTGCTACCCTGTCCCCTCAGAATTTCCTGTTAGAGGCTCAGAGGTGCCGAAGAGCAGTCGCAGCCCTGTGAGCTAAACCAACACCACTGTGAGGCTTTGCCTAGCTTTTCTAGCATACTTGTTCCTAGGCAGCAGCATTTTTAGCTGAGCTTCTTAAGTCTTTGCTCTCAGGACATGATCTTTACTAATACACTTAATAAAGCTAGAGAATCTCTGTTATGAATTATGAAAAGGTATATTGACTCAAGATTTGGTGTTGTCTGTGTGTTACCAATATGTATGTGAAGGTATAGATGCATTAGTTATTTCATCCTATTTTGATTTTTGGTTCCACAAGTTTAAAGGCTCAGTGTGAAGGCTTAGAGCTGCTTTGATGGACATAGTTAATCACTTCAGTGATTCATGCCCCTTGCCTGATGATATATCAAGCCTCAGACTCATTCACTTACTGCCTTCAAATCCTAAAATCCCAACTCAAGTGTTAGCTGCAGGCTTCAAAGTAACTCTTGACTGTCTAGTACTGGACAAAAATCAGCTGCAGCTGTATACCAGAGGGCAGAGCTGATTCTTGGTGTTGTAGTACACATTTGCATGCAATTAGTTTTCATTTGATTTAAGSTCTTCTCAAATTCTTTGAAAATAAAAAAGCATGTTTTTCAGAGACTTATTTAAAATTGCTTATCTTCCCTGTCTTTTTGAAAAAAAGCATGTTCTAGAACAACTTGTTTTTAAAGTAGGTTCTGTGAAAAATGAGTATGTATGCAGCCTTCCTAACATAATAAGATTATTCATTGGCTAAATTTAAGAAAGATTAAATTAAAAATATAGAATATGAATCTGCAATATTTGAATTAATAGCTATCTACATTTCATTCTAACACTAGCCATTTGGAATCAAAAGAATTTCCAAGCTGTGGCACATTTTAGCAGCTAATAAAAAATTCTCAAATGAAGTGGCCCAAACAAATTGTCTTCTTGTTAAGCAGTCTCAAGGAATGTCTGAGCACCTCTGCTCTAGTGCACGTTCTTCTCCATAAATATCCCATTTCAAAGATATCTTCAAAGCCTGCCAAAGTCTAAGAAATAATTAGTTTAACTGGATGAATTTTTAATAGAGATRGTAAAAGGCATATAGTAGTTCCATGCCTTAATCTTCCTCTAAACTTTCATTTTCTAGTCCAAAGTGGAAGTACAAGCCAGAATTCACCCCAAAAATTGCTGGTGGGGGAGAGATACCTGATTTTCATTTTGAATGGGTGAGTTTTGGCATGTAGTGTTTGTCTAAACAGCTTAATGCAAATACTTAGTGCAAGATAACATCCACAGTTCAGTTGTCCTGCAGATTCTTGGCAAAGAAGCGGGAAGTAAGAAGTGTCCACTTCATAGACAGTGCTAGYTGTAAACATGCGTGTTCCACCTGGAGTTAGAAAGCAAGAGAAAGGAGTCCCTGGCACATGGTTTGAGGACTCTGTTTCAAATATTTTTCTAACACTTTCTTTTTCCTCAAAGATCTCTAATCAGAGGATGATCCCAGAACACCAGTAGGTCTGACAGAAAAATTGTTATTCTTTTTTAATCAGCCTGTAGTGCAAAAGGTGTGTTGTGAGATACTGCTGTCTTTGCCTGTGTGTCGAGCCCCTATTTTTTCACTTCTCTACCATGCCATTATTGAATTGCTCTGATGTCTTCTACACACAAAGTTGGAAGATATTCCTGAAGAAGCAGAATGAGTCAGTACTTACTTACACAATCAACCCACGATTGCTGCCTCATGTGTTTCAAAGTGTTCATATTAATCTCTTAAGGCCCTGYGACCTGCTTCTAGCTGCACTGGTTGGCCATTCCCCAGTGCTTAGGTGCTGCATCGGGGATTTTCCAGGCTTGCATCTGGGTGGTGTGGCAAAGCCCCATAACAGAGGAATTTGTGTTCTTTTTTTGGCATCATCTGCCCATGATAATTTTCACTGCACAGCTCTTACACCTGTAAGTGTTTGTTCAGATCTTTCTCCAACAGACAGAATAGGGAGATGACAGAGAAGTAAATTTAGTACTTGCTGAAGTTAATGAAGACCTTCCCATCAACTTCAGTGGATGTTGCGTTAGAATCAAACTTTGTCATCGTTTCACTGAAACAGAGACTGCCTACTCAGATGTTTGTATATCATTTAGTGAAATATCCTTTGTGATATATAGAAGGTTAGGGCTTGCTACACACAGTTTGGCAGGGTCACCACTGATCAAAATGCCCAAAGTACCATTCAGCAATTGCCACTTGTATCCAACATTTCCCTGCATGTATACACACAAGGGGAGAGGTGCATCACCTTGTCTTCCAGTGTCTGTGTCCCCTGCACCCCAAAGTGCAATCATTTTCTGATGTTCTCCAATTCCAGGGCCCCTCCTGGCTCCTTTAAATGGAGATGCGCCTGCCCTCAGCCTAGCAGGTGTCACCGCTTGGACACTGGTGGGTTCCTGTGGATGTTGTAACCTGCACTGGGGGTTAGTGCCTGGTCACTGTCTGTGTGCAAACACGAGCTGTGATGCAAGCAGTGCCTGCATATAGGCAGCRGGGAACAGCTTCAGCATAGCCTACCTCCACCATCCATGGTATGGGAGCCTCTGCCGTTGATTGTGTAAATGTTATTAGGAAGCAAAGAAATTGAAAAAGCAGGTCTTCTTAAGCAAATTGCTACACTGAGTCTTGTTAAGTAGCTGTCATCTAGCCCTACACTGAGTGTGGAGCAGAACAGATACATGAATAGGAATTTAGCGGGTGTTATCTGAAGGGCTGTGAGGATATTGACTGTTTTAGGTGTGGAATAAGCACTTCAGTTTCCAAAGTGAGTTAAAATGTATTTCAGCAGTGATACGCAGCCTCTAGTCAAACACTATTTACGACGCCTGCAGCTTTCATGACACTTTTTCTTTTTTTATTTTGCTTTCCCAGCTAGTTTGTGACAGGAGGGATCTAGGAGTCCACCATTCTTTCCAGATGTACAAATTGCTTGATAAGGTCAAAGGTAACAGCCTAAGTCTGTCAGCAGTCAGCAGGGGAGAAGTACTGTTGGCATCAGGTAAAGCACTGCTTGATTTGTCTCATGCAGAACATGCATTGAGGAAATAGCTTTTATGATAGGAAGGCAAGCGGAAATGGGCCCATTAATTTCTTGTCTATTCTGAGAATTCTGTGGGTATTTTTTAATTAGTTTTCTTGCTTTCATCTTATTTTTTGAAAGAGTTAAAATATATGTTTCCTATCACTTAAAAGAAATTCTGCATACAGCTGTTAGGTGTTAACTGTTGGGGTGCAAGGAGGGCCAGGGGGTCCCTGAGAGCCAGTGCAGCAGCAGCACCTGGGGCTCCCGGGGCAGCCAGGGCCCGTCCCATTGCCCCGTGAGGTGAGAGAGCCAGGCAGCCCAGGACAGCCCCAGCCCCAGGTGCCAGGCATCTCCATGGGGACAGGGCAGGGCTGAGGCTGGGCCAGGCGGTCTCCTGTGGTCAAGGTTGAGATCAGCAGGATCCATGCCCAGGCACAGGAAGGGCTGTTTAGCTCAGGCAGAGGCCGAGAGTGAGATCCTCAACTTAAAAGCAGCAAGGGAAGCAAGACAGAGCCCCCTCTGAGGCTTCTTAGAGCTGCTGGAGGGGAGACTGCTGAGTCTTCTTCTAACTSTCTTCACAACAGCTCTTTTCAGCAAGCTGGCCTTGAGTGCTGAGAGCAAAACTCCTGGAAATGTGGGGAGGGGGGAGCGTGTGTGTGTGTGKGGGGGAATGTGCTCCAGGCTCTGACATCAGGAGCTTGGGTAAATAGGCAGAAAAGCAGAAAATCCATAGGATTCCACAGTGCTGTTGACTCCCCACATGCTCGCTCCTTGAACAGCACGCAGAGCAGTTATCGACTGTGCAAGTACGCACTAAGTCTGCAGAATTTTGCTTTGCTGGTAGTTAATGTATAGACATCATTGTTTTACTTGCACTAATGAAAACCTGACTAAAGCTTTTGAATTAAATTTTCTATGTGTTATGGTACTCAATAAACCTTTATTAGAAGGAAGAACATTTTACAGGAGAAAGGGGACTTTCATACATTGTGTTTCTGTGTGTGAACAGAACTGTTCTCTTGCTAACTACTTTTAGGGTTGTTAGCACCTCTTTCAGACCATGAACATGATGTTTTCATCTAAGGGATCTATGCCTTATGRCATTTTTTTTTTTTAATTTTAACTGAAATATTGTCTCTAGGACATATCTTGCTGGTGAGAGCTCTAAATAGGTGCCAGACAATGATGGCAGCTCACGTGGCCTGGCAGCACATTGGCATCCAAGATAGCAATCCCATTTCCTTTGGGATGTGTCGTAATTAGGGAAGTCATAGTGGAGCTAGGAACTCATAACTGATACCAGCAGGTACAACCAGGACAAGTGGATTAAGAGGGTTTATGCTGTGATATGGGAATTGTCACACTTAAAGAGCAGCTGGTGACACCCTTATTGACTGAGTAGAATAGCTGATTCCAGTGGGGCTGTGGTAGAATAAGGTACGAGCAGTACCAGGAGTCAGCAAGGGTACTGCAGTCTGGATGCATTTATCTACACTTCCCACCACATTAAGACTATTATGTGTTTGTAGACCACACAACTGTTTATGACAAGCATGTTCTCAGGCAGTACATCAGAAAGTACACTGCTTTATAAATAAATCTGCCATATGGTTTGTCAGGTAGGTCTTTGATGCCTTTCACACTTGCTTAGTCAGAAGTGCATTACATACAACCCTTTGCACATGAAAGAAAAAGCATCTGTTTTGTGACATGAAGACATTTGAAATGTTAAGTAATCACTTATAGTTTGTACTACTGGAATACTCACCAGCCTTGTTTGTGTATTGGAACTGCACTCTGCTAGACCCTGCACAAACATGGAACAGAGACAGTCCCTGCTCCAAGGGCTTAAAAGGCCCAGTGTACTGGTTTTGAAAATACACTGATATGGCAGTGTGTATTAAAGAAAGTCTCTCTCACATTATCACATCAAGATCAGCTCAGAGTACTATAAAATATTCCAAGATTCCCATCTGCTGAAAATCTGGAATTACTTAACTGAAATCAAAGTTACCGCAGCAAGGTTGATCTCATAGTAAAACAAATGCTTTATTTTACTGTAAAATATCAGTTCAACCTCCTCTATGTTATGGACAGATAGTCTGCAAAATTTTATTTTAAGAATCAAGCTTTCCTTAGCGAGGCTTAAGATAGCTGCTCAGTTGTTGTAAATGTTATTTATTAAACATTGTTTAATTAAAAACGGATTAACTGATTTGGGGCCTGAACCAATTCTGATTAATGCCTTTGAGAATATTTTTATCAACTTTATTAGCAATTAGATGTAGCCTTTAACCCTTTGGAAACCAACCACAAAGGTATATTCAGGAAGACTAGCTCAGCATTCATTTGGTCTGCTGTCTGGAGACTGCAAACATTCCAAGGATTAAATAGATTTTTTTGCCATTGGGCAAGGTTGCCTGCCAAGTTCTTACTAGATGCGTGTTAAGAAAGCTGGGTTTTAGAAACAGCTCTGAAACAGTGTTCAAAGCAATGTAAATGACTCACAGAGCTGCTAACAAGGTAAGTAGATGTTTCCAGTGCCTTCTCTTAGTCCTAGCTTGAACTGAGAAACAAGCAGTAAGCAAATAAAAAATATGTTATTTGGTAGTATTTCCTGAAGACAGTGGGAATTGAGTTCAACTGGCAGATGGCGTGTCTCAGAAGAGCAATGCAACTGGTATTAACTGACGTTCTGGGAAATCCTGACAGGGAGGCCAAGGACCAAATGGTCATGAAGGGTAAATTGCCTTTATGGCAAGAGGCAGTTTCCTGGTCAGGGTGCAACATACTGCCAAAAGAAGGTGTTCTGTCTGCAGAAAACTTGTTCTGTGCAGCTGGCAGTTCTCATGAGCACTAACATGATGAATTTTCTCCTTATATTTTCTGAGGGAAAGATTTAGGTTGGAGTGACACATATTCTGCCAACTGCATTGACAGCTCAGGAGAAGGTTTAAGAGCTGCAGACAGCCTCTGGGAGCAGCTTGCAAATTCATAGAATCATAGAATAAGTGAGGTTGGAAGGGATCTCTGGAGATCAGTTAGTCCAACCTCCCCGCTCAGCAGGGTCACCTAGAGCATGTTAGACAGGGTTGCCTCCAGGYGGGCCCTGAGTATCTCCAGAGAAGGAGACTCCACCACCTCTCTGGGCAACCTGTGCCAGTGCTCCGTCACTCTCATAGTGAAGAAATTCCCCCTCACGTTCAGGCGGAACTTTCTGTGCTTCAATTTCTGCCCGTTGCCTCTTGTCCTGTCACATGGGACAACTGAAAAGAGTTTGTCCCCGTCCCCTTGACACCTTCCCTTCAGGTGCTTATACACATTGATAAGATCCCCCCTCAGCCTCCTCTTCCCTAGGCTGAAGAGGCCCAGCTCTCGCAGCCGTTCCCCAGAGGGCAGGTGCTCCAGCCCTCTGATCATCCTCGTAGCCCTACGCTGGACTCTCTCCAGTAGCTCCATGTCTCTCTTGGACTGGGGAGCCCAGAACTGGACACAGTACTCAAGATGAGGACTCCCCAGGGCTGAGTAGAGGGACAGGATCACCTCCCTCCACCTGCTGGCAACACTCTTCCTAATGCACCCCAGCAGACCGTTGGCTTTCTTGGCCACAAGGGCACATTGCTGGCTCATGGTCATCCACCAGCACTCCCAGGTCCTTCTCTGGAGAGCTGCTCTCCAAAAGGTCAGCCCCCAGCTTGTACTGGTGCCTAGGGTTATTTTTCCCTAGGTGCAGGACCCTGCACTTGCCCTTGCTGAACCTCAGGAGGTTCCTCTCTGCCCAGYTCTCCAGCCTATCCAGGTCTCTCTGAATGGCAGCACAGCCCTCTGGTGTGTCAGCCACTCCTCCCAGCTTGGTATCATCAGCAAACTTGCTGAGGAGGCACTCTGCCCCCTCATCCAGGTCACTGATGAAGAAGTTGAACAGGATGGGAGCCAGTCCTGAGCCCTGGGGGATGCCACTAGCCACAGGCCTCCAGCTGGACTCCACGCCACTGATGACAACCCTCTGAGCTCTGCCTTTCAGCCAGTTCTCAATCTGCCTCACTGTCTGCTCGTCTAACCCACGCTTCCTGAGCTTCTCTAGGAGGATGTTACGGGAGACAGTGTCAAAAGCCTTGCTGAAGTCAAGGTACGCAACATCCACTGCTCTCCCCTCATCTACCCAGCCAGTCATTCCATCAGAGAAGGCTATCAGATTGGTTAAGCAGGATTTGCCCTTGGTGATTCCATGCTGGCTACTCCTGATCACCTTCTTCTCCTGCATATGTCTGGAGATGACCTCCAGAAGGAGCTGTTCCATCACCTTTCCAGGGATAGAGGTGAGGCTGACCAGCCTATAGTTGCCTGGGTCCTTCTTCTTGCCCTTTTTGAAGACTGGAGTGACATTCATTGGCTTTCTTCCAGTCCTCAGGCACCTCTCCAGTTCTCCAGGACCTTTCAAAGATGATGGAGAGCAGCCTGGCAACAACATCCGCCAGCTCCCTCAGGACCCGTGGGTGCATCCCATCTGGACCCATGGATTTGTGCAAGTCTAGCCTGCCCAGAAGGTCTCTAATCCTATCCTCCTCAACCAAAGGAAGGTCTTCCCTTCCCCAGACTTTCTCCCTCACATACAGGCTCTGGGTTTCTTGAGGGCTGCCCTTAGCAGTGAAGACTGAAGCAATTCAGTAATTCTGCCTTCTCTGTATCCCTTGTCACCAGGGCCTCTGCCACATTCAGATTGCACCAGTCGAGGCATAATATGGAAGAGGCCTGTGAAAGATATGCCTGAATCAATCACTTTCTGCTCTTAAGGTTTAATACCTTCACTCTCAGCCTGTCAGAGCTGTAAATTACAGCATCAAACTTAGACACTAGGACCAATGAGCAGAGGAGCATGGAGCCTTATGTACCTCATGTCCTGCTTATCTCCTGCAAGAAGACAGTAACCAGGCAAGCAGCTTTTTGCTGTCCTCTCACATTTTGAAGCCCAGGTAGCCTGCCCTGGGGTTTGGGAGTGGAAGGTGGGGTGGAGGGTCCTTACAGACTCTCCTCTCTGTTCACAGGCTGAGTCTGAGACACGGTCATAACTGAAAAACTTTCAATTCTTTGAATGACTTTGACCACTTGTCACTATTTTAAAGCATTAACAAAAATTACTTCTAACAAAGCACAATAATGAATTCCACCTGGAAATGTGGCTAGGTGGAAATACCATTTGGGTTCCTCTGCCTTGGTTTGGAGGTGGTTGTGCTGTTTGTGCATGTTCTAGGCTGGCTGGGAATGTCCCAGCTACTGCAGTAGCCAGGGGATGCTCATTAGCTAATCACATCCTGTGGGAAAGGTGATACCACATGGTGGTAGAGAAGGGGAAATGGGGAGGGGGGGAAGGTATTGTGTTTGAGGGGTGTAAATAGTGATATTTAATAAAAGCTTTACTATCTGACAGAAGTTTGTTGTGTTAAACAGGTATGGTGTTGTTATTATAGTGTTAGACTGCTTGTAGCTTAGAGGGTTTCTTGCAACCTTTTTTCTATGGTTAAAAATAATTGGGTACATCTTTATTTGATGTGTTAATTCAACTATGTTAAATTGAAGGAAAGTTGGAGGGGAAAGGGGGGACAGTGTAGGCTAAAGATGTCCAGTAGGATGAAGGCTGCTTGTATTCTAGCAGCAGTTTTTGGATGGCTATTAGTATATGTGAATGTAGGGGACAGATAGAAATCAGAAGTTCTCCTGTACTTAGTTGCTTTGAGGAAATAGTAAGTATAAAGAAGTAGGAGAGGTGTGCTTCAGCTGGTTAGGGTAGCAGGAAGGAATGAGGTACTGTATGAAATAGGGTAAAGCAGCTTACTCTTCTGGTATTCCCCCTAATAAGAGGAGAGAGAAAGAAACAAGTGCTATATTGTGCTGTACTGGCTCTCTCACTCAGCAAAGACTGCAAAATTACTAACTACTGCCAAGAGAAGACTGTAACAATAATTACATATATATATATATATATACACACACATATATATAATTATATATATACTTACATAAGTGTATAGCCTACGTGTGTGTGTGTGTATATATATGTATAAAATCATATATTCCATTCTCTGTGTATTTTGACACTACTTGTGCTTGCAGTATCACTTAAAACACTTTTTCTGACTTTCTGAAACTCAGCAGAAGATGTTGAGTTGCAATGTAAAAGATGACAAAAGCCTTCCCTCTTCCTGCACTCTGATAAAACAAAAGGTGTATGGGAATACCAAAGAATTACCAGCCATTGAAGCAGGCCTGGAAGCTCACTGAAGCTGAGTCCAGAAAATCTTGTCAAACGCGTGTTAGTGGGACTGTAATATGCTCTCAGTATGGCTCCACAGATGTCTAGGGTCTCGCTTTAGAAGCTAAGAGTTCCTCCTAGAAGCTGTACGTTTTTTATCACCTGCAATTACAAAGCCAAAAGGCTTTGTGTGTGACTGAGTCACTAGATTTTCTTGTATTATGCCAGAAAGTGAGATAAAATCAGGGCTTCCAAGAGCATGCTTCCTCTTTTCCCAGATTGCTCTTTTGGATTAGCCAGCCCCCCCCCGATTCTCAGAACAGCTCAGGAATTCTTCCCACAAACTTTCCTATTGCAAATTTGCCCTGATGTGTTTGTCTCCTTTACCTCTCTCTTCCACTGCATGTCTGCTTTATTTAATCTTAAGAGCTATTTCCTCCACAGTTATGTATCTGCACATGGCCATTCTGGAGACTTTCATTCTTGACAAATAATAAGAGAAAGCAATCAATACATCAGAAAGGAAATCCTTTGATGACACAAAGTTAGAAGCTTGTAAGTAATTTAAGAGACTGAGCTAGCTTTCTAGTTCAGTCTCAACCTGGTCCTTATTTCATCTTGGGTAATTCATTAATTCACTTCCCCCTTCCCACCCTTATTTTAAACATGGGGGTGATACTCTATTAGAAGTACATTGTCATCTGTTAGTGCTATAATGTTCTCAAGCTGTATTGCTATATAATACCTAAATACAACTTAAATATATATAATCAGAATACCATTATCACTCCTTGAGAGTATTTTTTACATTTTGTCCAAACTGAATGAATGCTGGTTCAACTTAACTGTTGGATATGATCTTTCCATAATTCATACTATATAAAAGAAATAACTTTTTTTAAAGTGCTAACTGCAAGAAAAGATAGTAGAGTGTAACGATACATGTTTTATGATCTATTAATTCTAGACCATTTTAGAGAGAGTGAAATACTTAGTGGATCACTTAGGCTAATATCCTTTCTCTAGGCTACTCAAAGTCATATATAATGGATGATGTACCTTTCTGTGTACATATGCATTATGCATGGTTTTTGGACAAGTTGTAATCAGGTTTAGGAATTATGCCAATTTATTATTGGAAAAAATGATAGTATTTAGCACTTATGTAGCACTTTACATTTTCAAGGGGGAAATTTAACTAATTAACCCTTGCACATCTGCAGAGCACAAGGGTTGCCATAGAAGTGATAAGAAGTTAAGTAACTTTGCAAAGTCAGTACTAAAGCTGGAATTAAACCTCAAATTGTTTGCTGTTTGTCATGTGATCAATTTAATAAATTGTGTCACTTCATTTATCTCCAATAAGGAGTTCCTAAAACAGGGATTGTGATAGTGGAATTGGAATATTCCAAAACTCAACCCCCTGACCATTACCATTAGAGGTGAACAAGTAAATATAAAATGGAAGCATCCTGTCATCAGATTTTACACTGACAACATCTTGCTGTTGTTCAGCAATGGCCCACAGATGTGGGGGTGGAGTGGGGAGGTTGTTTTTGTTCCTTACAAATTAACCTCAGGTGACTCTTATACTCCCTAAATACATACAAGACAAGCAGTTGCAGGTGACCAGACTAGAAGTTGATGGCCTCACTGAATTTAGCAAGAAAGGAGGAACTGAGGTCATACAGAAAAAGCTGCTGCTGCTTCTTCACCCCCCCTCTTTTTTTTTTTTAAAAAAAAAAGCAAAGCTAAAAACACTTTGATTCATTATTGCCTGGGCTTGCCAAATTTTGAGATAGTTTTCTGTTTGCTGATTAGCTTTGATAGGAGTGTCCTTAAAAGCTCAGTTTCTCTTTTTCTTGGGATGGAGGGTGAGTGAGTGGAGAGGGAGAAAATAAGTTTTATTAGTTTTATGGAAACAAATTTGTAGCCCAAAAGGGAGAAGGAGTAGCTTTAGAAAATGATGCTGGATGGCCATTCCCCCCCCCCCCCTTTTTTTTTCCTTCCTTGCCACAAGCAGACCTGCTCTTTTTTTTCTCTCTCTCTGTGGCTTCTTACACAAAAATTCCACCTCTATCTAAACTGTCTCTGGCTTTGAAGTGGCATGGACATGAAAATGTGACTTCTTTCCTCTTTTTGAGTGATTTTACTAGCTGATTGCCCTTGAAACTGGTGTTCTCGTTTGCTATTTTAATGTTATAGGGTGTATTTTCAGTGTACGGCAGAATTGCATGAATGAGATTAGACCTGCTGGCACAGATTTGTCTGATCCAACCCATATTTGTCTGATCTAAATCCCTCTGTTTCCTAAGCTCGTATGAAGGACTAGAGCCAGCAAATAAGGAACACTGGGCACAATAAATTAAGTGGCAATCTGGCCCCTAGTTACGTTCTCTTCATTATACCCGCTACCTGAATTATTTTGTGGCTTCTGTTAACCAGGCTGGGAGCACCATTTAATGCTAGATTTTGTATCCTTCTGGTGAATATTATTGCATATTTGTGATAGATAATAGGAAGACTTTCTGGCATTACCTATAGGCATACTTTCTTTTTTGTCATGGTTTGTTATTACATTAAAAGGGACTCTCTGAATGCTCCTAATTCAAAGCTTATCCTCTTGGCATCTATTGATCCCCGACACTTGTGTGTCAGTATGTAGTGATTCTCTCCATATTCAAATGGATTAGCTGCCAGATACTGCCAGGCTCTGCTGAGAGGGCCACAAATTGTCATGGGTTCCTTTCTTAGCAAATTTGTGTCTCACATTTGTACATATGCAGCTATCTGACCCACTTCTTTCAACATCCAGGCTCACAGGAACAGAGGGGATCACTTGCTTGTCCTTTGTATAGTCTCGTACCTAGTTCTCTTGCTAAGCTTTTCAGGTTTTTTAACCAGTATCTGTGCTTTCAGGATGTAATCTATTAGAGTTGTTTTTTTTTTTTTTTTTTTTTTTTTTTTTTTTTTTTTTTTTAATTTTAAAAAACCTCTGATGGCTAAGGAATCCCTTTTTTGTGCAGATTTGTCTGACGTTACTGCTTTTTAAATGATTATACACATTGTCACTTTCTGTTCTCTCATGGTTTCTACTTATGTATTTGTAAACATCAGTAAGTATTGTGCGTCTCCGCCTCCAAACTTTTGTTGTCTTTCTCATCTCTTTCATGTGTGAAGTGTGAGAAAAGAGCTCTTCCAGAAATCTCTCCTAGACTTTGTATTACACTTTTGATATGTTGATGCATCTTTGGAAACTTGGGATGCTCTTTCCTTGTCCCCATTTCAAGCACCAGGCTTCACAGGAAGATGCAGAAAAACCCAGAACAATTCTCCACAAATCTGGACAGCTCTTAAAAATAAATAAATAAATAAAATAAAAAAATGTGGCCATGTGGCCACCATTGTGCCCTGTTTAGCTTACCAGTTTGGGGCTGCTGTGACCTGGTACAGTCCTGTTGAAGCAGTCCTGCTTCCCTAGCTGTCTCTAGAGACCCACAGAAAGCTGAAAGTCTTGGTCAGACTCCAGCATGGCCTTGCAGAAGTGCAATTTAGAGGCTTCATTTTTTTCTTTGATTTCCTATGTGCAGTTGTGTACACTGAGAGAATCCTACAGAGGCATTTTTTTTCTTCCTCTGAGCAGTGTAGACTAACTATATTGGGATCTACTTCAACATTTTATTGAAACAGTCTTTTTATCATGGAAGGACATTTGTTTTCCTAAAGAATGAAAGCTTTTTCTTCATAAGTGCTTTTAATTCTAGTCAATGTAGCTGTGGCTATTCATGTTCACATTGAAGTCCAACTCCTGTTTCTCTACAGATTAGATTTTAAAATAATGTGTCTGCAGAATAAACTAAATTACAGTGAAAGCTAATAGGATCTCAAAATGGCCTAGGATCTGATGTGCATTTGAGGTCACTGTAACCCTAAGTACTGTTTTAAAATTACAACAATGAGAGAATTACAGTATAATGTTACTGTGAAAGCATAATTCATCTCGATGTCTTTTGGTTCCCCACACTATTAGGCCTATTAAGCATCTGAAACATTCTGAAGAGGCATTAAAAATTGTTGATGAGAGAAGTTCCCATCAAAGTCCATTAGCATAAATGAGTGGTCATAGTAGCTAGGGCTGACATATTTCATATTCTTTTCTTATAAGAGTAAGTCTGTGAACTTGTGAAGAGCTTTTAGGCTCAATCTTAATCAAAGATGATCTCAGATGCCACTTAGCATTTCCATAATTTTTCATGTACTGTTGTGTGAGGAGCAAGCACTCTGGGCATACATTCATTTTAGTTGATAAAGTAACTGATGGGAGGAGGGGAAAGAACTGAAGCATGGCTGAAAGAGAAGATAGTTTCCTGGATTCTCAGCTTTTCATACCTATGGAACAAAAGGCCCATTAAACCTCAAAATGGTCAATAGGTTTTCTATAAGAAAGAAGTAAAAGAAGCTCCAGTTCTGCCATCAGAGCTAATAATATAGATTCTTGGATACTGAGACTTCATGTGGATACAGAAGGCATTGTGGCACTATTGGCTAATAAATCTAATATTAAATGTGGTGGTCTTTAGCAGTTCAAAAAGACAGAGCTACGTATGTTGGTTACTGAGCAAATATTGTAGCTTATGTTTTCAAAAAGTTCAACTAATCAGTTATGATGATTTCTCCATCCTTGTCAGCAGTACAAATCATCTCAGCTAATTCAGATTTGTTTGTAAATGTCCAAGTCCACAGAAATTAAAAGAATAAAGGATACTGTTAGGGTTTTGGCTCAGCCCACCTTTGGCAAGTGGCCTGCTAACGTAGGACCGGTGGCATGAACGAGGTACGTGGCTGGACTATGCAAAAGGGCTGAGAGCTTTTGCCCCAAATGTACATGTTAAAGAAGATGACCATCAGACAGAATTACTGCAAGATTTTTGAAACAGAGAGGAGTGAGCTTGAAAAGAAGTATACAAAAAGCCTGGAAACTTGTCACTGTGGGGAGGCACTTTGGAACAGAAACAGCCGCAGTCAAAACTGGGTTTGATGCTGCCAGAAGCCACCCTGCAGCATCACGGCCTCTGCCTGGGCCCAGCAGAGCATCTGCCACTATGGCAACCAGGAGCAGCCGGCACCCAGGTGGGGAACTTCTCATAACAACACTGCAGAGTTTTTCCGCTGTCTTTGTCCAAGCAATATGGTCTATCTCTCTGTCTATTCGTAATTTACATGCTGATCACAATTATGTTTATGTAGTCATTTTTACAAATTACTGCTCTAAACATTCAGTCTCATTCTACTTTTTTTTTTTTCTTTTTAAAAAAAACACTATATCACGCTTTGTCTCAAGTTGTTTTTGTGTGATCATTGGGGCTAGTCTAATCTAAAAATATTAGCTATTATTGACTGACACCAGCTGGATTCTTTTCTGGATCTCTGGGTGTTATGAATTAGTATTGGTCTGTTACTTTGTACTGGTTCATATCAGCTGAGGATCTTGATTTATATTTCAAGTAGTAAATCAATTTTCATGATAGAAGAGGTCTAAAATATTACCGGGAGAAGATCTGTAGTAAATACTGATACTCTCACTTCATGCTTTCTTCTCTGTATGGAACTGTAAAGGCTGCATGTGCTTTACATCTGTCAGTAGGCCTTTTTTAAATATGTGATTTTTTTGAGGGGAGGGGGTTAATTCTCACCATCTTCTCATAATTTTGCCAATTGATGTGGAAGCCACTGTTCTAAAAATGTTCCRACTCTACAAACCCTGTCTTTCACACTTTTCCTGTGTTTCATAAAAGATTATATTTGTCAATAGGATTTGCACAGTCCTGTGAAACCACAAGCACAAAACTTGGGGTGAAGTCTGACTGAACAGTTGAGAAACTTCTTCTGTTAATGGAAGAAAGCTCTTGTTATCCATATAGTTTCTTGCATGCTTCATAATTCTCCTGTATTTTTTGGTGTGAATGCCTGTTGACTGGCAAGTTACCCTATCAAATGTGCATTAGCTTCTAATTTTATTGTGATTAAGGAAGCTTTAAGCTGAAAGACTGATTTATGAAAATCATTGAGGCTAAACATTGACTAAGGTACACATGCATTATTTTGTATTACTATAAGTGCAACGTAAAAATAATATATACCAGAATTACAGTACAAAGACTTTGATCATTTAAGAATACATTTGATTTAAAAACAAGCACCAGTGCTAGAAGCCTTATTTCAGAAATAAAAAAGGAGTATTGTTTTACTCTAAAAGTATATTGTAATGAGTAATATTTTTCTTTCTTTTAAACTGATATATTGTACACCACCAGCTACGTTTATAAGAGAACACTTTTTGAATATTCATATGCAACCCTTCATAAAGATCTCTTGGAAATTGGTACTAAAAGGCTAGAATTATTTGAGATGTGGCAATTACTGACTGCAAGAATATTGTTCTCTACTGAACACTTAAAACAAGCAAAGAATTGCCAAAATATTGCTGTTAGCAAGAATGAGTGTTAAATAGTGAGTGTAAATCACAAAGCTATTATGATGGTTTTTATACAGAATAGTTCACTAACAGACCAAACCATTGCAGTTGCGTTTGTGTCAGGCACATTCCTGAATTTAGACAAATACCTAGGCTTTTAATGCTGAAATATTTGCAGATCACTCTGTTTCTTAATCCCTAGGATATTTAACATGTATGTCAAGTCTGTGAGTTGTCCTCTTTGGGTAGCTACTACCATGCTTCAAAGTGTATACCGGGCTAACTTGCTAAATCAAGCACATGTTTAAGACCCAGCTCCTTGGATTTTGATACAGGAGAGTCTGTCGGTTGTGTTGCAGGTGTGATCCCAGCTGTGTCTGCGCAAGAGKCAGCTAGTGTATAGTTTAGGTCAGTTCGAGCTTAAGAGGATAATGGCTTTGAAACAGGACCTCCTCTTTGCCAGTGAATATCTGAACCAACTTCTGGGAGAGGTTCTCTGGTGGGTTATAGTAGTTGCCAGAGCAGAATGGAGAGTTTTCTCTTGCTCTACAATGTGGGGGCTGGTGGYGAACAACTTTCTGCAGAGGTTCTGGCAATAATTCGTGTGCACGTTGCTTAGGAGCATCTTATTGTGCCATGTGGGCTCTACCTGTGCTGAAATGGTTGGCTTTCAAATAAGGAATGGAGATCTGTGTGTGAATATATTTTGCAGACACCTCACTTCAGTATTTTTCTATCCCTGAAGTTGTTTACATAAATGTGAAACAATCTTTTATAACCTGAATGCCTGTGTGATACAGGTAGAATGAGAAGAACTAATCAAGAATGAATACTAATGTCATGGGAAATGATCTCGAATACAATGTAGCAATTTTTTAGTGTCTCAGGGGAAACTCATTTGTATGTCATGGCACAGACAAAGTACTTCTTTTTGCCCCTGTGTCAAACTTAGTTAGCCCTGGAGAGTCCCTGAAGATTGAATAAAGCAGTACAGCACATTTACTGTGCTGTAAATGGAAGACATAGGCTTTATGCATGCAGCATGCCCATGTCTGAAAGCCTGACTTCGGGAAAAACAGAAATTTCGTGCCAAAGGGTGTTTCTGTCAGACAACCGAATGCCCGAGATCAGTGGCTGAGAAGGCAAATATCTTCAAAGACRTAAGTGCAGCAACTCTTTTATAATTCAAGGATATCTTTGGTATATACAGTTCACTTTGATAATGTCATTATTTTTCATSCACAGCTGATCCTGCATCATTTGGTATTAAGGGACACAAATAAAATCCCTTTAAATATTTAATAGTATTTTCATATACTGAAATACATCAGTGGTATATACTATACATAAAGCTACCGTTCCTTTTACATTTTCTACTTAAAAGATGTGTTGTACATATTTCCCYTTCTCAAATTTATAACAGAGATGACAGGTTTTTTTCTGAGCAGTTGTACATATAAAGCACCTAGCAGCAAAATGGCTTTTAACTCATTTTTATAGCACTACAAGGCAGTATCTTTTTAATAGCCTTTCTTCTGACCATAGAAATGTTACCATTAGATGTGGGCTGTGGCTGTCTGTAACTGCTAGAAAGAGGCAAGTCTTCCATAGAGGCTAAGGCACTTTATTAGAGTACACAACTCCATATATTCCAGCAAAAATCGAACTCCTATTTGTTTTTATGCTTTTAGAGATGCTTTAAAAAATAAGCTATACAGAAAAGCCTCCTGTTGCTAAGCTGTTAGAAGCAACRTGGGCCAAATTCAAATAGCTCTTAAATGTAATGTGTACCACCCTACTGTGAATCTTCCCCTGTACTCCCAAAATGTCAAGGATCCCCAAATGCCATCCCTGGCTATCTCAGCAGAGATCCTCTCTCACTCAAACTTCTGTCTTTTGATGTCTTCTCCTGTCATCAAACCTCACAGGTATTTTGGGCATGCAATCGTAAAGATGCATGACCAAAGGATTYGACAAGTGCTTCAGCCTTCTGATCTTTTCAGACTGATACTTGACATGCATGAATAGTCTTAGCCTGCTGCATGCCTGGTTTAAGATCGATAGCTTATTTTCTTTTTTTCTTTTGCCACAAGCACAGGTGAAGTGGAGCAGACCTGACCTGCATGCAGTGGACGGTTTAACTGGTTTAACTGTGAAAGGCAACTAACATCACCACCTCCCCACTAAGCCTAGAACGTGGCTGCATAAATTCCACTTCTTGCAGTAGCTCCTGACAAGCSATAGGTGCAGGCTGCAGGTAAAGTGGTTAGGGCAAGGGTTAGCTGCTGCCTCCTGAAGACAGGAGAGAAGAACTCCTGGGCCTTGTTCCACTTGGGAAGTGGTGGCTAGAGGTTTCATAAAGAGCCTTGTAAACTGCTCTCAGCTGTGATTTATCTATTRGTCTGTACTGCAGCATAGCAGGCTGGTTCATTAATCTAAGGACCGCAGAGGGTTTCAAGAGTCAGACAAGGCAAACTGTAACTGAGTTCGGGGATCTGAGTGTTGCAGAGAGAAAATTAATATTTCTTCTGTTGGAAATTGGTAATATTTCAAATAAGTTGATTCAGAAAATAAAGAAGAATTAATTCAACATATTTGAGAAAATATCGACTCACTTTTTAAAAATGAGATGTAATAGTTTATTTCCGTTCTTCAGTAATTGCAGTAAAAGGACTAGTTCTCCATGAACATTTACCCATATGCCATGTCCCAAGCATAATGCTTTTTAGGGTTAGCTGTTAGAAAGAATGTATGTATGCATATATACAGCACACCCATATCACGTATGTTTTCACATAAAAGGAAAAAGAGCTAACAATTCCATTTCTCATAACTCAGAAAATACCTAAAAATGTGCTCACATCCAATATGCTTAAAGAAAAACCCTGTAGGTGAGAAAATAGACCTCAAAATGCTAATTCTTCTAAAAGATGTGCGCATGAGAAAGAGGGTTTGCACAGGAAGTGTTTGGCAACATAAGCTGCAGCAGTTTATTCTTATTTGGGACCCTCTTCCTCTGTGGAGGAATAAACTGCGTCTCAGAGGATTTCTCGTTCACCAGCTTTGGTGCTAGCTATTCAGAAAGCAGTGAAGCTGTTTGAGAGTTCAGTGGCTTACTGGAAACGAGCAAGAGCTCCCACGTGTAATTTGCTGCCAAAGCCTCCCAGGCTGCCATACACAGTGCCTGCAAATGAGTGTTTCCTAAAACTTCTCAAATGCATTGCCCACCAGGCGAGGCAAAACCCCATCTGGCAAGAAATGTGAATAAAGAAGCTGCTCAGGCTGGCACAGCGCTGAGAAACAGGGATTTGCCCACCARCTAGGAATGGAAGATTTCAAAGCTCATGAGCACTTTTTACTCGTCCTAGTCCAGGGAAATATATTTCCCAAAACAATTTGGGAAGGAAAGCGAGGACACCACGGCCTGATGGTGGCACGTCAGAAGTCAGACACTTGCTATCATTACTGATGTTACACAGGAGTCCTTTTAGAGTATCCTGCTAGGGGCTGTATAGAAATGAGTCAATCTCTGTCTGTCTCTCTGCTGTCTGAACTTGCTAGTCTTTCAATGATCATAAAAGTTTTGAGAGCACTCTGTGAAACTGTTTCTATAGATCTTTCTTATTTTTCTATATATTTTTTTCCTCCAGATTTTGAATGTGGCACATAGGTTTTATTATTTTGTTGCCTGGCTTTGATGAAACCCTTCCACTTGTGTGTTGCCACAGCTTTAACAAATTCTGACCATGTTTTGAATTGCCTGTTAGCATAACTCTAAAACATTCCTGTACTGCAGTCTGAGAGGCGTACCTTTGAGATACTCTTCAAAAAGGAAACGCTGAATCTACCAGTGAACTTCCCTCTAGAGTCACTGTATTAACATTTTGAGATTCGCAGTCTGTCATCTTTGTAGGCTGCATTGCCTCATCTATTGACTCTAAAGTTTCTTTGCATACTGCAGGCATAGGATGTGGAATTTTTCACCTGTATAAGCAGCTTGGTATTAAAACAATTCTAGTACAAAATAAATGATCCTCTGCCAAATACTTGATGGAGCATGAGCAGGAATGTTGCATACTAAAAAAAAAATCTGAATTGAGGCTCAGGTGTCCCAAGGGTTGGGGGGGATCCATATCTCAGGCCTGACTGTATCCACAAAATGATTAGAGGGAAAGGGTTTTCTTCTGGGGAACCAAACTGGCCCCGAACTAATSCCTGGCTCCCCGGTGTCAAATTTATTGTTTTATATTTTCTTACAGTAAAGGTAGCATCTTTTAGCCACCAGTTCTATAGTACTATTGGATATTTATTACAGCTTGTAAGATCCTTACAGGGCAATAACCATATCCATTTTTCAGATCAGTAATGTGAGGCAAGAGGAGGTTTTCACAGATTAATGGTTACAGAAAGAGGAAAGAAGCAGGGAGGCCTGACTCTGAGTGCCTGCTTTACAGAGTATACAGCCTAAGTCTGTGCAAATACAGTCATATGTTAGCATTTGTTTACATCTCCTATCAAAAATAGGTGCCCATTGTTAATTTGCATTTAAAATTCTGGATTTTTAAATAGATATAGCCTCCCTGCTAAGGGCCTTGTGACTTCCCATGTCTCATTACTGACTGTGAAAGTCACCTTTCATGAACTGATCCCAGGAAGAGCTGAGGATCTACAGCCCAATGGAAATCAGTGAAAATACCAAGGAAGATCAGTACTGTGTATGGTCGGGCACTTAGATTTGAAGTTCCTTGAAGCCAGGCTGACGTTGCTCTGGCTTTGTAGTGATAAGCTCACATTATTGAATTCTCAGTGACTTTATTTCAAATGCCAAGCCAAAGTCACATTTCTGTGTTTCCCCTTCAGGTTTCTTTTATGCACTTTTCCTGAACTAGTCTGCAAGGCAGCTACCCTTTAATTCAAATGCTTCTTCAAGAATAACTCTTATTATGTTAGCTTTGAGGTATTATCAATGGTTGGAATTTTGCTGACAAACTTGGTACCAAATTATATTAAAAACTAACCATTGATTAATGTTYATATAACATTAATCATAAAATCCTTTCCCCTACCCTATACTGCTCTGCTAATTCTTGCTATTGCATCATATCTACAACATCTGGGTTTTTTTGTTGTTTTTTTTAATCAGCACTGTGAGGCATGTGGGAGAGCATAGAAACGGTACTGATTAGGTTTCTTGGAAATCTGGACTCKGTTCTCAGCTTGTCTAAGACTTCTTGTAAGATCTGGGTCTCTGAGGAGCACGATAATGCTCCCTCTGCACACACTTCCTTTCTTTGTCTATGTCGTTGGTTTAGACAGTGATAAACCACCCTTGTCCAAACAGCTTACAATGTGTCTGCAAAATGGGGCTGTGCTCGTCGTAGAGCCCTTGGTATATTACAGGACTATAAATAAGTTAACATATTCTTGGTGCTGTAAAATAAATAATGTCTGTTGTTATTGTGGGGTTTTTTCTGTAGAAAAGTAAGAAAACAGGGCTTCTTCAGTTGGCATTTACATTCAGATTAATCTTGTAAGCATGTAGCCTGCTTAGGGATGATCTATGTAATACTGGGAACACCAGTGGTGGGAATATTAATTCAAATCAGTGTATGTGCCAGATATTCCCTGTGACTACTGTAAATCTCACTGTGTTTAGATAAGTCAAGAGGTGTTCTTTGTCATATCCTATGCTGTTCATTTTAAGCTTTGTTTTGCTCACAGTTCTGTAGCTGCTGGCTGCTCAGAAACCTGAGGTTTCTTTATGATAATTGCTCTTTCTTATTTGAAACTGTATGTCATGACCTTTACATATTTACAAGACTACTGGGGAAATGAATGTTGAATCCTAAATTAATCATCAGCTGTTTCATCAAAATGGTTGCATAATCTCATAAAAAGATAATTTATGTTATTTGCTTTCAGAGGGCCAGTTTGAACACTCATCAAAGCTGATGACTTCAACCAAAATTTCATTGGACCCTTGCAGTTTGACCTATTAGTCCTCTTCATCTCGCTTTTTCTGGATCAAGAAGGCTTGGGGTATTGTGGTACTTACTCAATGTCAGATGTAAAATGTGAGGAGAAAATGGGAATAAAGTGACTCGCACTGTTCACCAGTGACCCTGTACTGTTGTGGAACAGATGGACATTGTTTATTTCTTTTCTCCTCCTACTAGCTATGCTTTGCTCATGAATACCAAGATTTAGCCTGTGGCTGCCTTTAAAAAGGCATTTTTCCCCTTCCATTTAACCTCCTACCTTTCTCTGACAATGGCTTTATGCTTCTAACGATGCCTTCTGGTTGGGAGGTTGGTAAATGTTGTTTCTGATTGCCCAGCAGGCATCCCATTAGAGCAGACTGCCTCCCAGACAGCCAAGTGCTTTACCTGTTAGTGCTTTTCCTTGCCACAGATTCACAGCACAAGGCATCAACTGAACCATTCACTGAACCTGTATTTCTAGCCTCACAGCTTTTACCTAAATCCTGGACTACTGCATTAGCTACTGTTAGTTCCTGATGAATGGATGTCTCTATTTGTTTAAAAGAATGCTTTAAATCTTGAGAAATCTTCCTAAAATTCTTGGTGGTTAAGCAGKATAAGAATTTGGATACGCCATAATAACTTTTGGCTTACTTGGCTCAGCTTCAGCTTTGCAGCCCTGGGAGACCATGTTGTCCTCGGTCAGTCTGACTTTGGGACCTGCACTTAGGTTGCTAGTAGACTGCAGGAGACTGACTAGTCCTTCCTTCCACTTGACATGTTCTAAGTGTGTTTTTTAGATTAATGTTAAGAGCCAATTTAAGTTTAAATCATTTTCTCTGAAACGTAACTGTGGGTTGGATTTTTGCCAGAAATAGTTACAGATCATTCTAAGAGATATTGTGGTTCAAGGTTTACATCACCACAGATTTACTCCAAGCCTTGGAAATATAGTTTAGAGCAACAGTTTTCAACTACGTAAATGGTGCTCTGTTGCTTTGTGACTAATGTTTTGTCAGTTGTGGAATTTCACCCTTTATAACTGCAAGTTCTGTAAAATAGCCAGAATGGGAATGATAAGTCCGTGATGATTCAGAAAAGTTGCAGATATTATAAAAATGCTTTTGAAAAGGGAATAAAGTAAAAAATGTTAGTGGATTTTAGCAAAATGTGAAATTTAAAATGGGCTGCTTCACCTCAAGATAAGGCCCATCAGTAAACTCTTCTGGGATTAATTTGTGAGAACTATCAAAAGACAAAAAAACAGAATTTTTCCTTAACTTAGTATCATCTGAAAGAATCATAAACCCCTTTCTATAAAGATTTAATGGAAATCCAAGTACACCTGGTGGTCTAATAAGCCTTCACTTTTAAGCTACTTAAACTGAGTCCTTATGCTATGGCGATAACTAGAAATCCAGGGTGTGTTTGCGATGGGCTCTGCACACACAGTTCCTGCCTTTAAGATCTTGGAGTTTAAATGGGCAACAGAGTCATCGAGTAAGAGGGAACCTGGAAGATAAAGTTACTCATTTGGGTTTATAGAAGGATCAGGGCAGATCTGAAAAGAGAATTCAGTTTTTCAGACTTAGTCTTGCATCTTGTCTAAACACAGACCATCCTGCCTCAGGCTTGCATGTATCAATTTTGCTCAAACAGTACAAAACTGGTAGCTTAGGCCCAAATTCACTTTCTTCCAAGGGGCATGACTCCATGGTGGTAATGGGAGCTACAGCTGAGGGCTGTTTTGCTTTTTCGTAGCAGCAGAATATTGCGCAGTCGTAGTGATGCACGTGGGCATTAGTTTTGTGAGAATTACAGGAGGGGAATTCGGAGAGAGTGCGTGCTGACTCCCTCGCCGCGCTTCCAAAAGATGCAGCAAGTGCATGTCTGTAATTCCAAAGCAGTTACTTAGCTGACTGCTCTGCAAGAGACGTGTTAACGCGAGTAGTCTCCTTTACTATCTGCATGAAGTACAGAAGACATTTAATTCATTTGGCRGCTACAAAGTCCAGAGCGCATAATTTTTAGTTTCGAAAAGGGTTGTTGGGGGTTTTTTTCTATTGCAATTTCTGCTTTGCAACACACTGTTTTTGTGTTTCAGTACAATTCACAGCTACACTGAGTGTAAATAAAAGCAGGTGAGACAGCCTGCTTTCCAATCAGTTCATACTGGCCTTTGCAGCTGGGACAATAGCTAAGAGCTAGAGGAGAAAAAAAAGGTGAAGGGATGAACATTACACAGGTGTAACAAATGCACAGCTTTGAACTCAGTGGACTTTTGACAGCTTATACCACCTGCTATTTAAGAAATCTGGTAGGCAGTGAAGTCTTTCACCATTAACTTAATGCAGCATTCTTAAATGTTTTGTACATTTTATGGACTGGTTTTAACAATATGCAAAAATGTATTATGCTACAAATCTATCAGGGAAGCAAGAAGAGTTTCTCGTACATAAGATAGGGTGAATTAACACTTTCTAGGGAACCTGCCTACTGGCTTTTTGTCTTGTTGTAATTTTAACTATGCAAACATTGCATTAATGTATTTTTTCCCCTGTAACAGTTCTTTCAATGCAGAAGTTAGGCAGGGATTGTGATGGCCAGGGGCTCCCCGGGGTGGCAGGGCCTTGCTGCCAGGATGAGGTTAATATTTCCATTCAGATTCACCTGTGATTCTGCAGAGGAAATGCACCGGTGAAAAGTGCATGCCTAGTGCTCTGCTAATTGCTGCTGTAATGAATTAATCCTTGGGTCGCAGGGGACAGCTGCGATGGAAGTGCCCCGCGCCGGTGGGTGAAGAGCTCTGCGGGGCCTCGTCCTTGTGAGGACCGTCGGGGCCAGCTCCCGCGGGGCGGCGCGGCGCAGCGCGGCTCCCTGCAGCGCACAGACCCCCGGGTGCCAGCCGTGCGCGAGGCCAAGCCGCCCGGAGTCAGCGGCGGTCCCAGCGAGGGCGCGAGTGCCCGCGGCGCTTCGTACGCGCAAAGGCGCTGTCGGTATCGTAAATAATCTCAAACACCGTACGCTAATCCCGTATTCTCCCAGCATTTTCAAGACATTCTAGGATGCTGATATGAAGAAAAAATATTTTAAAATGAATCTGACAAGAAACAGACTTTTGTATGAGATTCCCCCTCCCTTTGCAATCTTCTTTTGTACAGCAGCTGCTGTTGCCAGGCTGTCTTTGTTGCTATGGTAGTGTTTTGTGTGCCAGAATTTTATATTCACTCTTGAAGAGTCACCTGATTGAGTGGCTGTGCCACGTAAGTTATCAGTCTCCTCACTCATAAGGGAAATATCAGTCTGCTGTYGTTCCCATACGACTAGCAAATTTGATCGAATTAAATTTATTCCACTGGCTACTGGCCAATAGGTTTTCGGAATTATTAATTTAATAGGTGAATTTTTTTAGTAAATGAGTGACTGAAAAAAAAAAGTGGTATCTCTTGAGACTAGTGTCTTTAGTAGGTTTCATTTTTTAGCAAGACAGTCTTCCACAAGACGGTTTCACTTTACCTTGCGGTACTCATCTTGCATTGGTAAGATTCGGGCTCTACTGTCGGCATTGTTTGAAAAGTGCTTTCCTTAAAATGACTGTGGTTTTTTTAGAGACATAGGGTCAATTTTTCTATATTTCTTTTCTAGAGAGTTGTTCTGTAGAAGTTAATGATCCTGCTCCCACTGATAATTAAAGTATAATTTCACTCAATTTAAAATGCAATTAGGATGATATACTTCTGTTGAAGCTGAGTTTATCTTTAATCCCAAATCCTGCAAACACTGCCACTTATGCTTAACTCTTAATATGTTAGCTGCTCCATTGCATTTAAGCATTTTCAAGGCTGATGCCACTGCTTCTTCTCCAAATGTAGTCTGATACCAATAAACTTGGGATAGAAATGGCATTGAGATATATCATATGTATTTCTCTGAAATCAAATTTAAAAGACTCAATTACATCTGTAATGCATTTTTCTTATCAATTCATGACACGGTCTTTCAATATAGCTTTCTTTGTATCTTCCTTTGATCCGACTTAGATCAGTGCCATCTGTTATTTAAATCACTTATGGCTCCTTTCTCCTATTTGTCTACATAGACTTGCATATGTGAATCTAAAACATACTGTATATTCAGTTTATTTCTCTGGATATTAAATATCTGTACATAAACACACCTGTTATATTAAAGGAATGCCTTACAGGTGTATTTCATGCAAATAATTTACATTACTTACAAAATCATTTTACTGTCCAGAGTGAGATTTTTTGAACCTACAAAAATGAAAGCATTCTGAAGTTCATTCTTGCAGCAAAGTAAGTCCAGGGGATATTGCATCTGAGATGCAGAATTTTGAACAACTGTTTATCTTAATAAACCACTACCACCTTTATTACTTRCAGTACCTCTTTCCTTTAATTTCTCGGATTTTAAAGGAGCTGATAGTGGAAAGAGAAAATGAGCATAATACTTTAGACCTTTAGTAAGGCTTACTGGAAATCTGGAGCAACATGTCTCTGGTTCTTATGTTCYCTGACTTTGTGCGATCATCTAATAGGACAATCGTGCTCTTTCCAGGGGAGGCAGTCCTGCTGAACATGGCCTGTTGCCAGGTCACTGATCCTGTGCTTTGTGGAAAAGAAAGCTTGACTTTAGATGCACACTGAATTTAAATGTGTGCAGCATGTACTATACAATCAAAGAATGCATTCTTACCTGGTGCATTTGTTAATTAAGCAATAGTGGTAACAAACAAGCTACATAGGGTCGAAAACAAAAATTCCCGCTGAATTCACTGARCTTAGGATTTCAGGAAAGACTGAATCATAAGCACTTTCCAGAAGCGTTGTCTAAAAGGCACATTGGTAATCCCCTTTCCTTTTTTGTTTCTTCCTCATTTTGATGCAAAATTGATTAGATATCTGCCATGTAAGAGACAGGTTTCTCTTGGGCCAAAAATCGTGTTCTGGTACATTTCATTTGATTAAAATACCTTAAGTCTGAGAAGCCTCAGAATTGCTGCAAACAATACTTGATGCAAAAAGATGACCTCTTCCATGTTCAGACTAATTCATTCCCAGGAATCTGATATCAGGAACTGAAATTGTTTCTCCTTAACAGAGACTTTAATGAAGGCTAGACCAAGTGAAAATGTATCACATACTTGTAGAGAAAATCAGCACAGAGATGCAATGATCAGTGGTAGCTTTACATCTCCCAAATGGCTGATGTGGGGAGGCTGCTGTGAATACAACTGCTTCAGTGATCATGCCTAACTGCTGTAGCACTATCAGTGCTCTTTGCCCTTACTTTCCAGGGGGATTTTCATACTATTTTTATTTTTATTCTTTTGTATACCATATACCGAGATGAAAAGGCGGTTGTGAAGATGGTACTGAAAATCTCTCCTGCTTACCCCATCATAAGTAGAGCAATCCTGTATTTACATCAGTGCAGTCAAAACTAGAATTTGTTATTGTTTCTTCTAAGTCATGGCAAATCAACAGGAATTAAAGCGCAGCRGTGCCTGAGCAGGCTTTCATCCTGACTAATGTGACACCAGCATTTGCATGAAAGGCTGATAAGAATAAAAAATAGATCAAAGGGATTAATTGGCCCTGGAGCATGTATGTTATTCCCTGCATAGACTATCATAGATGAGCAGATTCAGCTCCCACTAAAGGCAATGAAAAGTTTCTCACTCAAGTGAAGAGTTGGAACAGACCCAATAAGCTTTAAAAAATCCAGCAACTCACGGTAAGAAAGAAGTCCAATATTCCATGTTACGATGTACCTGACTTTTAACCTTAAAAAAAGCCTCTCCACCTAGACTAAATACGTGTTTTTTACCGAGCATTCCTGTCGAAATGCCATCCCTCTGAAGCTAACCCCGWCGCCGCCCCAAGACCTCCTCTCCCCATCACCTGCCCCCTCCGCGGCAGCAGCAGTCCGACCTGCCGCCTCGGGCCCGCCTCCGGGGGCTCGGCTCCTCGCCAGGCCTCCCTGGCGGCCTGCGGCCGGGACTTGGCGAGGGGGCAGCGGAGCCTCC
>NW_028185550.1:1491687-1692980 GCF_003343005.1 Rhea americana
GCCGTTGGGCCGGTCCCGCGCGGCGGCCGTTGGGCCGGTCCCGCGCGGCGGCCGTTGGGCCGTCCCCAGCCATGTGCCGGCCAAACTTTGTGCCGAGCTCGAAGTCCCGCCGGCGTCGCGGGTGCGAGCTGTGTGAAGCCGGCTCCTTTCGCGGGCGCCTGCCGCTCTCCCTGCCTCTCTGTCCGGCTCCTCCTCGGTGCCGGGGCCGCCGCCTTCGCCGTGGCCGCGTTGGGAGCCCCTTGCCGTGCCGCCTGCCCCGCCGCGCCCKGTGAGGCCCGGCCGCTCCCCGGGGCGAGCGTCTGAGGGTAGCTCGGTTCTGAGAGCCCGAAGGCGGCTCTCGGGTGTTGTTCCCCTGGGTTCGGCCGTGCCGAGGGCGCCCGCAGCGCGCGCGGGAGGGGGCAGGAGCAGGTCGCGTGTCTGACAGCGCTCCTGCCCCTGCTGCCCGCGGCTCTCCCGCCCTTGCTCCCAGCCGGCGGTGGGAGCCCGAGCCTGACGGCTAGAAACCCGTGACAAACCCTTTCGAGGAGGGAAACGGCACCAAATAATAGACTGAACTGCTGTATGGGTGGGTTTCTTTAATAATAAGCTAGGAGATAGCTGGTAAGCTTAGCTGCCTGACCACGTCCACAATAATAAACCTGGGGTTGACTTAGGTGATTCGYGTTCAGAAGGTAGCTCCAAACTAAACTTGAATGACTTGCTTGATACTCGGAGAACGTTTTCCTTTTAATGATTTCCCCCCCCACCACTACCTCCCTAACTATATATGCAGCATAGCCTCAGCCTTTCCATTACAGTTGTTTCATTTTAGATAAACTACTAAGAAAACTACAGGTATGTACAGAGGACAAGTTAGGTGATTTACATTTCCAGAGTGAAAGCCCAAGCAATGGGGCGGTACTTGAAATGAATAGTTCAGGTGCTGTTTCTAAAGCATTACTGAGGTCTTCAAGGGAAAGAAGTGTTCTCTATACATCATAGATATTTACTGGCTAATATATCTGCTATAGACTAAATGGAAAGAAATTTATGATTGTAAAAATAAAGGCTATGTAATAAAAYATGTATGTTTCAGGTTAAAGGCGATACTCCCTGATACATAGGTGATACATAGGTATTACCTAGGAAGTGTGACTGAGATAAGATAAAAATCCTGTTGTACTTAGTGRGTTCTTTCAGGAGCAAATACACCAGCTTCACAAGATTGCGCAGCTCACTATTCAGCACTGTGATAAAAAGTATTAATGTTAACTCATTGCTGACAGATGTGTTGTGTATATGTGTATGCATGCTGCCCCCACCCCCAAAACGAACAAAACTATTTTGCCCATAGGGTTTTTCTAGTAGTGGAAGTGCCACAAAATCAAGGATCTCAGTTGAAATGAATCTCCTCTGGCTGTATGAGAGTCTTYAGACAAGTGCATGCTGAGTGACTTTGAAAAATATTTACCACTGAGCAACTAGTAACYGCTTCGGTCTCTGTTTTCTGTCAAACTACTTTGGTTCAAGGGATTAAAAAACTATCTGAACCTCTGTGGTCTATCATGTAAATATGAATGCACAAACTCTCCAGTGAAACAACAGGCTGTAAGTATAAATAGTAAACTGCAAAATATAACAGCTAAAGTGGAGTTGGCCATAATGACTGCTCTGATTTTGCTGTGTTGGCTAGGCTTTTCAAAGAAGCTAGGCTCATGTACTAACATTTCTTATGCACCGTTTTGTATTTACTGTTACGGAGTAAGAACTAGAATAAGAAAATACTCAGTTCTTCCCAGTCACCAATGCACTAAGGCAGCACTAATCCCTGTCATAGACATGCCCGTATAGCACACTTTCCTGCTGTTTTGTTTTGCAGTTTAAAGATGGCTGTATTGACTTTGCTTCACATTTCACAAAGCAAAGGAGTGTTCTCAATAATTTCTTATGACTCGTACCAAATTTCACTCTAAAGCAAAACTTTTCCAGCTGAGTTATAAACCACTGAAAATAGCATTTATTTTCTTCTACTAGGAATGCTGAAAGGATTTTAACCAGAGTTAAACAGCATGAGAGGAGTGTAAAGAATTTCATGGTGAACAAAGTAATAGCAGTTAAAGAATGTATTTGGTGGCTTTGAGAACGCTGCTGCAGTATGGTGTGCGGAGCCTACCTGCCAGAGGGGTAGCGGTACAGACTTCCACGCAGGTCTGGTGAGGCTGCTAATAAGCAGAGGTGGGACTGACATTGTTAAATGCACTCTCGCCTCTGAGAAACAGCAGTGAAATCTGCTATATGTTGCATGTGAACTTTGTCTGGTGCCTGCTCCTACTCCCTGCTGAGTGTGAAGATGGTACACTTTGAAAGAGAAATGACTCTCCTGAGCTTTCTGCAGATCTTGGTGGAGGGGAGAGTAAGAGGTTATAGCAGCCACTTGAGATCAAAGGCAAGCAGGTGGAAGGTGAGCAGTTCAGGAGTCTTGCCATACCGTTTCCTCTGTGGAGTGTTTTTGTTTCCAAACTGTAAGTGTACTAGGATCAATTTAAAAGTTTGGCTCTGCAAGGCAAGTTGCACTTTGGTGCATCAGGATTGGATGTGATAACGCTTACGTTCAGCCATCCAATGACCTACTAAAGTCTTAAAGTCTCTCCACTTTGCTTTTGGATCTGGATGTGAAGTGCTGAAATGAAACAAATGATTGTTTTCCTGGCATTTTGCTTTTCCTTACAGAGAATTAGATTTCTGTTTTATTTCATGACAGCCTTACAGTTAGGAAAATATATTTTAGAATTAAGTCTTCTTCTTGATAAGTAGATTGGATTCACAGGGCACTGAAAATGAATAGGTGAAATTTAAATAGGTGAAAGATAAGTGACTAGTTGCTTTTTTTTTTTTTTTTTTTTTTTTTTTTTTTTTTTTTTTTTTTTTTGTGTTTTTTTTTTTTTTTTTTTTTTTTTTTTTTTTTTTTTTTTTTTTTTTTTTTTTAATGGATATATGCATGTGTATGCCTGGTTTAGGATACCAGCTTGCTAAGCACTTGTTTCTGCTTAGAAACTGAGAAGAGACCAGGTCTTTTAAGTAGTGATCTGGTCTTGCAACAGATGTGCTCTATTACTCCTAGAGAGAAACTACCTCTGAGGAGAAGCTTAAAGAACTGGCCTGATCTACTCTGCTATAGAGAAACCTAAGGKTACTAGTAACTCTGAGTTTTAAACCTGGGGGGGGGGGGGAGACTCAATCAAACTAAGTCCATGTGTGAAGCTTTTTTTGTAGGGGATTGAAAATAATGCCATAAAACATATTGCTAGCTGAGGCAGTTAATGAAGCCTGAGTATTAAGAAAGACTTCTCACAGGACTGTTATGAGGTCTAAAGGGGCTGAAACCTGCCGTGGCTGCATTTTCTGTGCTTTGTTTTCCTTTGTGGCCTGTGGGAACAAGATAGATGTAACTGAGTTAACAAATAACAGCTAGAGCACAGCTGAACTGGTGTCTTCCAGGAGCAGTAACTGGCATACAGAAGCAGGCTAATAAGATGGTGTATGTTTAAAGATAGATTTATTTTCAGTTCTTGCTGAAAAGCTTTTTTTATCTTCCCTAGTGATAATATGTACTTTACATAAAGAATTTGGCTGGTCTTTGTAGCTTACGTTATTTACTTTTACTTACAAGTTAACTATATCAGTAATGTAACACTACCTAAACTGAGGGACACAATTCCAGTTTTATAGCTATGTAGTTTTTTTTCTAAATACTTTGTTATTCACACAAAGCTCTTAGTAGGTAGCATTGTTCAGTGGCTACAGCAATTCTCTAGATACTCCAGTGAGGAAAAAAAATGAACGTAGGTCTTAAGTTCTATTTTAATGTCGTCTTTCTCTTAGAATCYTTCCTTGTCTTTATTATAAAGTGGTTTTGAGCTCAGATGGTGAGTGCTATGTGAACTGATGTGGGGGAGTTCTCAGACTTCTTTATTTGGTTAGAATCTTTTAGAAGATTATCAAGAGGATGAGATACACTCCCTTTGTAAGTTTTAAGTAAATATAACATCTGAGTATCATCAAACAAACAAAAAAAGGATGGAAGTTTTCAGGAGTGGTTTAAGATGTTGATGATCATATAACTTGTTTTCTTTCTGCATTTCTTAAACTCTGCACAAGTCTGTCACTACAGTATATCACTAAGGCCATGAAAAATGAACAACTGTTGTTCTGTGTGTATAAAACTAAAACAAACTGAACAACAGTTTATTTTTTCTGAATGTTTTTCAGTCTGGAGGGAAGAATTAGCCCAACATTTTAGGGTTTTGGTTGTGTTTTTTTTTCTTTGCTGCTAATCTTTGTGGCAAACAAGTATCAGCTCTGTGCTATGCAAAAATATGTTTATCTAAATGAATAGAAGTTGTTGTTTATCTCTCTTGCAACATAGCAGAGTAATCAGATTGAATTTAAAATTTCCTAGCAGTTAACATTCAGTAAAGGGGAGAACCTGAACTTAGTTAACTCCATTTCAAAGCTCCCATTGACTTCAGCTGGGGGTGAGAGGTGGGGAGATCTGGATCCCCTGCAGAATGGGTAGATGCTTGCCTCAAAGGAATACATGGTTTAAGTTGCAGATAATATTTGTTAATATAGCATCTGAGCAGTTAGCAGCCTTSGTAGATACTTCTGATTTTGACTTTCCTTAGTAATTCATTTAAGTAWTTCATTAAGGAATTCTCTGTGAGAGAAGGAAGTTAACTGTGAATGGAAGTTGCATGTTGGATGCATTCTGCACCTTGTACTTGATGTGTTCTAAGTACTACTACTAACAAGAGCTGTAGTGAAATAGTTAACTTTAATCATTACAGAGTCTTTTATCTGTTATAGAGTAAATACTTCRTAAGTGCTTGTTAATTTATTTTCACAAGATGTGTTAGATGATGAAATTGTTCCCAGCTGAACTACTGTAGGTCCAARAAAAGAGACCAACACCTGAAAAATACTATATATTTTTTTTTTATCTGTGGTTAGGCACCTTGGACCTRGTTTTCAGACTGGGTAGCACCATGCAGTCAGATGTTCAGAATGACTCCTCAGTGACTACAGATGAATTTGGGCTCAGCATCTGCAAATTAGAAAATGAAACACGAACATGCGACTGCAGTATCCACCTCTCTAAATCAGTATTACRCCCATGAATATTGCTTTGGATGACTTGCCCTGCATCGTGTAAGAACTCTAGCTGAGACAAAATCCTCCTTGTTGGCATTTGACTACCTTAGTTACGAATTTCTCCCTTTATTCCTTTTTTCTCGCTGGCATACTTTGCAATGCCCACAACAAATAAGTGCTCTTGCTGACAAATCGAGACCACATAAGAAGGTAAGGCTATAGTTATCCTGCAACATGGGAAATGAATGAGGCAGGAGCGGTCTGAGGGGGCTTCTGAGAAACAAATTGTGTTCAAGTTGGTGCTTTTAAACCTGCAGGAAGTTAGTCTTTGATTACCAGAGTGACTACCTGTGTCATCAACAAAATTGCAGCCTCTGCTCTGCTTTCCCTGTACTTTACTGCACAGATTTGTACTGCTTGAGCTGGGGGGTGACTTGTGTGGCTCAGGCAGTCACTTTGCCTGTGGATTTGAGAGGGCTGTGGGGAGCCCCAAATTCCCCTGCTCGAGTTTCCCAGCCCATTCCCTTGTCATTGAATCATAGGGGAGTTGGGGTGGAGGGAAGGCTCTGGGGGCCCCTCGTCCGAGCAGAGCGAGCCCAGTTAGATCAGGTTGCTCCGAGGACTGAGGTTGCACAGCCTCTCTGGGCTGTTCCAGTGCCTAATCGCTCTCACGGTGAAGAATCCCCCCCCCCCTTATATTCTTACTGAACAGGTGGGATTTCGGTTTACAGGCCCTGGTTTTAATTTATACCAGTGTCCTGCCCCACTCCTACTTGATTCCAGTTTGAATTTCCAGTCCTACTTCCAAGCTCCAGTGCTCAYTTCGCCTTCCCCAGTGTTTTCTTTGTGAAACCTGTTCCTTTAGGAAGCAGACCTGGTTCTTCTGCCAGCTGCCATGAATTATTTATTCTTCTCGATTGTTTCAGGGGTTCACTGCAAAACCGGGGCAGTGATGGCCTCTCCCTCTCTGAGTGCAGCCGTAACGATCCCAGCGGTGATTGCTTGGGTAACGCTGCTTAGCTCCAGCCTGYGTGTGCCCAGGGCAGGACGGAATTTAGCAGCCCCTGTAGCTGCTCAGCGTGTGCAAGCTGGGAGTCTGCTGTCCTGGTCTGGCTGCCTTTCTCCTTTGCTCTCCTCTGTGCACCCCATCGCTCCCCTGCCCTCCTTCTCCCCCAAAGGAAAGACGCCTACAGGCCTCTCCTCCAGTTTGTGGAGTGGCAAAACCCATCCTGGGGGGGACATCCATCCTCCTCGCCCCCCGCCCGCCCCGCAGCCTTGCACCTTGCTGAACCGAACTTCAAGCCCTTTCACCAAAGTGAAAGAAGTTGCAGAATATTGTGCCTCTAGTGGAAACAACCTATATTTCATAGCWTTATGTTTGCAAGTGCTCTGGTAGAAATTTTCCAGAGGCAGTTTCAAGTTAATGATGTAAAAAATTTCAAAGCATTTCAAGCAATGTCTAGCTTAATAAGCCAGTGTCACAAGTCCTATCTGTAGTAAAAAGCCAAAGGCTGGTCTGATTCTTTTAATTTGTTTTTATATTTTTAACTTTTAAAATTTTAATTTTATTTTTTTAAACTTTTTTCTAAAATGTTCTTAAATTCTTAACTTTTTCCACTTTCCACTTTTTATTTCTAAATTTTTAAAATTTCTCTAAACTGTTAAATTTTTAATGTTCAGAAGTTTTTTGAAAAAATTAAACCTTTTAATTCTCATTTTTTAAAAAATCAAACATTTAAATTTTAAGAATTTTTCTAAATCATTTTTAAAATCTAATTTCCTTTACTTTTTCAAAACATTTTTAGAAATTCTTAATTTTACAACTTCTAAAAGCAATACTTTATAAAAATTTTTCTCTGAAGTTTAAACATCTTTAAAATTGAAAGCATTTTAGAATTTTTTTAGCTTCTTTGATTTAATTTTTTTCATCCTGTTGATTGGAAAATTGATTATATTTTTAAGAAACATCAGTATTCATATGGCTTATTAAAACACATACAGTTATCAGTCATGATCTTATAGTAAGTAGGGTGCGAGTACAACTTGATTCTCATATTTATACTTGTAGGATTCACTACAAGCTTCTCATTTATGGCATGATTGGCCCAGTATTTGCATCACAGCTATTCTGATGGCAGAACTACTTTGTTGAAGTATATTCCAGTGAAATGAGTTGGAGGGRAGATTCAGGGAGGCAAAGCTACTAGGAGCAGGATTTAAATGCTTGTATTTTGCTCATCCTTGAAACTGTGGTCCACCTCTCCCTTTCCTATAGCCCTTGGCTTCTGATCTGGAAACCGGAGCAGCCGTTTTGGACTTAACTGCGCGTGGAAGTAAAGGCTTTGTTTGTGTGCTTCGTCTCCAGTCTGTCCCGATCTGTGACATTCTTTGATAGTTCTCGTGCTGAACTCCGCCTGGCACAAAACGCAGCGGCCGCGGTGTACGCCTTTGCTAACTTCGTGCATCAAGCGTAGATCGAGGGCAGGGAGCCAGGGAAGACGGGCCAAAGCGCAGGCTACGAGCTGCGGGCTGGCGCGCCCTCGGGCAGCCTTCCTTTCTGGCCTCGCGTCTTGAACCCTTCCCTGCGAGGGCTGGGAGCGGGGCCGCAGGCTCTGTCCTTCCCGGCTGGGCCCCGAGCCCGCCCGGGCGCGCGCTGAGGAGTGGGAAACGTGGGCCTGCAGTCCGGGAGGAACTAACCCCAGGTTTCCAGCCGCTCCGTTGTTTGGCTTTATGTAATAGTCTTTATYGGTCAGGAATACTAAAATGAAGGTGTCACTTTTTGCTAGTTAGTGTTGGATGTGGGTCTGGGGGATCCATACCTGCGGTTAAACCTGGCAACAGCTATCTGCCAGGTACTTCAGCCTGGACTTGTCCTTTGGTCTTCTATGCCCGTGTTCTGCTGTGCCTTGGAGGCAGGTATCCCAAAGTTTTTAGTGGTGCTTTGTGAGCATGAATTTGAAAAACCTCTCTGTTTGAAAGTATAAAATAAAGAGTATTGCTAATGCAGGATCTGAGGTTATGCAGCCAATTAGGAACCAACTTAATGGAGTAAGTATAGAACAACCACATTACTCATTTGGGGCTGTGAAACTGGATGAAAGTGGAGATCTGGCACTATGTCAATAAATAAAAAGGCAGGAGGCTTTTGAAGGTCAAATTAAAAGCCCTTTAAAAAAATTATTCCCTTCCATTCAGACTGGTGTTATATGCAGCAYGCTGGCACTACCAGGTTAAGGCCACTCTAAATCTTTCTATTAAAGGAATTTGTGATGACAGTTTGCCAAAAGCCAAGCCACTGGCTAGCAGAAGCACCCATGGTTGGCATTTGAAAAACCTGACAGCTTGCAACTGTTTGCATCACTGACTGCGACTRATTTTGTTCCTTCTCTTCCATTTCTGATGACACGCGACCTTTGCCTTGACCTCCTCCTCTTCCTTGKCCACCGATTAAATTCTTGGAAACATTGCAGGAATCTAGGGGCTCCTACTTGTTTGCTGGTAGCCAGATAATCAGAAGAGTTAAGCCCACATAAGTCACCTAAATTGGTGTTGATTTCCAAATCTGTCAGCTTTGGAAATACACAACACCCACCCAACTTGCTAATTCACTTAGCTGTGTTGATAGGAGTTGAGCTATYTCAGAAGTCTGTCTCTGAAAATCTCTGGTTAGAACACACCGAGTTGAGATTTCTTTTTTCAAAAAATATTTTTTGTTTTTAATATTTTTTTTAACCATTGAGTACTGGGTTTCTTCTCCTTTGCAGAGCTATATTTAACTTCTTCAGCTAGAAGAGACAGAGCTGAGAGGTAGCTCTAATCCCTTGTGCCCTGTTACTGTTATCTTCAAAGGTGTGTATGGTTGCTGACTGTTCAGGGGAGTGATGAGCTGGTCAGATCCTTGGGTGAGGAAATCGAATTCTTGGCCTTATGACTGACACAAACGTTTGTCCTGGGTAATAAACCAGTTTTCTATACAGTACAGCAATTTCTGTAAATGAGCCAGGCATCTGTCGTTTGAAACAAATTTCTGATTCAGAGCCTTGAATCACTTTTTCTTGAATGTAAATTGTAAAAACGGTTTTTGTGCATCTTTTTGGTGGTTGTTGCCTACCTCTGCAATTGTGATTGCGAAGCAGTACAAAAGCACCRGAGCTAGCCTGTGTGGCAGAGGGCTCTCCGTCCCTGCGGAGCGGAAAGAGTTGCTTGTAGAGGTGATGAAGGAAGTTTATTTCCCTTCTTCTACACCCAAAGATAAGGATTCTGGCTTTTGGTGGGGAGGGACTTCTACAAGTTGTATTTAGCTTTTGGACTATATAAAACATTATCCACGTGACTTTTATTGCTGCTGTTAACTGGGCGGAGGAGTTCCTAAGATTATGCAGGAAGTCTCACAAGAATTAGTTCTTTGATCCTGTGTTTGTATCACAGAGCGGGGATATAGTGTTCGTCATCAGGGTAGTTACACTCCTCTGGTACCAAGTATAGTACATTTGGTTTGGAAAACAAGCATGGAAATATGACAGTGCTTCAAGGTGATGGTTACATGGGATTTAAAAGTAAGGAGATAATGCACAAGTTCTAAATTCATTTTCTTAAACACAAAAATCTTCCTGTAGCACGGGGGATCCTTATCCCTTGTCATGATAAGGATTCCCTTCTGTTGTTTGATAGACACTGAAGGCTGTCTCACATACTCCCCGCGTTTTTAAATCAGATTATAGTCAACATCTTAAAACCCACATCTAGAAAAGTGGTGTGGGTTTGGCTTTTTTTTTTTTTTTTTTTTTTTTTTNTAGAAAAGTGGTGTGGGTTTGTTTTTTTTTTTTTGTTTTTTTTTTTGGCAGCTGTGTGTCATAAACTATTTGGATTTGATTTGTTTTTTTTGGCAGCTGTGTGTCATAAACTATTTGGATTTGATTTGTCTGTGTTTTTGAGTTTAGTTTTGCTAGTTAATCTTCCAAATCAGCTGCTTAATCTTAGGCATAATTTCTTCATGCCTGTTTCCCATCACTTCCTTTGCTCTTGCCTGTCCCCTCTAAAAAGTTATCTCATACCAAGACAGAAGAACATTTAGAGTGTTTTATATAAATGTATGTACATATAAACATGTAAATTTTTTTTATTCTCATTTTGTGGAGAGTTCAAATCACCAGAGCAGTGTTTGGGGGTTTTATTCCCCCCCCCCCTTTTTTTTTTGAGTGGCAGAGACTTAAGAATGCTTTTCTAGGAGCTTATGGATATTGACAGCTATTCAACATCTCTTCAGGGATTGGTGTATTTTTCTAAAACAAATTTGCTCTTGCACTCAAACAGTACCCAACTCTCAGGTGTACAAGACACTAGAAACTGTGGGAAAATAGAAAGAAGCAAAAAGTATGGGTGGCACAGACTATGTTTTTTTTAAAAAATCTGTTAATAGCAGTGCGTACAGGACTGTTCTCTTGCAATGAGGAAAAGAAGGGTCAGTGGCGCTTTGTGGAGTAGTGAACTAGCTCTGTTTGGGTGCCATACACCCGTGGCACAGTTAATGCACTACCCAATTCCTCCAGTTGTAAAGAGCTACACACTTACTTGATTTAGTATTTCTTTTTAGTGTGAGAACTTGCTCTTTTATTTGTATTTCTGCTTGTGGTAAGATTAAAAACATGCTTCATGCTTTGTTTTCTTCCTCTGCTTGTTCCACCATAGACTTCTGACTGGTGCTGAACTAATTACTTAGCTTCTTCGCATCATGTTTTTTCAGCTATAAACTGGGAATAGTTCAACTTCACTGTTTGATGAGTGCTTACTAGGTGCTCCATCATGAAGGACTGTCCTGGCAGTGTAGCATAGACAAGTGTTATCTTTCTGTTTCAGAAGCGGCATTTGTATAAATTTTTATTCATTTATGATAATATCACCTCCAATAATTTAACTTGCAGTTTAAAAAAAAAAGTTAAATACATTTGACTTTAATTTGGACCAATTAGAGCCTTTTTCTTTCAAAGAAATGTAAAATGATCTTGCATAATGTTGCTTTGAAAAGAGGTGAGTTTTAAAGCTCTAAAATACCTGTAACGCTTTAACAGAAATATCCATCCTCTTTGAGGATGAATATTTAGTCCTATTTCCTGTGGAGATAAAGCTTAAGCATTTTTTCTGCCTGCCTGTCACTGCCTTCCTTTCTGGGCTCGCTCCTGAACTTTTTAATCAAAGTTAGCAAAAAGGTAGAGATCTGAAGACGCTTAAGATCTTGCAGATGTCATGAAAAATAGCAGAGGAAAGAGAAGAGGAATTCTATTAGGGCCAGGCTGCACCGATTTCAATTATTGTTAGGCACCAGGGAATCCTGGTGGCTGAGAGATGTAATGAACACCGACCTTGGGAAAGGCTCAGTAGAGCTTGTATCTCTACAGTCATGTGCAAGTTGTCAGTCTGAAGACGTGAGTATACAGGAAACCAGGCCTCCATAGTTCTAGTACTGACAAATGTGCTTGTTTTGAAATGATTTGAGCTATGGATGTTATCACAGAAGGCTTTTTTAATTTTTTTTTTCTTGGTAGTGGAGGGAATTGAGGAGGATTTGTGTGYGTGTATATACGCACACTCTAAAATCTTCATACTTGGTAGTGGAAAAAATATAACAGATTTTAGTGTAAAGTAATTGACAGAAGTCTTACTGCATTGTAATAGATATTATTTTAGGCTTTCTTGGCAAATTATAGTCTTTATGTGGTAATTAAGGGTTATACAGGCATTTCACTCTTGTCTATATCTGAAGGTTAATTTGGATTAAGGTAGGCAGTGGACTTCTAATTACTTTGCTACATGGACTCTAGTTTGACTGTAAGTGTCTTGTGTCTGTTTATCTTCATCCACTTCCTGCTTTTTTGGAATAACTCCATGTGTTAACAAGTCTGGAGTTTAGTGTTGTCTTCTCAGTAACAGAACAGAAATATATTATGTCAGAGAAATGGAGATTAGGGCTGTGATACTAATTTATTTTAGTGACATATTACTAGTGATATCTTAAGGGTGGCTTCTAGACATCACAGTTTAACTTGAGTGGCATGGTAGCTAGTGCATAATTACCTGTTCTATGTGTTGACATGTTCTTATTTTTCTTCTTGCCAGGACTCCACTGTTGTGACTCCAATCATTCTCAGAACAGATCCACAGGGATTTTTCTTTTACTGGACGGATCAAAATAAGGTAAGAGAAAAGACTCCTGCATAGAATGGTTCTATTTTAGCTGGTGTGAAAGGCAGTAGTCAGGAGGCTTTGCTTGCTGATTCTGGCATAGCAGACAGAAGGATTGCATCTGCGTAAGTTCCTCTGCCCCTAGGGAACAAATATAATAGGCCCATGCTCATGTCTGGTGCACAAAACACAGAGAAGACAAGTAAGTCTGCAGTTTTCCAGTACTTTGATGCTTCCCAGCCTTGAAAACAATCTGTTGATGCCTAGTGAGTTATAGAATTGTTCTGGTTTACAAGCAGAGTTCAATTTGGGATGGCATTTTGGTTCCTAGTTGACTTGTTTTCTCTGTTCTGCCTTCCGTGCACTAAAGACTTTGGGTCTGGTGCACGGCAGACCCGGAACTCCCGCATCTCGGAGCTCCCTTTGSATTTGTCCTCTTGAATTGCCACGTGCTCCCGGGCTGTGCCTAATGGGCAACGTCACTAAATTCTTACTAATCCTCGTTGGATACTTACTTTCTTTTAAAAACATTCTTGTATGCTTAGATCACTTCTATGGCTCGGGAGCTGCTGGGAAAGCTCACTGCCTGATTTACCACTGCGTTACTCCAATTTCACATTGATGTCACCTCTTGACAACAGCACTGTCATGTTTCCAGCTTTTGGGAGCTGGGGTTGCACTAGGGTGAAGGAAGAGCAGTGCCCTGAGCAATTGGGTGCAGTTTGTTTCACGTATCAAATAGTAGCGAACTATTGTTGCAAATATTTGTTGTTATAGCAAAATACTGTATTAAAACTAGGAATTGTATGGGTTCTCTCTTTTCTTTATAGATTAATTCTCAAGTGTTTCTCATGAAATAAGTGCTTGTACCTGTTGTCCAATTAAGAAAGTATTAGAACTTGATAGTGTTCTAGCTTTAGTGTTGTGTTGGAGTATATGCCAAAATGATTAAACACATAGTTGTAGTATCCTGGCTATGGGAACTCGGTTTACCAATTCAGCAGCTCTTTTTCATAAATTCCTACTGATTTTATGTAYAGATAACAATGCAAAAATTGCCCAAGGAGGCAGCACCCATTAAATGTGTAGACTCTACAGGCTGTCTGCTGTAATGTTAGATCTTATTTGTCTTCCTTCCTGAGTCTGATTTTTACAAGAGGTGGAGTGCAGTTTTGACTCAGTGTGTTTGAAAATCATATCATGGAGTTGCAGTAAAAATCCTGTCTTATTCTGGCTGTTCTTGTACAAGGTGGTGCTGGTTAATAGGGTGTTCATCTGTTGCCAGCCTACAGTTGTTAAATTACTGCTCAAAGAAGCAAAGCTTTGAATCCCATTAGAAATTTATTACTGACTTATACCAAGTAGCTAATCCAGAACACAGTGCAAAGTCTTCTGTTGTTTTCCCCCTTGCATAAACCAATGGTATAAGTTGAAAAATAACAGAACTTTTTAATAATAAATGGGAAAACAGAGTTGATTAGAGGTTTTTTTTTCACTTCTAATTTGTTTGGCACTAAGACCTCCTTCAGTTTCCTACTGTTGTCTGTAAAAACAATGTCTTGAAGCAGTTCTGTGAAGAATAGCTAAATATAGAGTTCTTGTTCCCATATTCATGAAAAAAAAGTATTTATAATGCCCAGAGCAGTTTTTAAAAAAATGCTGGGTATTTGTACAATAGACCTAAGTGACAGTTAGATTTTTAAACTTGCAAATCAAGCCTTTGTAAAGGGCAACAGAAAAGACATTTGTCTGGTTAATAATTCATGACAACTAAGTAAAGCTTGTTTCCAAACACCATCCTAATGGTCTGTTTAAAGAAATTAAAATATTTCTTTGCACTATCAGCACCCCAGTAGAACAGGGAGGAAATGCAACTTTCTGATTTTGCAGAGAATATTTGGATTCATGTTTATTGTTAAATTATTGACAYATTAAAAGAAAAGAAGGTTATATAGGAAATTCTCGTAATTTCCTTTGTGTAAACAATGATCTTCTAATGGCAGTGGAGCTACTTGAAGAAATATCAGGAAAATGCAGCCTCTTTGCAATTGTTTTCTTTTTTTTTTGAAAAAAGCTGATTATTATTTAAGCATCTTGCTGTTGTCATAATGAGGGCTTGTTATTTTCTGAGTGCAAACAAAATGAATTATATAGTGCAGCAATTCTTGGGAGAAGCCTGCCTGCCTGCCAGCACCATTGATCAGACAAGTTTTCTTGAGTGATCCCCGCATATGGGTGCAGAGGCATGCGTAGCAGCCATTTTTCTGGCCAGTCTTGCTAGTCACTCTGAGAAGCAGTAAATTACAAACCTGAGTAAGACTTTCAGGTCAGGAATCTGGCTCAGGAGTCTGTTTGCTGTTGCCATGTAGGAAAGGTTATCAAAAAATTACATGAATCACTATATAAAAATTATTCCCCTTGTATTAGATTTTTATTTAGTTTAGGGGGCTGGTAGAGAAAGCTCCAGAGCCACAACCAATTTTTTGTGTGAGTGAGCTGCTGCTTACATTGTCTTTCTTTCTCATTTGTACATCTCTTTGCAACAAAAAACAAATAGAAAAGGAAGGGAAGAATTTGGTGTCCAGGAGTGTATTTGGACCATCCTTTGGATTGTTCCTCATGCGCTCAGAGCTCTAAGTTCCTGGTGAAGAGGCATGCTGCTCTTCAGGTATATGAATACCAGGATGAATGAGATCTTAGCATTTCCTTTTTTTCCCTGTATTTGTTATTTTTTACTTTTTCCTGGTTAGTCTGTTTTTATTTCTTTGCAGTATGTGAAGCCAGTCAGTTTGTCTRTACCATTCAGCATGATCAATGTTTGCTAAAATGAGAGTGAACATCTAGGTTTGCACAACCCTCCCAACCTGGAACAYGTGCAATGACGTAGTGGCCGTCCGGACGTAGCAGCTTCCGATCAGTCACTCCTCCTCCCATATGCTTCTAATAAAAATGATACTGAGTTTGAGCCAGGTGAGAGTCTGTTCCACCTATATAACTCCTCATATGGAAAACTGCAAGGGTGGGCATTCCTGAGGTGTTGAGATGCTGGTGGCAGSCAGGTTTAGGAAAGCCAGCTTCCGTGGCACACACTTCTAAGGGCAGCAGCTGGATTTGGAGACAGAAGGCAGGTAGAAGAGACAAAAAGCTTCCAAAAGCCCSCAAAAGCCTGTTTGGCCGCAGAGTGGCTGTGTGACAAATCGTAGGCAAAGCAAACGCTAGCTAGTTGCTCAAGACTCTTTCAGTGCAAAGTAAATATCCATGAGTCTTGCTCGTTTCTTTGTCACAGTGTATGATTCGATGATTTAACCACGTTTGGACTGGCTCAGGTATGTCCTGCCGGGTGCCCAGGTCTGGCACGACTGCTTTTTGGACATTAATAGGAACCATATTAGAAAGTAAAAGTGGTTGTCCCTGCTTCTGTTTCAGTGACTTGATTAGCAGAGTAAAAAGTAGCACAGAATGAAATTACCTACAAGTTCTTCTGATCATATGCCATTTTTCCTTTTTTAAATATGCTGCGTTTACTTTTGCTGCCTATTGTAAGGTGTTCATATTTGCTTTGAAAGCCTTTAAGCAAGTTCATTTAAACCCTAATCTTACAATTTGAAAATCAGAATTTGGTATCCTGCAATTTGATACTTATGCTTGCATATTGAAGTATATTTTGCTGTCATCAGTAAAGACAGTCATCCTAAATTAAGTTGTATGTAGCATTTTGCTATGCCTTATTGTATATTGTATTGTATATATCAAGCAAAGTTAAAACCTTTGTTTTAAACAGATGGCAGGACAGCTTTCTGATTTTTAATTGTCTTTTATTATGAAAATCTTTTGTTGATGAAGGCTCTGGAATATTTGTTTCATCTGTATATGGAATGCTGACTGATTTCATATTATTACTTAAATGATTGTCTACGTGGGTTAAAATAAGGTGACAAACTAGCATCTGTTAGATATCTTACTATTTCGGTAATGTTTCTTAGCTATAGCAAAACCAGACAATGTTCGTTGCAGTATAGTATTTTTGAGCTGAATAAAACATATCTCAATTCCTTGTTAGGAATTACTTTCTTTTATTCTTATTCTAGTCACCAGTGTTCAGGAAAGATAAGTTGAGACTGAACCAGGTGAGAAGAAAGTCTAGGAGAAAAATGAGTAGTAGTAGAAAGCATTTTCTCAGGAGATGAGGCTAGAAGCGTTCGGTGTGTTTAGCCTAGCAAAACAAAACCAGAGAGGGAATGTGATTTCTGTCTAACTACACCAAATGCAGAGGCAAAGTAAGAGAAGAAATACGTATTGGTGGTTGGTTTGTGCCTGATTATTCTTGCATCTTTTAACTGGAAGCCAAACCATAGAGTCTAATGGACCTTAGAGCAAGGCAATTAGCCACGGGCTCAAGGCAGTTCTGACACTGCGTAAGAAAAGGAGTAAAGGGAGCAAAACAGCTGCTTTTAAGGTGGAGGCATTCGAGTCTCTGAATGTCTAAGGGGATTGYATGACTTGCCTCACTAGCACATAGGAATTTAGTTCTTATTTTTAAAATAGGAAGCTAGGTAACAGCACTGAAAATATCAAGGATGAGGACTCGGTCCCCTCGGTACTGCGGAAAGGGATCAGCTGTCTGACAGCGTGTGTCATGCAACTAAACATAGGAACCCCGTGCTGGGCACTGAGCAGTGCCTGCTAATCCGTCTTCCAGAGAAATGCTGTTGTAAACAGATGCTGATCCAAGGAAGTCTGTGCTGAGGAACTGCTGTTAAGTGGCGAGGAGATGCTTACCCCCCCACTCTGAGGAGAGGATGCACGGCTCAAGATCTCCGCCGACGCTGGGTGGGTTAGCGGCAGGAGTGCCCGCTGCGGAGCTGCGAGCTCCAGCATGTCCCTGCTCCCAGGGGCAGGTGGGGCAAAGAGCCCACGGCGATGCAGGCGTCCCTACAGACAGCTTCCCCCAGCTCTGGCTGCTCAGGTGAAGGCAGGGAGCATCTGAAGACAGAGGGACTCGGTCTGTACCTGGACCTAGTTTTTTAGTAAAGAAAATTTTGCAGCTTCTGAGAAGAGGAGGAGTGGTAGACTCTCMATTTAAAGGGATAGGCCTGGGTTTTTGTGTGTAAACCTCACTGGCGTGACTGGCAGTAAAATGCTGTAGCTCAGCCACGCTGAGTTAGCTATGAGAGGCTGTAACAAATTCTGTGCCTTGAGCCAGAGCTTTCTCGTTTTATAAGACTATGTGATGTGGTTCCTTATAGAGAGGAGACAGATTTTTCTGAGCTGAGAAGTCCTTTCTCCTGTTACGTTCTGAGGTGATGGYGAGTTTCTCTGGACTTAAACCCACCCCAGAGCACTGACAAAAAGTGTGAAGTGGAGCCCCAGCTAGCGCCTGCGGTATATAGGGTTCTGTAGGGTTAGGCTCGGCATCAGCATGTTTGTAAATCCTAAGTCACTCCCATTGCCTTCTTTCAAAGAAAAGATGATGTGGCCTTTTTCCAGCTGCTGGGGATTTTGGCTGTGTTATTTAAGAGTTCTTTGTGTCCATTTTGAATCTGGGCTTTAAAGCAGTTGGGTCAATATTTGTACTGGCCTGCAGGTCAAAGATCTTTTCATTACATCTTTATAGGTTTTACAGTGCCTTTGACAAGCAAATAATAAAGGCTGAAGTTAATATATCAATATTTAAACCATGCCTAATAAATTAATGAGAAGAATTTAATATTTAATACTACTAGGTTTAAAAATACCTGCTCCAAAACCCAACTGTTTGGCTTAATTTATTCAAGAGCAAGGTTACTCAGTGATGCATCTCACTGCTGAGAATATCCAAAAAGTGCATCATTAAACATGCATTCAGACTTTTCCTTGCATACAGAAGAGGCGAGAAATAACCAAACCCTTTGAAAAACTGAGATTATAAGTGACATTGAATGAGAGAGGGTGATGTGTATCTCACCAAATAAGTGATTATTTTAATATGTACAATGAAAAACTTGCTCTTTTTCCTCATTTGTTCAGCAGCCTTAGCATTTCAGTTAACATGCCTTGCTGTTAATACTGTGTGATAATAGATTTTGGTACATGGGCCTCTATCACGCAGTTCCTGTTGTACAAATAGATTTGCCTTTTGCTCTAGTGGCAGAGCCCAGTGCCACAGGAGTCAGGAGRACTTAGATCCCCGTACCACGCTGGCAGCCTGCCGGGCCGGCACTGCGCGAGACGTGCACATCTAGGCTGTCATGGAATGTTTCTTGGTTTGTAGGGAGTGAAATCTGTATTGGGTGATTAGTGCTCTCAGTACTCTAGTAGCTGTGGGGCTGCTTCATCAACTACTGTGGAAATATTATGTATAATCTTCATCCTCATTCTCTAGTGTCAAATTGGCATCAACAGAAATAATCCCAACTATCTTTTCGGCTTCTTATCAGAAGGACTGCTGTGATTTGGGATGATAATCTTTTTCCACTGAAAGAAGTTAAATTTCTAGAGGAAGTTTGGACTCTGCTATGTTTAGATGCATGTGTATTGCTTGGGTTGGGGTGGGGGGAGGACAGRGAGAGACTGTTAGTAGCCCTGTCCGTTCCCTGTTGAAGAACAGTGTTATGTTTACTTCTGCATCAAGCAATGTGGTCACAGCTGCGCTGTGCAGAGTGGGACTGTGTTGGCTGTTGCACACTTCAGGAAAATTCATGACTGCCAAAGCAACTTTTAATATGATCAGCTGTATCTGAGATCAGAGAAACTGGGAGAGGGGCATAATGTTTATTTCAGTTCCTGTGATTTCTCTGTAAAAAGTTACAGCACTGACTTGAGAATGATTTAGGCATAATAATTTTGCATGTGTAGCAGCTTTCATTCCATGAATGACGTTGCTCAAGACTGACTCCATGTGGCACACTATTCCTTTATTATTTACTGCTTGTGTGAACTGACCAGGGAGCTACAGATTAATTACCACCAGTTCATGAGGGCGGGTGTCACTTGTTATACTGCACTTGGAAACTTAGAGGCAGAGAGGGGCCTCACCCTCTTGCAGGTGGAGGAGGTCTTGAGCAGGTGACGCTAGTACAGTTAGGTATAATTGGACTGGAATCTCTTTCTCAGAACAAATGAATTATGTGCTGGACATGTGTGAAAACTGTTCCTAGTTTTCACTGGAATTTGGATGAGGAGTCCCCTAGGGCAAGGAGTTGTAGTGATTTGAGACTTCTAAATGAAACTGAAAATTAGAAGTGAACCCAAAATACCTTGTAAAATAACAATGGCAGCACATCAAATATCTAGGCCTTTACCTGGGTCTGCAATCTTGATCCATAAAGGACTTTGTGATGCAATGTTAGGAGGAGCCCGAGTGGCATTAGAGATCTGGTCGGCAGTGTCAGTGTTTGAACTAGCTGCAAATCTTTGGATGAAGAATGACCCAGAAATACTGCCTTCCAAAGCTGCGAGTCTGTCYCATTTCTAATGGGAAGGGCTGGAAGAAAATCTCTTCAAGGATGCAGCTGCTTACTACAAGACTATTGTAACCATTAGGCTGAGTAGTATATAAATCAGAAGTGAAATCTTAAAGGCGAGTTTTTTCCTCTTGTGAAGAGGAAGATATATGATAAACAGCACAAAAGCCAGCTTACTGAAAGTAGATGGGCTAATTAATCTGTAACAGCACTTCTCAGACTGGGGGCACTGACTCCAGCTGGAAGCAGCTGAGTGAAGCGTTAAAAGGTTGAGCTGCTGGCTCTGGTAGCAGCCAGCATGGTAATCCCAGAAGGTTCACTTGCATGGTGTGCTCTCTTCAATGCAGAAATAACCCCTCACCTCTGTCTTTATACCTGAGCTCCTAGATAGTTCCTTTAAAGAAACAATATAGAAGCTAACACTGGTACTGATGCTTTCACAGTGGAAACTGTGTGACAGTGCCTTTCCAGTTAAGAGCTGCGCTTCCTTGCTTGCCTTGTCTATACATAGATCTTCTGAGGGGTGAAGAACTTACTGTATACTGAAGTGGGGCAAATTTCTAGCTCGACAGTTAATGCAATAGGGGCATCAGCCAAGCAAAAACTCAGCCATGTAGAAGTCACAGATGATGGTTCTTCAGTCACTTAAAATCAGCATGCAAGTGGAATAAAAGACGACTGGGAGAGCAATAGGAGATTGCCACAGAAAATGAAAATTGAAGGAAATATTTCATGGAGGTCAGCTTCCCATCAGACTACCAATTTTATTTTTAAAAGGAAATCTCTCTGCTTTTAAAACATGGAAATTGTTCAAGGCCCATTAGGGAAATGATACCGCATCAAGCACAGAAGATTCCTAATGAGCAGCATTTCCCTCTAATCTCTCTAAATAACTCTCTTACTGTGAAGGAGGTAGAAATAGAAAATGAGGTTTGGGTTAAGCCACATTGCAGGTCCGTGTTGCTGGTTCTGAAACAACAAAGCCAAAGCACTTTGAAACTGGAGAATGACTTCTGGGATGTCAGCAACTTCCTGAAATCCCAAATCATGCACTTCTACCTCAGTTACTGAGAACAGTCCTAAGACAACATTTTGTGGTAGGTGAGAACATTAACCTCGCTGTCTCTTTGAACATGTATTGTTACATTCCTATGAAGGAGACATTCAGAAGACCTGGGTCCTAGYCTTTGCTGTCATGATTTGCTATAACTTGGCAAGAGGCAACTTTACCTCCTTGTGCTCRTTTTCCGTTCTGTCCTGTGCTGAGTTTGTCTATTTGGAGAAGTCCTTCATGAGTAGGTTAGCAGGGACTGCCTGTTACTATGTAATTAGTACAAAGTGGTTCCAGCCTACTGCAGTATGTGTAATTTGGTGTTAAAGATGCTAATGTACACAGTGTCTCCTAACTGAGAAGAAATACTTGCAGTGGAGGAACACAGTGGTGGTGTTATAAGTTAGCCTTCATGTTCTCATTCTCCTTAATTACAGTCTCTTGTGTTCATTTTCATTGCTTTTTACATACGTTTGCTTGAATATGTGCTGTTAAATTTGCTGACTGGCCTATTATTAGCCCAGTTCAGAAACTGGCTTCTAGAAGGTCAGTTTGGCTGATCACTGGGGGGATAACTGAGCTCCTGGAGTGCCAGTCCTACTGCATTCTCGGCTGTGGCTGTGCAAGTTCGGGGAGTTTCTCTCTAGGGCTTGTTGTCCAGACTGTTTTATCTCCCCCAACACACTTCCTGTTTATTTTTTCAAACTTTTTGAGAGAGTGCACTGAAAATAATGATCTTACATGTTTGTAGACAGAATATATCCTATTTAACTTCCCTGTGTGAGTGTATGTACTCCAGTAGTAGTCAAGTGTTTTGTGATAAATGTATTTGAAAGTTTGTTTTTTATTTTCTTTTTAAGAAACTAGAAAAACTTCTTGAAATGCAARTAACTGGGGATGAATGCCCACTCGTAGTTTTGCACTAATACTTGCTTTAGGGCTTCTTATTGCATACTTGACCTTGCTTCCCTCTTCTGCTTWTGTTTACTCCTACTGTCTTGGCCATGTTTTACAGCAACTCTGCATGCTTGAAGTTGGCATCACACAGAGTAGAAAGGATAAAGCCCTGGGCCAGTATTTGCAGTTGGTAACAATGTGCTCTGCACAGTGCCACCTTCTCTTTTGATCTGGAGTTAAAGTATATGGCCAGAAGACTCTAAGCTTGTTTCCCAGATTAYCATCTTTCACTTCCATCTTTCTTGCTATTAAACAGCATATATTATCTATCCCAGTACTGGARTGGTACAACCAACCTCCCAGTGCAAGTCCTGAGAGCTTTAGGTTTACTCTGTGTGTCTGTGTTGCTATTATTTTTGAGTACTTTCAACTGTATGAGTGTTGTTTATATCACCATTCTCCAAATATTCTGCTGGAGTAGAAGGCATATAAAGTCACTAGGCAGCTTCTGCCAGTGATGCGTGTATTATCTTGTCTGTGGCCTGGCTTCAGGCTTTYCTGATGTTTCATGCTGCTGTCTCCCCCTCTACAGGCAAAGGTTTTGCTACTAAAAATTAGCTCTATAGGATGTTAAATCCCCAAAATATGGAAGATTGGTTCTGTATCTGTTGAAGTGACAGCTTGCTTGTGYGTTTTTTATTTGTGTTCGTGCCTACTGTCAATAGGCAAACATCTTTTTTTTTTTTTTTGCCTTTTCTGTATTAGGAGTCCTGTACACAGAGGAAATGAGTATTCTTCATTAGCTGTTCTAATTAATTTTTCCACGTAGACAAGTTTTCCAGTGTATTGTGGTGTCTTGACGTAACTGTCCATCCTTCACTTACTAAAAGAAAACAGTAATAGGCACATGTTCTCATCTCTGCCACCTTTTTATGGCAGTGTAGCTCTGTTGATGTCAAGCCCTTCCTCATGCACTAGGAGGAAGGAGTGGGGCTGTGACGTGAAGGATTTAGTCTTTTGGGTTTGTTCATTCCCTGGGAAAAGTAATTTCCAGTGCGTGAATTGCTAGTGTGGCTTCGTCCGACTTTTCATACTGGCACATGCCTCTATTCAAGATGTGCTGTGCATTGTGTGAGAGGAACAGGATGTACTGTCGTCGAGGAGAACTGTTTGTGGTTGAAGAACATATTTAAATCCTGAATCTCCAGGGCATGTTAAACACTCGTCTGTCCAATTAGCTCAGTAACAATTTTGTCTTTAGSGGTGTATATATAACATTGCTATTTCAAGGCTGCAGTTAAATATGGCAAATGAAATTCTACCCTGTACTTCATCCCCAAAGAGATACCCGACTGTATGGGGGCTGAGGATTAGCAGAAGCTATCCCCGATTTCAGGGCAGGTCAGAGTGTGCCTGCACAGCTTTCCTGAGCMTTTTGCTACTGCAGAGGCTGCAGCTTGTACAAGCACCGTCAAACTGGTTGCACATTAACTAATTGGCTAGCAGTACAACCCTGGCAGCTCCAGATTACAAAAGCTGCCTCGCAATTGGAGAAGTCCACGGTAGGTAGTTAGCTGGCGTAACACAGCTATGCTACCAGCTATTTAATGTTCTACATATGGAAAGCTAGCTTTCATCTGTCTATATTGGTGCTTACCCAGATGAATGCTGTCTTGTTGCTCACAATATGCTGTAGAAACTGTATAAATGATATCATTTAACTGTAGAATATGTCTCACTTGAGAGGACTATGGATAATTTGGACAGGTGCTTTACTACCCAGGGAGGTGGCTATCTCTGGTTGATAAACAGCAGTAAGTCTTGTTTAACAAGAGAGATAATAAAAGTGCTAATCAGTAGGGTGCAGCTGTCTGGTAATAAGTGATGCTTATTTAAGCCACTGTTAAAATAGCAATGAAATTCTGAATGCAACTTTTTATCTTCTATTCTAGCTGCTCAGGACAGCTGTATGAAAGGCCTCATTTAATTAAAAAAGGAAAAAAAAAGTTAAGTAGAACATGCATACCTGAAAGTTAGGAGTATGGCAAAAAAATATGCGGGGAGAACCTTTGGAGAAGCTTACTTAACTTGTCTTAAACAGTTCAGTCTTTGAGACCAGGAAAAATGTATTTAGAGGAGCTTGCAGAACAATATAGTAATTTATAGAAGATAGCTGTATTCTATAAACCTAAGAATTTCAGTGAGATTATTTCCTCTGCCTTCAACCCAGTTTTGCTTGTTAAGTATTAAAGTAAGCATAGGAACACATTATATGTGAATAGCACGCTTGTAAATGGAGGTAAGACTTTGAATTTCCTGAACTTTTTTTTTTTCACTTTCCACTGCAGCCACCATTGCAGTGGTGCGTTTTGGAGTCCTTTGCCAGGTGCTTGTGCCAGCCAGTCTTCCATGACAGAATCTTCACTCTGTCACCAGCCTATGCTATATTTAAACAAAAGTTCCCAAACATGCGTGAAATGAAGCTGACATCATGTGTTAGGCAGTAACAGTGCTGTTCCAGGGCCAGTCTGACTTTTGCAGTTGTCATCCCCTTCATTGCATTCACATACCACTGCAGAGGAYTAGACTAGATCATGATGTATGCTCTCTTTTTTTTTCCCAGGGAAATCTGGTTGCTGTGATTCTTCTGGGATTTGAAGATAGCTGGAACTTGCCTTTCCATTCCCTAGCTTGAGGCTTTTCTCCTAAAATTACATTGTCTTCAGGTGTGGATGCATTTTACTAGCATTACTTCAGAAAGCAATGAGATGGATAGGAATAATACAATAGTCTASAATTCACTGAGGTGACTAATAAGTAACTGCTATCTGGCAGCAAAATACAGTTGTTTTAAATAGTATATGTATATCAATACCCTGGTTTTCTTTTTGTTTTGTTTTTTTTTAAAGTTCAAAGAAACTCAGATACTGTTGCTTTCTGTAAGTGAAAAKTATGTCCCTGCTGTAGTGTGGATTTGAGTTAGCTTTAAAATACTTGTATGCAGTGTAAATTAGTTCATCTCAAATGTCACCTGCAAAAGTCATGGTCTAAAACTATCTTGGTTAAATATATGACTTTGCATTGTTCCATGACAGGAACCTATAGATATCTTTCCCAGTGAAAGTTGCTAGGAAGAGCCTGTCAAGAGATACTGCAGTAGCGCTCCTTGAGCATGGTCGTGTCATACATACTAAATGAGTGAGGTGAAAGGCTTCACTCATTAGACTTCCATACAGCATGTTTTAAAATATGGAAGATCAGTTTGAAAAATGATACTGCTTTTCTGCTGCTGAAAGTAGGTTTTCAGTGTACTGACTGCAGATATATCTTGTTGCTGCCAACTCACACCAGTATCTTTTGCATATCTGTGTTGCGTATCCAAATTTAGGTTCCTATCTTGCAAACACTGGTATGTACGTTGAACTTCCAGTAAGTATTTTTACTGAAATCGAGTASTACAGAAGGGTGTGCAGGAAGGGCATAGATACGATACAGAAAGCTGGAGGTCGGGTCAGCCGTTCTACTTGTCAGTTGAAGTACGTCTGATATATTTATGTATTTGATGTGTTCAGGACACAATGCAAAGTTTTGAGAAGTTACCTAAGAAAGGAATGACTGGTAGATTTRTTTATTGAATGCTCATCTCCATAGTATGCCTACATTTCACTAACATAAATGGTTCTGGCTTCATAGCCCTTGTATGCTAAGGGAGAACTGTCTACCCTTGTAGTTACAGTAAGAAAAAACGTAATTGTCTGACACTTTCATTTGTGATGCCTTATTTAGGGTGTTTAAACACTTGTGTAGTATGGTAATTAAAAATATGAGCCTGGAAAAAACAAAAAAAACTCCCTGATATTCAAGAAGGCAGATCATGGCTATCCAGCCAAATTCTCCAGACTTATGCTGGTGCTGAGTGGCTGTGACTGAGCAAAACCTCTGGATTTATGCAAGGAAGATAGCTAATGGAACAGTCTTTTTGTGATCTGTTTAGCTAAATGCCTATAATGTGGGGTATTAGAGTAGCAGATGCTGATGACCATTCTGCAGTAGATCAAAGTTTGTATATACAGGAACTATGCACTTCCGTTCAGAGTCACACTTAAATTCAGAGCTTCTCATTTGTTGCTATGGCATTATATTAGCAGAACAATGAGAGACAGAAGTGAYTGTTTTAACTCATTAAGTCAAAAGTGCTGCTCTGTAACAATCTCAGCTCAGAGTCTTAAATAATTGTTCTTTAGTATCGATAGTAACATAAAAGGATTCTGACTTAAATGTTTGTTCATATCTCTGTGTAGATCACTTTCAGGTACTGTTGTTATTTGAGGACTTCAAAGATTTGAGGTACTGAGTCTGAACTTAATAACAGTCCTGTGTCATAAACCAGTATAATAAACAGGCATTTTAGACAGGAAAATGGAATCAATCAGTGACTGAAGGATGAGTTCTGTGGGTTGAAGGTAGGACCAGAATCTTCAGGGCTCCCTGTCTCGCTGGTTGAACTCTTCCCTCTGAAATCCAGGCAAGTGGCATTGCAAAACTGCAGCAAAGTGATTGGGGAGTTAACTGGGAGATTGAGGATTGTCAAGGATGAGAGAAGGTGAAATTCCTGTCTGTGGAGAGATGGATCTCAAAATACTCGATCATCTGTTCTACTAGGAATTTATTTGGGGCAGCATATATTCTTTAACAYTGTCATATCTGCACAATAAGAAAACACAAGTAGTGTTCAGCGTGGAGGAAATGTGGTGACAGTAGAAGAGAGCTGTGTCCCTTAGCAAAAGGAAGGTTTCTGGGCCACAAAGTGTCCTGTTCCCTGTCACAGACAGTATCGTTATCCGAGGACTTAAATCTGTTTGGCTCACAGCTCTGCAACTTTGTGTGGTCTTGGACTAGCCACTTGTGCACAGATGACCAATATCTGTAATTACATCTACTTCCTGGCATTTTTGAGCTTGAGTTGGGCATTCAGGTTAACCTTTACAGTGCAGATAGCGTGCTAGTGTCTGACAGGTCCTCTGCTGCTTAGTTAAATGGGAGGTAAACAGAAAAAATAAGAGATGGAAATTAAACATCCTGCTCTGATTAGTCCCTCCTCTTGGGATTTCCCTTTGTGAATCTTTTCTCAGAGTGAAAACAGCATGTCTCAGTTTGGCTGTCAAATAAAGTAAGAGTGACTGACTGATACAGTATATCCATTGGTATCTAGAGAGACTTATATTCCAATCTCACTCTGCCCCATTCAAAAGAGGGTTTGGAAGCATGAGGGTTTAGCATCTGTGTATCTGGGATGGGTGAAGCTGTGAGCTCATGGGTTTGAGCTGTGTATTAATTTTGTACATTTGAATTTAATCAATGTGATGACACCAATGTGGGGATAATCTCTGAATCATAAGGGCATTATAAGCTGATAGTAAACTCACCAGAGACTAAAAAGATGCCAATTATATGGGTACAACAAAGTGTAAGATCTTCCAGGGGAATTAAAAGCACTTCACAAATCTTAATAAATTGGTTTGGAAATGGTGAAATTGTACCATTAGCATAATATTGTAACATCATTAGATACATTGTGTAATTGGCTTGGCTTTGTTCAGAATATAGATTGTTAGGTTTTCTGGATGTTTGTACGTTGATATCATTGTACTATTAATGAATTAACATGCTTTTGCTCATAGACTAATTCTTTGAGATATAGTCTGCAAGACTCATGTCAAAATAGTATCACTTCTGGTTGAAGACTCAAACTTAAAAGGCTATATTAATGTCTATTACAATTTTAGTCAGTTTAAGAGGCAGGCTCCATACTGGTCAGGGAAAGGATGGTCTGGTGGCTTGCTGAATAAGGTGACATTCGGTTCCTGCCACAGACTTTCTCTTCGAGCCTCTCTGTCTCCTGTTTGCAGATTAAGATTTTTTACCTTTATCTGGCTGGGCAATGGGCTGATCATATGCATGGGGTTTCCGTGAATGTGGAGTGATGTGTTTTGATGTAAGGAGGAGAGCAGTGTGTGGGGGGAGAAGGTACTAGGCTTTTAAGCTCGGTAACACCTGGGAAATGACAAACCTCAGTTTAACCRGGCTGTTTCAACAGAATGAAGATCGGAGTGAAGAGAATGGAATTACACATGAGCATTAAGAGGATTGCATTTAGGAGTCAAGGGGGTTATTGCTGGTCAGCTGTTATTGTACACTTCAGCCCTTTTTTTTGTCTTCTGCTGGCTTGTAAGAATTGCTACAGTGATAATTTTGTGTGTAGAGCTGTCACAGGCAATGACAGATGATCACTTGCTATTATCTGTCATTGCCCCCTGCCATCAAATGTACTAGGCTGGAAGAGCTCTGAGAAGGAATCTTGCCGCTTGGTCTACAGATAYGTTTTGCTAAGGTTCAGAACTGATTGTTGCCTGAAGAGGCATCTTGCCAGAGCTCTGGCCTTAAATATTTGTTGCGGAAGGAAGCTATCTGACCTGTCAACTCAGAGTGATATTGTAAGGGCTAGACTGCACCTGGCTGAGAAATYGGAGTAGGTTTTGGGGATCAGACTGGTAGGTGCCAAGAGGGTGAGGTAGGGAGACTGTAGTTACCTCTACTATTAGATTGGAGGCATAGGGATTACTGTAATACGTACCTCAACAAGCTGTTTGGCCACCAGAGGAGACGGGACTGCTTTCTCCCAGACCACCACCTGCCTTGTTTGTTAGGGATGTGGAGGAGTGCTGCCTTCTTCAGGGTGGGTTTTGGGACTCTTTACAAAGCAGACATACTCCACAGATTTGAACATGAACCTTCAAGAGTTATCTGACTGTCATAAACATATTTTTCTCTCTCTTCCTCTAGTTGAAAGAACTTCATTGCCTAAATTGCACTTTGAGTTACTTTCACCCAAAATGGAAATCTCAAAATTCCTCATCCTTTTCAACATTTCATCATCTGACCTGGAATTTTCTGTAGCTCTGCTTCTATTTCTGCTCATAACTTCTTTAGCTTGAACAACTAACTGGGCAYCCTCCCTCCTGCACTTGGATTATGCTTGGGTGCCTGAGACTATAGGTGAATCTTGAGCAAGCTGCGCGCATGCTGGCAGCATCGGGCTCTTTGTGGGTCTTCTGTTAAGAGAGCATGGGGGAGGTGACATGCTCATCTGCGACAAGCTCAGCTGACGAAGTGCTTGCTCCAGGAACTGGAGCCTGGGCTCCAGTCCACTTTCAGCTTCGTGGGAACCCACCCTTGCTGCCTACCTCTGAAGGCTGACAAGTAGGCCATTGCTTCTGCCTGCCAAATCTTTTTCCCTTTGTAAGACCTTCTTTTCCTCTCTTTCACATTCCCTCCCATACTTGCCAGCTACAAGTATTTGTAGTAGTCACAGTAACAGCTAACTACCTTTTCTGACTGGYGGTAGCCCTGTTCCTCCAGGGTGAGAAAGGAAAGCTGACTGTAGCAACCACACCATTGCCAATTGGGATGGACAGCATTACTTTAATTTCATGATGTTCACACCAAAAATAAAAAGTACAGAAGTAGATATTGATCACTTTTTTTTTTTGAATCTTTCATACTTGGTCATGTACCTGTATATGAAATTAAAACTTTAAATAGGATAACTTACTGAAAGTAATGAGTCTGAATATGTATAAGGACACCTCATCACACAGAATTGAATGCTTTTGGAAATCTTGAATGTCATGTTTGATTTTATTTATAGTTATGGGGAATGGAAGTAGACATTAGTATCTGCTTACTGTCATGTAAGGCAGAATGAACAATTCTGGTTTAAATCCAAACTTGCTTGGATTTTTTTTTAATGACAAATATTATAGCATTATTTCTACCTTCCTCTGTACTTTTCGCTGCACTTACTAGATAAGGTGAAGATGTAAAGATGGATATGCGTTATTTGTATCCCATTGCTTTTAACTGTACAGAGACTTTTCATGTGTAGTTCAGGGAGAGGGTCAGAAAGATTGGTCACAGCTAGTTTAAAACAAGATCCTGTTATGAAGAACAGCCATATTCTATTATGTTTAGTTTTGGGGAAAAATCCTATGTCTGTTTTTTTCCAGAGATGGTCCAAATTGAAATTCTGCAGTTCCTGTGCCACAACTACTGACCTGTCTGCATATGCTTTTTCTGATTCCCAAAAAATCAGCATACCTATGAAACAAATGCTCTCTGAGAAGATGCTTGAGAGTATCTTCAGCTAATATCATTATCAAATAAGTGTTTGCTCTAGAGATCCAGTTCCAGTGTAACAGCTGCTAATTAATAAGCTTTTGCATAAATCAAAAAGATCCAAAAATGCATTGTAAGATCATGTAAGATTTGGAGTTTTGTCTTTTTTTTAAACTATGCATTCCACCAGATATTTGCTGATCGTGAAGTGAATGATATGCATTAGTCAATTATGCTTACTGAATGCAGAAGAACATTTGTTATTACATAAAGGGAGCATTGTTTTGACCCATCCTGTCCTTAAATGTCTTCTATGTCTAGTAGTAATTTTTTTWAATTTACTTAGCATGTGACTCTGGTGATGATGTCTGAGCTATGCTTCAATAAATTGGGCTCATGTCAAAATTCTGCAGCAGCAACACAAGGCGCAGTGTTGGTCTGGTGATCTTAGTCAAAGTTGCGGTGTGTACGATTGAAGATAGGGATGAGGAGGGGGAAGAGGAATGGAGGAGTACTGCTTGTTACCTACCAATCTTGTAGCTACAAGCAGATTTCTATTTTGCATCCACTTCAAAATATTATGCTCATGATAAACAGCTTATATTATTCAGGAATATCACCTTCTTCAACACACAGTGGGGTGAAAGTGTTTGTCCTTAGCCGTATGAACTCTACATCTGCCCTACTACACAAAATAAGAGAATCTTGTGYGGGGGCTTCTGGCTTTTGTTAAGTTTGCACTGCTTAGTTTGATTCCTTAGTGTACTAGGAGTGTTCTTGTTTAGTGGTGTTTTTGTTCTTAATGGGTGTATGGACTTTCCACCTTTTAAGCCCTTGTTGATGTACTGCATACTTTGGGGTGTTGCCGATGAACTGCAGAACTCTTTAATTACAGCTCATCCATACGGGTTCATCCCTGTAGCTTCTAAATCAGCTTCTAGCAGGGTTTGCTTGAAGGCACAGGTGACAGTAAGCACCAAATGCCTTCTTACAACTTGCATCACTTGGTGGAGCTGGCCGAGGGAGATGAGCATGGTTGGTGCTGACCCCAAAGGAGGATATTCATCCCTTAGGAGCCAGGATAAAAACGTGCTCGACAGGACAGTGTGTGTTACAACACTCCCTTGGGAGTACCCTGAATTGATCAGAGTCCTCACATTGAAAGAGGCGGTGGCGGGGGGGGGGGGGATAGTCTGTTCTGTGAGGGCATCTGGTTGTGCGGGATGTGCAAGTGGTCGTGGCTGTGAAGGGTGTCTGATGTAGGAGCGACACTCTGTAAAAGAAATTTAAGTAAAAGATACAGGCAAGTTATTTCAGGACTTTCTTTGCATTGAGTAGCTGCTGAGCTTTACAAAGCCTTGTCTGTATGGTTATGCTGCCTACTACAGGCACACAGGGGCTTGCCCCCTGTCCCGAGCAGGGCACGGGCTAGCTCTAATCCAGATGGCAACCGCAGAGCACAGGGGTGAGCCCAAGCAGGGTACRGGCTAGCTCTAATCCAGATGGCAACCACAGAGCACGGAGGTGAGCCCAAGCAGGGTACGTGCTGGCTCTAATCCAGATGGCAACCGCAGAGCACGGAGGTGAGCCCAAGCAGGGCATGGGCTAGCTCTAATCCAGATGGTAACCGCAGAGCACGGAGGTGAGCCCAAGCAGGGTACGGGCTAGCTCTAATCCAGATGGCAACTGCAGAGCACAGGGGTGAGCCCAAGCAGGGTACGGGCTAGCTCTAATCCAGATGGCAACCGCAGAGCACAGGGGTGAGCCCAAGCAGGGCATGGGCTAGCTCTAATCCAGATGGCACCGCAGAGCACAGGGGTGAGCCCAAGCAGGGCACAGGCTGGCTCTAATCCAGATGGCAACTGCAGAGCACAGGGGTGAGCCCAAGCAGGGCACGGGCTAGCTCTAATCCAGATGGCAACCGCAGAGCACAGGGGTGAGCCCAAGCAGGGCATGGGCTAGCTCTAATCCAGATGGCAACCACAGAGCACAGGGGTGAGCCCAAGCAGGGCACGGGCTAGCTCTAATCCAGATGGCAACCGCAGAGCACGGAGGTGAGCCCGAGTGAAGCAGCCCTGCTGAGCGTCCTGTGTTTGTTTTGTGTTGGTGCATGTGTTTGTTTAACCTTGTGTCTGTGCATGCAGGGGTGGGAGTGTTTCTCTGATGTGGTCGCAAGTATTATTCTGTTTCTCTTGCATGGGAACAAGAACAATCCCTCGATGTAACAGTTAATTTTTATTTTGTTAATAGAATGAGTTTCAGATAAAACCTTTACTGATGTATTACTGCAGGATTTGCAACACCTCTTTCCTACAAGTGAGAATTATCTTGCCCAGTTTCTCTTGGCATTACTTTGCAGCCTGCCAACCCTGTATGTGCGCAAGGCTCCTTCATGTTAACTGGTGCTGTGGCTGCTGGCTTAAATCTCATCTCTTCCAGCTGGCTGCCATGAGACAGGCCCTTCTTTGGGATTTGTTCTTCTGGCAGTAGCATTTTATTCCTTGACGATTTAAAAGCTTGAATGATGCAGACATGGATGCCAATTTTCTCCTTGGAGTGGAAGACGAGTGCGAGCTGGAATAATTTGAACCCTCTCGTGCAACTCTGAGCAGTGGACTAAACCTCTGTCTTCCTTGTAATCCTACAGCAGCTGTAGAAAAGGGAGGTCTTGTAAGCTAATATGGAACACATTAAATCTTGGTAGACATTTCCAACACTAACTAGATTTTTGTTATGCTTCTCTGAATTTTGTGTAGTTAAATGAGACTTGGCTTCATCTGTCACTTGCCCTCCTGTAGAAAGGGTAAGTGGGCTAMCAGGCAGAATTACAGGATCTTGAAATTCTCAGAAGCTAAATGGAATTATTTCTTGGTGGCATCTTCTGTGAAACATCACTTCACTGCAGACTAATTTTTACAGGGTGAAGGCTTTGTCTTACCGTCTCCTGGCTGTGCAGAGAGCACTGTAGTATCCTGSGACTGAGATCAGATTTTCCTGTTTGAGATGTCAGTGCAAAGTAACTCTTTAATGTTGCCTAAGATACACCTGTCCCACAGCTGCAGGAGCAGGCAATGTTTAATAGTCTGGTGTGAGCACAATTGCTTTAAGTTCTTTAAGTGTATTTATAAATATGCTTTGAGAAAGTTGGGGAAAAAAAGCGTGTGCTTTGGCAACAGTAGCTTGAAACTGTTTGAAACTTTGCTGTCTTCTGGAGGGTGTGCCTTGTTTGATGGGGTGTTTTCTGGCTGTATCACACCTAGGTGGATAATCATTAGCTCTGTGTCTGAATCTTCTCCCTAGGGCATCTAGTTTCCGGCTTTTGCAGGTGAATAACAATGAGGCATAATTTAGTGAAGGAAAGGGTTTCTGCCAGCTGTATATAATCCACATCTGTTACTACTAGTGTAATCATTAACTTGGCCTTTTAAAGTAACTGGAAATAATTATCAGCACAGAGGTTATTAGGTGCTAACAAAGCTTCCAAGTGTGTTGGCTTCTTTCAGAATGCTTTTGTTGGAGATCACATATATTCCTTGAGACGTGTTGAAAAGTTTTGTGCTTAAAGTACACCTACACATTTTAGAAGTTTTAAAAAGAAAACAAAACCCATAATAAAGCATTAGATGGAGTTATTCTCTTGCTTATTRCGACTATAGTTACTGGCTTGCTATACAGCTCAAATGGTAATACCAATTTTGTAGTGTAGCTCCTTTTTTTTTTAATTTTTATTATTATTTTTTTAAAGCAGTAAGCACTAAGAAGCCTTTTGGTGATCATAGGAGCAGCGGGACTGGTGAGCCTTAAGGATGAGCTCTAGTTTTCTGACGTCAAGTAGGAGTTGCATTCATACTGCACCCTTTTCCTCAGTGAGGGATTTAGATAGCCAGGTAAAAAGAGATCCTGTTGTTTTCACTGGACTTGTCAAACAGGACATGTGTGCCTCTGTCTGGATCCGTGTAGGCTTGGCTGGAGCTGGTCCAGCAGACGGCAATGCTGTGGCAGCAGAGTGGTAGTGCTGGGGAAGTACAGAACACACCAATTTGCACAAGCAGGGTTTGCAGGAAGCACAGTTGAAAGGTTGTGCATGTGGCACTGTGCTCTCTTCAGTACATGCATAAAGAGTTGCACTTAGATTATAAATCATATGCTGAAATTAGGCCTTTTGAGTCCTCAGGGTAGCAAGATATTAATGCCTTATCCAGTGAAGTAGTAATACAGTTAATATTATCTATAAATACAGACAGATAGTGAAAATGCAGTAATTGTAGCTTTTCTAGTATGTCACTGACTTTGGAGATGTAAAAAATAAAGGACGTGTAAGGCTTTTTTTCCCCCCTAGATTTGCACATGGAGTTACTTAAACTTTCTTTAAAATGGAGAGGACAGTGTTAGTTTTAAATCTACCTCATGGTTCATCCTCTGTTAGTATAAAAGGAAAATGATTTCATGATATAGTTACAGTAGCTGTCTCATTTGCAGTGACTCTTGCTGAGAGAGGCCTGGCAGCCTGCAGAAGGCTCAGTGGGRATCTGATTATTGTTTTCAACTATCTGATGGGTGACTGTAGGGGAAGCGGAGCTGCATACTCTGAGGTGTGGAGCAACAGGACAGGAACAGCAACAAACAGCTGACAGCCAAGGGAGATGCAACTAGGTGTAAATAAATCTTCACCATGAGGACAAACACTGGATTGAGTTGCCTGGAGAGACTGAGGGATCTCCTTGGAGATATTCTGAACTTAATGGATGGGGCCTTAAGCAACCTGATTTAACTCTGAAGTTGGCCTTATTAGAGCAGGAATTGAACAAGATGAGCTCCAGAGTCCCTTGCAACCGGAGCTGCTCTGATTCATGTAAGCTGGTACAGCTTTCAAAGCTGAAGATGTGGCCCTCTACGTTGATTGAATAAAATGTTGGAGTGAATTAATGAATATCCTTCCTTATTTTTATGATGAATGACTTACTAGTTTACATGGGAGGGAGATTAAAACTGAGGTTGGAACCGGGCAGAAGGGAAAGCCATTAACTGAACTGTGGGAGACTGAAGACGAATGGTGAGAATGAGGTGAATCTTGCTTGATTTTCTCCTTTTGTTTCAATTTGAGGCAGAATCATGATAATTGAATCCTAATTCTGTGCCACACCCTGAAGTGGAAACTATAGACTTTCCTGATTCCTGATTTGGAGGCAGTAATTTCACTTCAAAAGGTTCTTAGCAAATTTGGGACATTACTGCAATCCACATGTTCAACAAAGAAAGGCAGAAGTATTACATAGAAAGTCAACTGTCTTTAGTTACTGAAGCAATCAGTGATAATAAATCTACAACATTAAGACCGACAGGAGTATAACTTGACGTCTTGCCAAATTCAATGGCATTGCTTTGCAAGAGATGAATTAGAAGTGCAGAAACAATCGTAATTGCATTTCTGTGCAGCTTGTRGCATTTGTCTTTAACTCAACAATTGATGGTTATTGAAAGCATCTTTAGACAATTTCTTCTACCTTTAATATTGTACAATTTTGTCATTTTTATACCAAAAGTCTTTCTTTTAAAAATTCTTAACCTTGATACATAAAAGCAAGAAAATTCAAGGCTAACCCTGAATGAATGAAACTTAGTCTTCAATGTAATTTACAGAATACAGCTGTTGTGGCAGGTGTTACTATGTGTTTTTGAAAGATTAAAGCATTTATGGATGGATCTATAAGAGCATGGGTGATAGAATTTAGATCCTTTGCTTTTCTGAGTTGAATTTAAGCATTAGTTTGATGCTACGGCAGAGCTTCAGTAAGTAGAAAACATTTCTAAGATCCCAACCTTAAGTTCAGTGCAAGTCATTGCAGTTACTCCATTACTTTGTATTGACTGATACCTGAGAAATGCTAGGCTGTACTGTTTGCTTAGCTTATAATGAGGTGAAGTAGTGAAAGTATTTTAGCAGTTTTAACAGTTCAAAAGAACTGAATAGAGACAGTTTTGGAGTATTTTGAATAGAAATTATAGAGAAACCTTGTTTTAGTTAAAGATCATTATAGTATTTGTGTTCATTCCCAAAGTTAATCTGGTACAGTGTCGTATATAGTAAAATTCCAGGATTTTTAATGCAGTCCTTGAAATTCATAGGAAAACCTTTGCTCAACAGAAATAGGATTGAGCCTGGCCCTTACAGGGCTTCTGTCCTTCAGATGAAATATTAAACCAAGGTCCCTTTTGCGGTGAGGAAATGGTCCCTTCAGAAAGGGCAGGTTATAACCTTGGTGGATGGGCCAAGATTCCCCCTCTGTCAGGTTCAARTATTCAAGGCTGCATGATAAATAGTATAGCGTTCTGCTACAGCGCTCTCGCAGTCCCAATCACAAACTAATTGCATACTTGGCAGAATGGGATCCTGACCTGTGACTGGGGATCCAGTGTCACCACCAATGCAAATACACCACAGACTGCTTAAAAAGTGGATCATGTGTGGTATTCAAAGCCTCAAACTGCATGTGCAAGGCAAATTTAGTAGTTGCCAACTAAATGCTGTTGTGGTCGATTGTTTTACTTCTCACTAGAGATTTAAAAGCTAGTGGAAATCTAGGATGAGACTTTTTTCCTAACACTACCTAAAAAAATAACTGTGGGTAGTTATTTGGAATGTATATTAGTGTATGGTATTGAGCAGATACCTTGGGAGTCATCCAGCATTTCCACATAATCATTACTCATTTTATACCACTTCAAGAATGAAAACATTTTTGAAGTTCATGCAACTTGTTTTTTTTCCTTTGTCAGCTGTTCCATATGAGTCAATATATATTCCTGAATATAAATCATACTATCATGTTTTGCACAGAGAATAATAGTAAACAGATTACTTGACTCCTGTTATACGTCATCTCTAGAAATTTCAGCCATTTGAGCCCTCAGCTTGTTTTACTGTGTGTATTTGCTTGTGTTGAATTTGTTCCAACTCTTTTCATTTCCCAGGGCATATAAAATTGGTGAAATTCCATGGAAAAGGACTGTGTTTGGAATATGTAAACATCCAGTCAAGTGTTTTTAGAGGAAAGCACTAAGAGCAGACACTTAAAAGTTGCAGGAGTCACGCACATCCTTGTAGCATGCTCATGCACCTTCCTCTAGGCGACATACTGTGTTGTGGTATCAGAAGACTCATTTTTCCGAGCTGAGGTTTTCCCCAGTAGTTTTATCCTAAGATCCGTGTTGATGTAAGTCAGGAGAAAAACATTCTCTGCTGTTATTTCCTGGATGATATGTATTTACCTCTCAGAAGAAGTTATGCAATAAATAAAGCAAGACTTGGCCTTGCCAAGCCTGATGGAAAGTTCCAAAGGAAATGTGTGTGAGGTTAGTATTTTTCTTAAAAATTTTTGTTGCACTTGCTAAAAAGAGAAGTAGACATGTAAACAAACAGCACAAGCTTAAGTCAGGATAAACATGGAGATTTATTTTTCAATTAATCAGATGTTTATTATGAAATCTGCGATGTGCAAGTACTTCTTGCAAGATAAACAATAGCTGCCAGGGAAAACAACAAATRTAAGTATATTCACCGTCTCCCAAACATTTTGTTTTTCAACTTATGTATTGTCCTTAAGCCAATAACAAAACTTTAACATAATATGCTAAACAATTCAAAGAATATGTCCAGTTTTCTCTGTGTTTAGCAGTTCCTTGATTCGGCTGAACCAGCCCGAGCTTTTTCCGGTGCGACTTGGGCACGTGGCCGTCCATCTGACCTCCGTCTCAGGCCGGCCCGTTGGGGCCTGCTTGGGCAGTTCAGCGGAGAAGCTGGTGCGAGAGGTGTCTGGCGGTGCAATAGCCATGTCGTGCCCTCCATCTGCTGGGGGAGTGACCAACACCTGAACTGAGGGGAGTGGGTGTCCCCCACCCCAGTCAGGGTGCCTGAAGCCGTTAGGTTGATTGGCACGCAGAAAATAGCCCCAGCTGCCTGCRTACACTCTTGTGAGCGCATTTCTCAACATACCTCAGAGAGAGCCTTCGGTGTGAAGGATTCGCCTCGTTTCTTCGCCTGGGTACTGTGCTAGCAGAGACTGCATCAAAACTTTCAGGCTCGGGCATGAAGGGGTCTGAGGCTGAAGGAGCAGTGTGCCCCAAAGGCTGACTCTGTGGCCAGCCCTGACCTATGCAAGGAAGAAGACACCTACTGCTGCCCTGGACCAGCAGCACACCTTCTCCAAAGCACARTGCTTGCTCCTGCTTTGAATTTTCAGTCGTGAGTAAGAGAAGTATTTATCTTTAGTGGGCTTTCGATAAGCTTTGGAAGAGCTTGGCTTTTCAAACCTTTTTCCGAGAGAATGAACTCTGAAGCAACTTGGACCTTGAAAATTGTGATTGTTGTCTGGGTAGAATGTCTGAAACGGACGTGCCTGTGTTCAGAGAGCAGCGTCTCGAACACTTAACATTTAATATGCCATTATAAACAAGCTGTCCTTGGAAGTATTTGCTGGAGATGTCACTGCCAAATTAAGGTAAAAATTATGTAACAGGATGTCTGATTCAAGTGKCAGGGAGAATGAAAAGCTCTGCCATTCTGTGGCTTTCTGGAGGCCTGCAAGACTTGTGTTGGTTCTCAGGCAGTAAATTTGGCTCCGTGCATGCAAGTGCCCCCCCCCTCAAGTGACACGCCTGTTGCGTGCTGCACACAGGGAAGGAAAAAGGATATGGTCCCTGTCTCAAAGATGCTTGTSTCTGTGCTGCAGAGCAYTCGAACAGGAGCTCTAGGGGTGTTGTGAATAGCAAATGTCCCTCTGCAATATTTTTCAGACAATATGATGGGCTACAGAGGGATATTTCTGGAAAAAAATTATTTTACAGGTAGAGGAGTGTAAAAGACAATGCAAAGAAAGGCTGAATACATGGAAACCACGTGAAGTGAAGCCTATAATGGTCACTGGCAAAGGCAACCACTGCTGGTGTCRCTACCTCAAGGGGTGAGGGTGGGAAATACAGCAATTCAGATCCTGACATTTGCATGAATTTGTTGCGTCTTTCTGACTTTAATGTAAAATTGCTGTTGCTCAGTTGACAACCTACTTCTGAACACTTTCAGTCACTTGAAATTTCAGGTTAGCAAYACCAAGGCCTGCAAAAATCTCTTACTCCTTTAAGCAGTGTGCTGTATCATTTGTATCTAATTCTAAAGAGTCAGATTCAAGTTTATAATACGCATCCTTAAGCACTGTGAACAGTGTTTGAGTTCTTACTTACTGGAAGACAAATGCTTCTTCAGTGTCTACAAGCTTAGAATGGATGTGGAGTACTGGATTTAATGTGGTCTTGTACTGACACTAATATTGTTGAACCATTAGGCATCAGTGTAGTTCAAATGTCTGCCTGCGCCTTTCTGTGTGTTCTCCCTACAGCATAAAAAATGTCACTAATTATTCCCACATTTTTTTTAAATGCCATTGCTAAGGCCAAGTGTTTTTTAAAATGCCARCTCTACTTAAACTTACAAATATTGTAGCTATGTTTAGGCTAGAATGAGTTTTAAGAAAGTAAATGACCCATGGCTCTRTAAGAGTTTGAATAAATAACGTCCTTTGCCAGCAACCATAATCTTGCTCATTCTTTTGTGTGCTTTCAAAGAAGTACCAATACTTTCAGTACCATTTTGTACCTTTAATAATTTGTTATATACGAATGTCTGACTTAGCATAGCTAGATCAAATCCTCGAGGTATTGCATAAATTACAATCGATTGTATTACTTATGTCTTTAGGTTCAGAGATCTTTACTTCCAAGACTACCATTCTAATTTTTTGCAAGAAACCTTTTGTTGTTGAGAAAAGCCAAGTTGATACAAATCCTGAGCGGATTTGCTTGGCCAGCAAGCCACTGGCTATGCTCAGTCATCTGTTTGGTTTCATGTGATGTTTCAAAAGCGTGTTGCTTGAGTAACTCCAGATCGTGCAAGTCCTGCATATGGGAGGTATTGTTCTACTCAAAATGCTCAGTTATTCCACTCTGCGTGTGTTATTTCTCATTAAACTTTGTTTGATGTGGCCAAACCAGACATGATCTCTTCCACTACTTGCGGCTATGTTGGTTGATCTCGGGTATATGCTTGTATTTAGGAGAAAGTGCTTTTAGTGATGAAAGGCAGGTAGAGTATTAGCTGTCATCAGGAACATGTGCTGAGCAAGGTGTCAGATCAGAGAGGAAACGTTTGTGAGGTGGAAGGGGGATGGAAGACCCTGTTTCTTTGACCGTAAGGATTGTGAGCGCCTACAAGCTGCTATCAGTTGGAGCAGAAACATCAAAACGCACATGGAAAATGTTGCCAGAACCCAGAAGCAACATCGGAAATGTCACCCTTTATGCCTTGTAATAACAWTTTTGAGTGCTTTTACTTCGCTTTCAACTAGCATTTACCTGTTTTTGGCAGAACAAAGTGACTTTTCTTTGTTCTAGTATTCTAGATCAAAAATGTTATTTCAACAGCAAGCACTTTCAGATTTTCTCTATTATATGGTCTATGGTATCTTAGTTCTAGAATTAGGATTGGTCAGATGCCAATGGCAGATCTGGCAACTTTTGCAAATCCAAGGTCCAGTCATAGTGTTCAAAAGGATGAAGTAAAAAAGGTTTAAAAGTTGAGGCTTTTATTTTTCTGGTGTTCAAAGCRACTATATCTGTCTTGGTGGGTCCTGCCTATCAGCAGTTCGTCACGCCAAAAGTGTCTCGAATGCCACTGGCAGCTGTAATCCTGCAGTGTGGCAAGGATTAGATGGGAGCCTGACCTAGCCAGGATTTACGCGCGTGGGTTGTTCCGTATGAAGCTGCGGTGTTTCTGCTCAGACGCTTCCTGGGGTTGGCGAAAGACGTGACAGGTTCCTGGTGTGCAGTGTCCGAGCTCCGCGGCCTCCCTGGCGGCCCTGCCCCGGCGCGGGCTCCGGCAGCTCGCTGCCGTGCTCGGCGGGGTGCCGCTCCTCTGGAAGCGCGGCCTCCCACGGTGTTTTCTTACCGAATTATATTAATGTGTAATAGCTGCTGAAATACTAGTTTCAGGGGGCAGGAGACTAAGTTGCACAAATGTGGAGCTACTAGGTTTGCCTTCCTCACATACCCTTCCTAATATGTTTGCTCTCAGTCTGTTTGCTTCAGTCTGAAAAGCGGCAGTCTGCTGAGGCAGACTCAGCTCTGACCTTGAATGGGAATAAAATGTTATTTCCAGAATGTCTACTGCACTTGTAAGGTTTGACATCATTGCAGAAAGGAAATAACAGACTTTGACTATTTGAAATTAATACTGGCTTTTCTACATCAATTACATGATGTACTCATGTTACATGAATAGTTTCATACATTGGGATTTTCTTTCTGTGCTGTTTCTCAGTGCTGATGACTTCTTTCTGACCTTATCGTGATCTTATCCCTGTTGTCTAAAGACAACATGGATTCTCTTGCTGGAATGGTCTGTATAGAGGTCTTATATTCACGCACATATATATAATTAAGTTTTGCCTCAGGTAATGCTAATGTGAAATTTCCTGTTGTCTCTGAGGTCAGGTATGTCACAGATTTCAGAAGGTATTAGCAGTAAGCAATTACCAAAGCTGAGTTTCAAGAATATATTTGAAATATGGTTGGGTGAACTATTGCCAACGGCATTTCTGTTTGTCGGTGGCATTTCTGATCCCTGCTTGATTACAGGTATTGAACAGTTTTTGTATATTTTCAAACAGACTCTTCAGCACATTGTTTTTTCCCTCTATGTTCCAGTTACTGCTGTTGTGTCTCTAACATATAGAGAATTAGTGTAATAAATGGAAGGAACTAGATTTCAGAGTCTTGCCACTTTTCACTGTCTGATGCACTTTACTCATTTAGATGAATTATAAAAATTTGCATTCTACTTAGCTCGAGAGATAAGTAGAATATTCACTATTAATCTAGAATTGCAGTTGAGAGAGTAATTGCCAACTATAATGACAATATTAGGCGCCACTTTTAGGTGCATTAAATTCATAAAATATTATGCTGATTTAGCAGCAAAGACATTTTTCCTTTCAATTTTACACACTTACTATAGCTGTAAGTGCACTGTAAAAATTATTCTTCTGAAACATGCGTTATGGTCCTTGGATTCTATAACTTGAACATGTCAAGCCTTACTGCACATTTGCTGTGGAAAGCAGCATTTTTGTCTGTTGCACTGAAATGTAATTTCTCAATGATCTGCTTATTAAAATGTCCTTTTACACAGAGGAAATTCTGTTTCTAGATCCATTTTAGGGGCTTTAAAAGAGTAAATCTTGAGGGGGTTTTCCAAGAGCAAGGAATTTAAGAACAGAATAGATCTGAGAAACTGACTGAGCAACTGTTTATTTCTGTGAAAACTGCTTTTTTTTTTCTTTAAATCTGATGGACATAATTAAAGATGTATTTTCTGGAATGAATAGCCTGGCTGCTATATGGCTTCTTAAATCTGGCTTCTATCTGTGTGCAATAGTGTAGTGGAGACCCAGAGAATAAGTGGTCCAGTCAGGATTTAAAGCCAATTCTTTAGGTGCTGTAGTGAGAGGACTTAGGTTTACTTTTATTCCTTCAGCTAGCTAAGAAAATTCTCAACCGCATTTTTGCAGTGAGAAATTGCTATCATTTGAAGACTGTCATAGGAGCAATAAAGAGAAYGTATGTTACCTCCAATTTATTTTGACTCTGTTAGTGCAGCATTTGATGTATCCAATATATTGTTTGCGCTTGGAGCTAAATATTTCATGTTTTACATTTGAATAAAAATAAACAGGACCTAAAAGTTAGGAAGAAGGGAGTGAAAAATAAATACCTCGGGGGAAAAGATACTACTCTGTATTGCAGCATTTTACTAAGGGAGAATAATGCCTGTAACTAATTCTTATGATACTGCTTTTATTTTTTGGCAGCTACTTTGAAGAGTAACCTAACACAGTGCGTAATTCTAAGAAATCCACTACAACAGATGGGCTTGTACCTGTGAGGATTAAAAACTCGGCACAGTTCTTTTTGGTGGTATTCCTGAAGTGATCCTAGCAAACTTGCGTTCTGCCCAGTGCTGTCTCATGGGTTAATAAAATACAGGATTTTCCATGCTCTCTAATGGAGCTGGCTTGGAGTTGGAGTTGCTTTCCTGCAACRTGAGTAAGTTTGTTTTATGTTCTCAATGCAACTGCCGAATCTTAGCTCTACTGTGGTTCATGTGAGCACCGTTAGGAAGCTCTGTGCTTGGCTTTGATTTGATACACAAGTGAGAGGAGGAGGGACGTGGTACCTCCTTAACCCCGTGGCGCAGCCAGTGTCGTCGTCTTCCCTGTGGCTCTTGGCATCTGTCACGTTACTCCAGGGAGTGGTAAAGCTCTGGGACCTGCTCGTAGCCTGCTCAGTTCCTGGGACCAGAAAGGGCCATAGATCACCCATGGCCAGTCCCACTGGGTCGTGCAGCTTCTGCTGCAAGCCAGGGCAGGAAACTTTAATTGCTGTGTGTGTGGTGGTGGGGGAACTGCCATTTAATGGGTGTCATTATATGACTATAACTAGAACTTCTAAAGAGTCTGGATGCCTGTAGTCTTCACAGCAGTTCATATTTTAAACTTTAAATTCTGAGAATTATAACTCTGAAGTTTCTCTCCTCTGTGAAATAAGCTTAATACATTGAGCAATATTGATTTAACATGTTTATGTATAATGTCACAAAAGAAGAGCCGCTACCTCACATATCACAGGAGAGAATATCATACTTCTGCTTAGCAGAGTTCTAGTTAGTAACTGATTTTTAGCATGAAACCAATGTTTAGTGCTTTTCTTATATAGTAGTTATTTCAGAAAATGTCATTATCGGAGTTCACTGCTGCATTTTCTGGTAGATGGCTCTCCTTTTGGAATTTTACCTGGAGAAGCTGTCATTTTTTCATCCACTTTTATTTTCCATTTCTTTTCCATTGGGTTGCCAATGTCCCACTTGGTGTCTGGTCACATCAGACAAAGAGATATTGGCTACCTGTAAACCTGCTGAAAAAAAGATGTCTGTATATTGTGCTGTTTTATTCAAAGAACAGCATGATGTTCCACTTTTAACTGGGTTACAAGGCTGGGGTGAACCTGCTGTGGAAGGGCACCTGCAAAGCCTGTGTRAACATCTGGCAGGTGAGGTGACCAAATGCGCCCCCGCCTTGTGGAGAGCCTCTTCCAGAAACTATGTGGAAGGAAGTGAAAGCTATCGCCTGTAACTTAACCATTTACAGTGCAGGGCTGGAAYGAGTGTGAGCCCCAGAGCTGGGGAGGGGTGATTTTGAATTATTGCTTCAGGACAAAACTTGTCCAGCCTGCTTATCTCTTCAGAGATTTCTCTTGGTGCCGTTGAAGCTGATGACACCGCATAAAAATAAAACTGGAGTCTTAGCTTCACGAGCATCCTCAGTGCGATAGGCAGGTGATGAGCGTCTTGAAAGCCGGGGAAGTMGAGCATTCCTGCCCTGCCCAAAGCTGTGGCTATAGGTGAATTAAAGCTTAGGACAGTTGCCTGTCTTGTACTCAAACAAACAAAAATAATTTAATCTGTAGTTACCGCCTTTTCTGATCACATGAAAAACCGTGCAAGTAGATCTGCTTAAAAGTTTTCTTACGGAAGCACTTCCAGCACCTTCATCTGCAGTCCACTTCAGTGCTTCTGAATGGACTGTCCAGAAATGGGCAAAACCCGTGTGATTCTGCTCCTTTGCTGAGACAGGAAAAGATAATTCCGAAACTTGGCAGCTTCAGCAATGCAGCTGCCAAGTGTATTTTACACATGGCTCTGGGTATTAGCTTCAGTGCTGAGGAGGATAAAGGAAAGAAAGTGTGAAGGGATCAAATTCATTTATAGTTCATTGTCGTCTTCTGCCGTGGGTGATGTTAAATAACTTATACTCAGCTTGTGTCAAAGTGTTGTTTGTTATGGCATTACTAACAAGGCAGATTTGTCTCTAGAGGAGCACAATCCGTCCTCTCGGATCTGGGGATTTGTAGCTAGGATGTTAAAAGAGCTCTGAAGGTTTGAAGATGAGAGAATACTAAATAAATAAATAAATAAATAAACCCCACTAGTGTTAATGTAACTTACTAGCAGAAACATAAGCACTCAAAGATACAAGCTCCCCTAGTAAGATTTCTTCTTTAGCACTATTACTAGGGGTAACATATTACCCCTCTGTGTTACTGCTTTTCACGTGTACTGTGAACATGTAGAAGCATGCATTTAAGAAACAGTAGAGTATGGATGTTGAGATTACTAARTTTTATCTTAAAATGTTAAATTTCAATCTTACATTCATATAAACAATGAAATCTGCAGATCTGGGGACGTAAGGTAGTGCTAGCTAATTTTAACTCCACTGTCAAGTTTCAGTATGCCATTTGTACAGCTACAAAGACACAAAGGCCTCAAGCTTTACTGGGGATACTGGCAGCATCTTCAGCAATGGCTGGTTATGGGCTTGAAGTTTACATCATTAATGTAGGCAGGGCCTAAATGTCTCTTGGCTTTTCCTTATTAATTGCCCTCAGAGGTGTGCTTGCTTAGGCTGGTTAGCTGCTGCCTAGAGTTACTTCCTCTAGCAGGTCTGGTAAAGTCTGTATGCAGCTTCTGGAATACAGCAGGACTTTTTATAGCAAATTTGATAAAAAAAAAAAAAAAAAATGCATAAGTAATATCTTCTGTCTGTGAGCTATCATTTTTATCTATAGAACTACCTGTTTTTCTGAGCAAACATGCATGAGTAGCTGCAAATGCCATATGCATCTTTAAGCCTGGAAATAAATTGGTAGGTGCACCTGCAGGCTTTACCACCCATTGCTTGGTAGCTATTAAGACTTTTAAGCACTGCAGGCCTCTTATGTACCAGCAGCTGAGCTTGTAAAAACCTGCGGCCAAACACTCGTGAGTAATTCATTCCAAATTATTTATATAGTGAATTAAGCTTTATTTTTCTGTTTCAGAACTGAACATCATCCATTGCAKAAAATCAAATGTATATATTTTCAAATTATTGGATGGATAATTTCTTCAAATGACTGTAAATGAGCAAAGCATATTTAACATTTAAACTTAAGGCTATGTTGGTTGCACTGGGCCTGTGCTARAGCCATTCTGAGTGTAACTTCTTGTTCAGCTGCAGTTTCTATTCAAATATTAGCACTTGTAAGTTCACGTCTCATTTCTGAGAATTTTCAATAATGTCACTTGAAYTCAAGATTTCTATTAACTGTCCAGCTACACAAATTATCCTACTAAAGTGCTCATGGAAAAGGCAAAGAATGCAAGGCAAGCCTGTGTCTCCGTGTCTGAGAGAAGACTGAAGTGCTATAGTCTCTCATCTGTGCAGATGAGTACTTAAAATGAGTTAGAATGAAACGGTGTACCATCAAATTTCAAGTTGTTTCTGAGAAATTGCTGCTGTCAGACAAATTCTGTGGCGAGGTTCTCTGGCTCTCTTGGAACATATCTGCTCAGCCTTTCGCAAGTTGGTATGAGAAACTTAAGTTTTATGCTGTAGTTTGGGCTGAGTGTGAGCTAATCAGCATCTTCGAGAGACCCTGTTTGCAGGGACTGTGGACAACGCTAACACAAGCACGTGCTGATGGTCTCGTAGAAGTTCAGGGAAACTGCCTGGGAGACCGTGTTGGGTGTACCCTCAGGAACCCGACACTGCCTTTTCAGTTGGGAGGAGGAAAGTAATGGAGGATTTCAGCAGTTTGAGACCTTTGTGCTTCCTGCTTCTGAAGCTCTCAAGGATCAGAGAGGGCTTTTGGTGTCTTGTAYGCCTGCAGAGGGCAAGGCAAGAGAGCGAGCTCTCGGGGACAGCSACTTGCGCGTGCTCTGCAGCGGCGGAGGACGGCACCTGGGAGCTCAGTGCCCGAGACGTTCCCCAGCGGACGTCATACAACGGGGCAGTGAAYGCAAATAGGAGAGCTAGTGGGAAAGCAGCTGGCTCTTCGTTGCCTTAYGAGCTTGAGAAAACTGTGCTGTCTTTGAAAGCTTCAGACGCTAACTTTAGCAGAGCTATTTATTGGAATTAATGTTTTATTCTAGAAGACCTGAGATGACTCATCTAAGAAGTTTCTTYGGTTGATGGCATTGCGTAAGCATGGTAGGAGACTAGGTAGGCTTTGAATGTGGCTGCTTCTGATCGTGCCTCAACTGTGTGCAAATTCAGAAGGTTTTTTAACACTTATTTAGCTGATGTTCTTAAAATATGTAGAGTTGTGTTAGTTTCCTTTTGTATATGTGGTGACTTTTTTTTTTTGTGAAGCATTAAAGCAGGTTATTTTTTTTGTTTGTTTTTGAGGACAGTTTCCAACATGTTATTTATCTACATGCAAAAATCAAAAGAAAACTATGCGAATTATTTTCATGTGAAGCTTGCAAGAAATCCTAGTTAATCTCCCACAAAAGCATTGTCATTATTTGTACTGTGAGAGACTTTACAGTTGTGACTTTAAAATAGGATTATGCTGTGACTAGCTATGGATACTTGCCTTCAAAGATTTTTTTTGTTTATATTGCATCCTGTTTCCTTAACTTCAAGCACTTTGAAAGACTGCAAAACAGGTCATAAATACGTAGACTGACCCTGTGAATGTTATGATGTGCAAATCTATCTTATACTTGCTAGTTATACTAGCAATCATTTTATTCATGTAGAGTTCTTGCATTTTACATATGAAAGCATTTTCTTTAAGTAGAGCGTTTCTTTCTGAGATATCATAAATCCAATTTGTATGTACATTATTTACCTCTGGAAAGCCCTTGGTGGGGAAGTGGAGCTTCCAGGGTCTAGCAGCTGACCATTTAATAAGCCTCATCCTGTCTGTGCTTTATTGCTTAAATAATAATTGCAATGACCAGGCATACATATAATACTATCTGAGAAAAGATCTAGAGAGTTTGCCTCCTGCAGAGAAAAGCCTGACTCGATACTGGCCTGGCAGTACTGCCTGAGTACAAGAAATCCAAGGTGAGAAGCAATGCGAAAGGAGCAGAAGAAACGTGCTAGTGTCTCCAGTGGAAGTGGCCAAGCTGGGTCCTTTTCCTTGGTCTCTTAATGCGTGGAATGGGGAAGGAAATGAACCRAGCTTCAGGAACGGACTGTAACGTGTGAAGGACAGCGGAGTGGAAGGGTGGCCTCTGCGATCGATGCCCATCTCGAGCTTGTTTATTTATAGTTTGTATGTCTCATATATTTGGAAACAGAAGAGCTATTTGGTCACAGGTCCTGCAGTGGTGCATGCTTGGTAAGATGCAGTAATTCAGTGTTCCCCCCCCCTTCCCAATTTAGTCTTTATTACCAGCAGTAGTTTATAACGGTTTATTATTTTGTTTCTTTTTAGGGTGTGCCTATCTTGAGACTGACAGATAGATATGGTTTCTAAATTGTATCATTGCTAGACAGAGCTGGCATCTTAGTTTTCTGGCCTAAACTTGGGAAGTGCTTACGTGTTGGCAAAGGGCTGAATTTTGGACTGTGTTCAAGGCTTCAAGATTTTACCATATCTGGATGTCCAGTTGCCTGCGTTTGTTCCCCTATGGCTTTTGCTTTCCAACAACATCTCAGAGAAAGGGTTTACTGGCAGGAGTGCCAAAGGAAACGGCGAGCTTTGAGTGATGGTTGTGGAGCAGTCCCAGTAAGTGCTCTCTGACCAAGTAAGCACAACTATTCATATCAGAAGCTTAGTTTTCAGAATTTCTCTTGACCATTTGAAGAACAAGAAAGATGGTTTAGTGGCTGTGCAGCTGATTAAAAACTGAGCAGGGTTGCACAAATTCTGCGATTCAGACAGCTATCGGTTGCCARGTGACTTAAAACAGATTGTTAGCAAGCTCTCTGGTTTGATTAATGACCCGGATTGGTGGTTTCAGGCATACTGCTGCTGAAGTATTCTGAACAATAAAAACAGGAAACGCGAGTGTCTCAAGCCTCTTTGCTACTGTAATGTCAGTGGCATAATGAGATTTTGCTGTGTGTGGGCTGAGCTGCACGGAGAAGAAAAGGATATTTAGGGACTGATTCCGCCTCTGCCACTCCCGGCCCATGGGCTGATCCGAGATGTGGGAGTTGGCACGGAGCTGTGAGGAACCACCTGCTTCCTTGAGATTGCTAAGATATATCGTAGCATTTGCTCTCTGTCCCAGCATGTTTCCTGCCCTGGGTTTTGGGACTGAAGAGTGTGGCTGTAGGAAAAGGAATTTCAGCGCTCCTCTTGGAGCTGCTGTCAAGTCAGCAGGGTAGCAGGACCTCCTTCTCTTGAGCCAAGAGAGAGGGAGCAGGACAGGACAGAGAATGTGCCCTAGCTGTGGGGCATACTGGGAATGAATGGCAAAACRGAAGGGAAATCAAGTTCATTTATTCAAAAACCTCTGTTAGAAAGTTTGCACCAACTCCTGGGCAGGTAAATGCCTTCTGAAACATCCCAGTCTTCTCAGGAAAGCTGGCAGAGTCCGAGTGTTTGCCCTCTGGTGTAGTTGCTTCACAGCTGTGTTCAGAGTTTGCTAAACTTTCACTGCTTGCTTTTTAGTGGGAAAGACTGAAGCTACTGGTGTTTGCAGATTTATTCTTCCCAGATAGCTGTAGCAAGGTTAGTGAGACAGGAATGAGTAAGGGATGACCATTATGATTCCTGTGGCTGAATTACTAGTAGTATTTATTAAATGTGCATGTTGTTGGTGTGCTGACCGAAAGGCAGAGGATTTAGTCRATGTTGGTAGATCCTTCTTTCTCTCCTACAATAACCATTTCATTCTTATTTATGGTGCATTAAATGTTGTCAATAATTCTTACAAAATACTTGTTATTAAAGCATGGATACTGAGCACAGCAGTGATGGTAGCTCATTTCTAAGACTATTACAAGTGTTAATCTAGAAGGATTAAATGCTGTTTTTATGTCTCTATTAAGTAAACATACTAAACTAATAAATGAATAAATTAGTTTTATGTAGACATCTGAAGATAAGATAGATGCAGCTGCCTCCTTAGAAGCCAGGACTGACTGATTAATGAAAGAACTAGTCMGACTGTTTGTAGAGGTATTTTTGAGGATGAAACTGAGGGCAAGATTATATTTGAAGTGATTTGTCCCAAAGTAGTATCTAGAATGATAATTGTCATTGCCATAGGTAACAGTGTTCGTCATTAGCAGTTTCGATTCTGACTGTTGTTGTTTGTTTCGTCAGTAATACCTGTTTTGGTTGTGTATTTCCTGTGTAAAGAGCTCAGCGCTTCCCTCGAACCACTCTTTTACCCTGAGCCATAAATACCTACAAGCCACAATGCTCTCCTCCAGATCCGTCCTTAGAGTTCAGCTATGGCACCAGCACTGCCAGGCTGTGGTGTGACCTGGAAAGCTTGCTGTGCTCCTCTGTATCTCCTTGTGACCTTAAGGTGCTTGCTACAACGGGCCTAGACTCAAATACTAGCGGAGCTGTCTCTGGTATTGGTGGTAGCTAGATGGACCGCTGTGTTGAAGAACTCCCAGCAGAGGTATGAGACTCCCCCGACTGATTCTTGGCCTGAGAACTAAATCATGAAAATCTAACTTCATTTGGTATATGAACACTTACTGAAAAGGATGAAAGCTGATTAAAACATAGAGCAAAGAGCAGAATATCCCCAGGGCATGCATATCGTGGGAAAAATGTTCTCATGACTTCTAGTAGTTAGTTTAAAAAAAAAMCCCAAATTATTTGAGCAAAGGAGAGCTGGTTTCCTTCTCGTAATTGTCATGTGGTTCTCTTAATTCCTTATGTCTTGGTCATTTGAATTGATTGGCCGAGTGGAACTGTGGGTGCAGGTGGGAATAGCTAGTTACTGGCCCTTTATTTATACCTACCTAGGATATATTAAGACAAGTCAAAGGGCTGCTTCTTGTGATGCTGGAAGTAATAGCAAGGATCAGGGCCCTGTTTTCATCTGCATAGAGAGGTAAAGAGAAGATAAGAGTCTTTGGAACAAGATTAAAGCTTTTGTCTAGTACAAAAGGAACATACTCAGCCTTCAGAGTAAGATCCTCTTCCACAGAAGGAAGAGAAGCAAGGAAATTCTCTCCCTAAAGGGGCCTTTTTTTAAATAAAATCCATTCCCTGGCAGACCCAACAAACACCAGTCATTTACGTGCAGTGTGGTAGCAAGCAGTGTAGTGGAGGTATTCTTCCCCTTACCAGACTATAACTCACCCGGGTGAGAACAGTGCTATTTCCAGGCTTTTAAACAAAAGGTTTCTCCATTTTAGATTTAAATTTAATATTTGTTTTTATTAAGCTTAATAACAGCCTTATTGACACAATTTTTCCCTTTTCTTTGTATAAACTGGCAGTTTGGACTGACAGTTTTTTAATCTTGGATTCGTGTATCTGAAATCAGTGAACCTTCCCTTGTGCTCCTGGTACCAAGAACAACCAGCCAAAAAGCAGATTGTTAACTGAGATCAGGTACTGAAGATTCTCCTGCTGCAATTCCAAACACATGTATTCACAGTCCTCCTGGTAGATGTTTTACGTTTGTAAATACTCAATWGTTATGTGCTGCTACTTACCTGGGTTGCTTGTTCCATTGCTAAAACTATGTAACACTGATCTTAATTCTCTGTGTAATTTTTTTAAATGTTTCCCTTACCAGAACAAACTCTTCCTACTTTCCCTTGAGTTCGTTTTTAACTGCAGCTTTGGATCAACTCTTCTCCTCTTTTAGTGTAATGTTTCTTTCCTTTTGATCTTGATGCCTACTTCAAACATGTTGTAAATGAGCATTTGTCCTCTGCATCCTAAACGTTCAGTCTTAAAAACTGCTAAGAATTCTTCTGCTAAGAAAACTAAGAATTTGCCCTCGAGTTTTTGTTCACTGAACCATGAGGGTCTCAAAAAGAAGATTGCAGCCCACAAATCTTTATTTATTTTTATTATTTGAGCTTTTCTTTTTTTCTAATCTTTTTAAGCCAGTGAGCTCTTCTTTACTCACTATGAGCACTGCTAGCTTTTATCAGACTTCAGAGGGCAGTTGTCAAGGCGCATAAAGTAGCCCACTGATCTGTCCAATAGCTTATTTTTGAATGTCGCTATTATGGGGAAAAAAAGAAAATGCAGATTTCTGTAACGTTCCGYGTTATGTGCTGCTGGGCACAATTTCTCTGGCACACCAGCGCGTAACTACAAGATCATGTCTGTTATGACGACAGCGGGTCTGGCCACGCCGTGCTGAGAGCTATATATCGTCAGGTAAGCTATGTCCCGCTTGTTCGGGAGCACGGGGACTGGGTGTGAGTTCTGGGACTCCTAGGTCACCTCTGATAGGAAGCCTGAGAGAGTATCTTAAACCTGACAAGTTCTGGTGCGACTAGAGACCAACAGATACGGGTAYTGTAACAACGGATAACAAAAATCCCTGTATGTGTGCCACATGTAAAAAATCTGTTCTGTGCTGAGATCCTTTCTTTGTAACTCTGTTGAAAGACCTCTTCACCTTCAGTGTAATGATGTTTTCAGAATTTCTTGCAAATGTAACAAAAGGGGTAATACTTGACTGGGAYATAAAATGGTCTAGGAAAAAAGCAAGCGGTACTATTGGAGTCTTAGCGATGAGTACTCATTTTGGATTCTTCTTTCCTCGTTCTTTCTCTGTCAACAGGAATTATAAAACACAGTATCCACTGGCCCAGTACWCTGAGACAGTGCATGTCGAATCATCCTTTCAGCCATCCTAATTGTCATGACTTTTCTTCTGAGCTGTTAGCTAATGATTTAACCATTATTATTTGATTTTTTTCTGAATTAAAGTTTGTGTGAAAGGCAATATTATGTGCTGAAGGTAGTCTTATAGCTGGAAACATGCTCTGGAAATGTGCTTTGTATAATARTACGGAACGTACTCTCCACAAAACAAGAAATTATTCTGCCCTAAAGCAAAAGGAAAAAAAACCCATGGAAACCCTCTCCCCACTCACTCCACTCCCTAAAATGCCCCCTAAATACTCAGCTGCTCGTCAAATTCTAGGAAGAGGCTGGGGTCCTTATAGTCTTTCAATATAACTCACTGAAGTATCTCAGCAAAAATATTCCATTTCCTCTGAATATGGATGACTCTTCTGTGTGAGAGTTTGCTTTAATATTTAGAATACTTAATGTTTTCTTCAAAGTAACAAGTGGAGCTATCATTTGATAAAGTAGAATTTCATTTAATCAGATTAATAGTTTTAAAACTGTAGCATTTTAAAACAATTTATGAATGATTGGACCCATGGGAAAAGTAATACAAAGTTAATTTTTAAAGCAGATTGTTGTACTGCATCAAAACTGTGTGAATGTTTTCCTTCAGCATTAGAGTGACCTTAATTCAATTTAGTTTACTCCACTTCCAAACTTAAGTAAACAAAATCATATTAAAGTTGCTTTAATTCTGAAGGAAGGCATCCACACAGTTTAAATAATCTTTAAGGTCATACATTAAACTAATTCCAGTTGACTTCTCCGGGCATCCCTGTGAAGTTGTGCCTTGAGAGCTGTAGACCTCMAGTCTAAGAGCTTCCTTTGACCTCAGTGAGAATTTTATTACAGATAAAGGTGGCAGTCTGTGGCCCAGCTGTATAATGCTATGCTGTGACCGAAATGCAAATGTGTCATTAATTTCTACCCTGTAGATGTGTAGTATGCCTTAATTTGGTTTAATACTGAGTTAATGAAGCTCTAAAAATTGTTTTTGAAGTAGCATATTTTGATTCATCTTTAGGCATATTAATCTTTTGAAATACAGAACACCCAAAAGTATTTTAAAAACACTCTCATTTCCRTCATTGTATAGTTCATGATACAGAGTATCTGTTGGCACATGTTATTAGTTTGATTGCAAACATTAAGCAATTGGTTGAGGCAAAGTAACYGTAACTGATTTCCATAATTTATTTGCAAGGTTTTAAATGAAGTAGCAAGCTTTATGCAAATTGTTATTCTTTCTTTGATAGGCACCATCTGAAAAAAGCAGACCAATGCAGGTGTGTGTATTTCCAGGTCCCTGGRGCTGCTTCGTTGCTCGTCCTGCTGCCAGCATTCGCTCTTGTTCTGCGCGTGCTTGTTCCGAGGGGCTGCAGCTCGGGCACCTCTTCTTCGCGGAGCACGCGGGGTGGTGTGCTGGTGCCACCAAGTGACTTGGCTCTCTGGCTCACTTCCACATCTGGGTCATCCACGCTGAATAAACCTTATTTCTTTCCTCAGTTCCCTTTTGGAGAGAAGGAGCAGCTGCCTCTGGAATAAACCCGGCTGYGGTTCTCAGGGTAGCTTGTTCCGGTGACTGGTCCCACACAGAGAACGGAGAAGCCTGTGCCGTGTTTGGTGTGCTCTGCCCTGCGGAGTCCTGTTGCAGTGGGCAACCATGCACRTAGGTTTTGGACCTTATGTCTCCAGTACTGTGAGAGCTTTTGTATTGAGCCTTCCTCTGGATTCGGTTTCTTCYGGAAGGCATTTAGTCTGCGTACACCAAGACTGCTTGGAGGAACTGAATGAGAACAAGGCAGAGAGGAACAGTTAGGGGGATTTACATCCAAGCCTTATCTTTGGTCTTAATCAAATTCCTAATACAGACATGCCCCCCCCCCCCATTATCACTCTGCTTCATTGTATAGTTCATGAGTGGGCTGTGACCTTGGGCTGTGACCCAATCTCCACGGTATTTTACAGGTTTTGATGCACACACATACCCACATAATGTCACAAGGTATCAGGGGCTCTGTGTGAGGCCCAGGGGATGGTTGGTCATGACTGATCTGCTGTGGAGGAGATGAGCTCGGTCTGGTGCAGACACCAGTTATTCTATTTCATTTGGCCTATGGCCAGGGATCACTCCTTAGAGCAGGTGCCTTTCAGAGCAGAGATGTGCAGGAAGGATCTTTTATTGTGCAGTCAAGAARTTAAAACATTAGTTGAGATCTCAGGGTCCAGAAAACATGGAAAAATGTATTCAGTAAGAGAACAGCTGAGAACTCGATGCCCAGAAAACATGGAAAAACTTGAAAGCATGAGGTATGCTAGTTTATAAATGCCTGCTGTTGGTAGATATTTATGTGATCCAATGTGAGAAGACTTTGTAGGTGTGGTGGTAGTGATATGTGAAGGACATGATGGAGGGCAGACACAGGCCTGCTGAGAAGTGTGTGTGTGTTGCATTTTCTTCCCTGATGTTTGTTAAACTTTACATATAACCTTTGGTAAAAGTTGAGACTTGTATTGGGCTCAGCAGTCTTTTGAAGCCTCAGGAAGAACTACTATGTTGTGATATATTCCTTCCAGTATGTTCCAGAAAGAAATGGCTCAAGTATCTTGGTGGATAAAAATATTAGAGGTATGTGAATGAAGTCTCCAAGGCATCCTACGGCAGCAAAGCTAGAGCTCTGCTGGCAAGCAGGAATCTAAGGAGATGCCTACCACAGTATGCATGTGTTGATCCCAACCGTTTCTGACGGCAGCTTTAGTCATTCCTTTTGTGGTTTTGCATCATCAGGTTTTATAGTGTGTCATGTTAAGGCAATGTAGCATTGCAAATGATCATGCCAGAGGAAGGGGAGAGTATTGAATTCAAGGATTTGAAAGGTTTACAGGGATGTTTGCTTTGGCTTCTGTACCCTGTGGCTGGAATTGTGGAAGCAAGTGTTTGCAAGCCATCAACACTATAGGGCTAATAGCTACTTAGGTTTCAAGAGCTGTGTGTATTTCTATTACTGTTTAAGTGCAGAAGTGAAACACTGGCAAAAGAATCAGTAAACTCAGGCCTTAACTTATGATCTAACCAMTCTGAAAAATTCCATGAAAGGAAGGGCTTATGCTTTACTTCATTGCTTGATACTGATTTAAAAACAAAGTGTGTGTGTGTGTACGTGTGTGTATATAGCGTGTGTATGTACGTATAGAAAATACATATACACATACATAGAAACAATTTTGTCTAATTTTAGCAGGCATTGCTATTAACTGGTAGTTGCATGGTGCTTGTTGCTGAGCAGAAGTTGACTGCATGTTCTTCTGTTTGCCAAACCACCACATTAGGCCACTCCCTCTTTGACTTCCACAAACCATGTTTTGCTTGCTGACAGCAACTCTTTTATAGTGTTCAAGTGTCTTCTCCTACAGACGGGCTTAGCCTGAAGTGATCTGAAGGGAATGGTGCAATCCTGGACAGCTATGAGGAGTTGCTTGCAATACTGTGAGGCCGCGCTGGAGACTGGTCTGTGGCTACTCTGTGTTGCTGCATTTCCCCAGTTTAAAGGCAATCGTAGCAGTCAGTCTCTGAGCTGAGAGGAAAAATTATATCCTATTAGCWTTTGCTAATTGCTACCGTCAGCAATCACAGTCCCATCTATAGGTGACACGGTGGCCTCAAAATCCTGRGTTGAGTCAGAAGCTCTGTCACGTAGAACGGCCGCTCCCTGGGAGCTTTGCCACGGAGGTGGGCCAGGGCGCAGGGTGTAACGCACCTCCATCTGACTTAATCCAGAGGTGACCATCCTTGCCTCTAGTTATGGGTTGTAAAAGGCTTCACTCTTTTAATAGGACATTTGCCCATCGTTGTGGCATGGTAGGTTGGCCAGAGCAGACTGGATCCTGCGCAGCCCTGTAATTGCCGTTTTGGCAGCGACTCCTGCTGACAGTTCTTGTCAGTTCTTTGAAGAGAAACATTCTTTTCTTGTCATGGTGGGGATCCTCCTCCCTGCATCACCCCATCTGTTCATTGCACTCTTACCTACTAATAGAATCAGATTCTGKATTGCGTTTTGTTTTGATTTTGCTTAAAAATTGTTGCAAAAATGCTGTTGGAGAATTCGCCTGTTGTTCCTGGAGTTGTTGGGTGGTTTTCTGATGTAGACAATCTGGGATTCTTTCAGGCTAATAGAAGMCCCTGAGCAGCTCTCTAGCCTGTTTGCTGTGTTTTTGTGCTGTGTGGTATTTGAAATATATGTTGTTTTTTTGCTTCCCTTGGTTGTTAGCAGTGCTGTTGGTAAGATTAGATGCCAGGGTGAAACACATTGCCATTAGCATAAATGTGCATGATACTGTTATTTTGACTTCTGGTGAGGTTGCATTTCCCAATAAAATAGTAAAAGGGAAGAATGTTTTGCAAGTGATTCATCGTTTGCTGAGATGATTATATATCTTCTCTTCTTCAGACTGTTTATCTACTGTGAATTAATGTCATGCATTCCTCTTGATTCAAAACCTAAAATACAAGATAAAAAGCTCAAATTTTATGCACTTAAAATGACACTCTAGCAATATAGAGAAGTAGAGTTGTGTGGATTAGTTCCTGAGCAAGGTGAGCAGATTGAGGTTTATTTTCATTTCATCTGAAGATCTCTGGTGTCACCWTGGTCAAATCATTTTATCTGTGCTCTTAGAGTAAAAGTAACTCTTTCCTCCTCTTTCTGTAATCCTTAATCTAATTTCTAAGGTCTCTGGGGTAGAGTTGCCCCTTGCTGTGGCCAAGTCTACACTTGCTGGTTTTATTGCGTAGCAGTATCAGGTAGGAGAACCAAGGTACCTTTAACTGTTTTCTTATYGCCATATACTGACAAAAACGCTCATGCAAGCAAGGCTATACCAGCATAAACATGTTTTGTTTAGCTTTTCTTGGTACAGCTCATTTTATTTTGCTGAGTTGGGCTAAGCTAAGCCATAAGTAGCTGTTACAAGTCTGTCTATAATAAGCAGATTTTCTGACCTTAATATGATAGCAAAGTTTACTAAATATAGATTTCGTCCTAGTGTGTACACAAAGCCGGACACAATTAAGCTGTGCACTGGACGAGGCCTTATTATAATAGCRACAAAATCCTATAGTCGGTCTTGCTTTATAAAATTGTGCAGCCATGCTGAGCAACAAATAACKCAGTACTGCACCCCTGCTGAGATGTTTACCCCATCGTCTTCTGTCCTTTATGAGAAACTGTTCAAGGTAGATGTGCTTTGCAGTATATCACCAGAAGAGAGGGAAGAAGCAGAAAGTATCCTGTTGCATGAATCCCTGAGTTGGTAGGTCCCCCCAAGAGTGTCACACTGGCAACACACTCTCCTCCTCTCTGCCACAGCACAGTCCCACTTGGTGACCTTTGCTTTTGCACAGACAGGAGTTAGATCTCATATACCGAGGTCCTAGCTGGTTAGTTCTCTAAATAGTTGCTAGTGCTTGACTGGAAATAGTGCTGTTCAACAAGCAGAAGTTTCTCTTGTTGGTTCAGTAAGRTACTCTGCTAGCCAAGGCTGCAACCGTATCGTGCACCGGAGGCAGCTTTGGTTTCCAGGAGCRGGACCCGTGGGGCAGGGCAAGCTGCGCTCACTTGGTGCTTTCCCTGGGCAGCGTTTGCCAGCTGTGGCCCCAAAGCTGCAGGACACATCTGAAATGGAGGCCGTCAACTTAAACCTTGCTCCTTCTCCCCTCGGGGGTGAATCTGAGACGAAAGGTGGCACGGGTATTACTGGTAGGAGCGCCAGGGCAGCCTGTAGCTSAGTGTAATGTAGCACAGGACTCTTGTTAGAGGCAAACAATGTGATGTTTCCTTTTGAGCGTTCACACGCTGTATTTATTCAGACTTATGTGGGGGGGCTTCCTCCAGCCCCGTTCCTTGTCCCTGCGGGTGATGCCAACAGAAAAACTTGTCTGGATGTGATGGAGATGCTCCACGTTCCCTTGGCTCGTTGTGTCCGAACTAGAGAGAGGGAGGAAAAGTCATTTAATGTAACTGGAGACAGTTAGCTCTCCTGGAAGAACATAAGCACTTTGTCATTGGTTTTCAGTGCTTTTTAGACTGCAGCTTGTTTTCAGCACTGAACCTGCTTTCAGAATATTGAATTTCCTGGCAGAGGTTTAGAATGGGATGTTGAGATAGAGTTTCTGGTATTTTTATTAGGTAACATAATGCCTCACTTAACAAGAGTCTTTGGTTTTAGTTCTGAATTTTATGCTGTGCTTATCTACTGTATTTAGCTCACCAGAGCGATCTTTTGCTCTCATTTCTAAAATTGGATTTCAGTGCCATATGGTGGAGTTTCTCTGCGTACTGCACAGTTCGTTGAACAATACAAAAAGCAACTCTTACTGAGAGCCTTTTCTTTGGAAAAATAAAGGGAAATAATTTGGAAGACGTGATCAGATCTAATATATATGGTTTTTTTAATCAAGCCACAAAACACTACATGTTTGTTCATTTAAAACATACACACAAAAGAGGGTATCTCTTGGCTATCTGACAAAACATCTCTTAGGGTGAAGGTGCTGCTTGTAACATCTGTCTATGTATTGCAAAGAGCCGAAGGGCTAAATGCTCTGGAGTTGTTTGCAAGTCTCCYGAAAGCTGTGGCCTTTCGGAGAGGTTCGGCTAACCTGTTTCAGAGGAAACCAGTCCCCGTGCTGGTGACTGGGAAGCAATGCTGCAAGTTGGCTCTGATTTCCCTCCCTCCCTCCCCCATCGCCCTTGCAGCAGTTTCTCCTGAAACTGAGCATCTATGGCAACGCCGTCTGTTTTAACCCCGTTTGTCTGATATAAATATGCACGAAGTGCTTGGACTTTATCGTTTGAATTGGCTAAATCACTTGCATGGCTTAGGAACAGGTTATTTGTAACTACACTGGCAAATACTGACAGTCTGATTGCTTAGATTGACAAGCATACAGTCACTATTAATATAGTTGCTATATTTTACTGCAATGGCTTTGCACTGGGAAGACCGAAGCAAGCCATTTGCTTTTCACGTACTAGTGTTTGAGCTGACTCTGCATCTTTGGTGTTGATAAGCTGTTTCAATGGGACTTCTCCTTGAAGGGGTATCTCAAAAGGAGGATTATAATATTCAGCAATCTTTAAGTATTTTTATTTACAATGCATCTTTGTGTGCTAGCTTTCATTTATTGCAAGTTTGATTAATGCTAACTTGTAAATGTATTTTTTCAGTTATTACTATGAGAACAAACCAGAAAGAAAGCTCCCRAAAGAAAATAAATGTCCTAATTTAATATTTACGTAGGTGTCCTAGTAATATGCATCCTACGCCCTAATTATATAAGAAAGAAAAGTGTCTGTGCTGACATGAGATCATATATGCTTGTAGGAGAAGAAGCACAGATAGGTAATCGGACCCCGTTCCTGGCAAGGGGCTCTTATTTTACCTATGTGCGTTAACACCTCATGAAGTGAACAAGAAGTATTTTATGGCATGTTAACTTATAGCTGGTTGATAATCACATACAGTTCCATAGTTTTTTGATAAGGTTTTGTTGCCCTCGTGCCCAGCACTTCTCAGATTGCCAACAGATTGTAATTTCTGTATTTGTTTCCTTACCTCAGGTTATTAGTAAGGTCATTAGAAGGAATATTTATTTATAACGAGTTTATACCACATCCTGTTTTCCTGCTCTGTGTCTTGGGAGTTATGTGTGATACTTGTGGTCTGTTTTGTAATTTTCTTAATTTTACTATGGGTAACTTTGAAATCCGTAAAATAACTCCATTCCCACCTGTACTTACAGAGGAAACAAAAAATAGCTGATTTCTGTTCTTTCTTTTGYATAGTAATGGTAAAACTTTACTCACATGCCAGTAAAGTGTTACTGGCTTCAGTGCGTGTAAATGCAGTGAACGGGAGGGAGTGAGCATCTTTAGGAYTGGAGTGACAGTTGTAACAGGACGTGAATTTTAAAATCCTTCTAAAATAGAATTCTTTCTAAGTTCATTTATTGTGGCCATTTTTTTGAAGTAGTAGTTTTTGGTTTTCTAGTAGGTGTAGGCTGTTTAAATGTTCTTTTGTACCTTTGAAATCTCCACTAGTGTTTTTATGAAACCTAAAACAGAGGGACTACAATTGACTAGTGCARTCTTTCATCATTCAGTAATGAAAAGGAATTGTTAAATGAAAYGCTTTTAGAGCGCCATGTTATAATAGAAAACTATGGTTATTCTTTATTCATAAATCAGGGAATACAAGGACTAATTATGAAGGAAGGGAAGCAGTCACATTTTACATGGGTTTTGTCATCTGTGGCATAAGTTTGCATGCCTAYGAAAACAGGCATAAAGCAGCTAAGTGATGTAGAATCTCATGTAACATTAAAATCATATTTTTTTAGGGAGAATTGATGATCCTTTGCAACTCTGGAAAACTTTCTGAATGTTAAATGTTTGGAAAAATTTATCTCTTCGTCAGATATCCCTTCAACCATGTTTCCTGCTTTGTGAAAGAAAATCCACTGAATACTGTGGAGCACTTGCCTTGTTGTTACTTCTGATGAAAATAAACTTTAATGAAGGCAGAAGATTTTCCTGAATAAGGGGGTGGGAGGCTGGTTTGGTTTGATTTGACTCAAGTTTTTAGTGACAGATGTCCTGATACAGGAAAGCGTCCCAATTCAAGAGTATACATTAAAAAATAAGTGAAATCAAGTGCTTAATCTGTTCCTGCGTTGGGATGGACTCTGTCCTATTCCGSATATGGCAAAAAGAGGGAAAGCTGATTTGGTTGAACAGGTCTGAGCGGTGAGATGCCTCGGTGTCATTACTGGTAACTTGAATACCTCTAACCATTCTCGCTCATGGCTTAATTGCAATTCAAAAGAACCAGCTGCCTTTGCAGAGCGGTCCTTAGCGGGAACAGTACCTGCCGGCGGCTTTGTAAGCGGCATCGAGCCGCTCATTTTGAAGGAGCTTTGAGGGTGGTGAGAGGCGCTCAGATGCGGCTCTGCAGCGCGTCAGCGCGACGTTGATGCAGCCCGAGCCTGCGGCGAGCGTGCCGCTCTTCTGGGAGCGCCTCCAGCGCACCTCGAATCGCGAGATTATCACCTCGGCGTGTAGGGCAGGAGCTTGAATGATAACCAGGTGAAACCGGATAATCTGGATGCGAGGGCGAGAAGTTAAGGGTCCATGAAATACTGTAGCAAAAGTCCTGTGAGCTTCGATGGGGCAGGCTTTTGTTCACAGCACTCCACAGATATATTAACATTACAAAACTTTGGGCTGGAACTGGCGTGTTCAAGTCGAACTCTTCAGTTTAAAAGGGCAATGAAAATAACCAGAAACATATCAACRTTAGTGTTGCATTTGAAGGGTGATRTTTCCCTTCATAACGAAGGGAGGAGTGTTGCACAGGTGTCCTTAGCATGGGCCCCATTTCGTTTCCCRCRYGGCTCCAGCGTGTACATACACGCRCRCACATGCATCTCCCGTGGCGAGAGGCTGAACCAGCCCTGAGGAATCCCGTCGTTTAAATGCACTCTACAGAGCTTGATTTGTCTTTACATTGCCACGGTAATAGCCTGTGCAGAGAGAATGCGTTAGGATCTTAAACTACTTCAAAATAGGCCTCACGTTGCACGGAGGTGTCACGTTATGCTGGCACTTGCAGACTCCTGTAAGGAAAGGTACTGAAACGGAGCGCCAGCGAGTCTGCGGCGCGCTGCCCTCCTCTGCGTGGTTACCCGCGTGAGGCGTTTCCGTCCGACCGTCTGCRTTGCTGTAACGCGGGCTGCAGACCTTTGTGTCAAATCTTTTGTAATTTCTGATATGCACTTAAAAATATAAAAGAAACAGTCTGCGTCTGGTGTGGGTCAGCACAGCTTYGCTGGGCGATGAAGCTCCATCGAGCTGATGGGACTGCAGCACAGATACGACTGAGCTAAGCTCTGTTTCAGAGGACCTGCAGAAGACCTAATGTTTTAAATGTTTTGCTCCAGCACTTTTTTTAATATTGCTTTTTGAACTAGCAGCGATGCAGACGTATACACGTATCCTACAGTTGTAGTCTCTCCTGGCTGCTGCCAAAGTGCAGTGTGTTTGAATGTGATCTCGTGGGCATTTTGAGAGTTGTATTACCCCTTTCTTTCTGAAGTAGGTTTGGTAGAGCCTTCTCCCTCCAAATGTTTGAGTTGTTGGTGATTTATTTTTTATTTAAACAGACTGCTTAGTCCATCAAACAGCTTTTACACCACCCTGTGCCTTCCTAAGAAATATGTGAAGTTACACTGGGGAGTATTGAACTGCTCCTTTTTTGGGACACCAAAGTAAAAATGTTTCCCTTTTCAACAAGAAAATATTTTCTATAAGAGCCTGACAGCATGTTGTTTTTTAGCAAAACTTCTTGAGGAAAAATTCTCACCTGCTTATCAACCCCTCCTGTGACCTAGGGAAAAGGGCTTCTTATCTTGCTGCTTTTTCTCTGTTAAATGCAACCTGATCATAAGTTTAAGCACTCTGTGGCGTGCCAAACAGATGGCTATGTCCTCCTTTGGCGAAAAGGCATGCGCGTTGGCAGTGCAATCTGAGCTTCTGATTTTTCCTTTTCTTTTGCTTTCAAATCACAGTAACTGTGGTGCACTTGCTGCCGTATACTGCCCTAAAACGCTACCGAAGAGAAGCCAGAGAGGTGCGAATAGCTTTCCTGGGGAGGCAGACGCGGTGGGAAGAGCAGAGAGGCTCCCGGGCGCGCGGCGCCTTCCACGGCCCTGGGCTCTTGGTGTCCAGCAGCTCTGCTGCCCGCCCGGGAGCTGCCTCCTCTCTCGCGCCCTTGCAGCGCCGCCGCCGGAGCGAGGTCGGCGCTCCCTCGGGGCCGCTCGGCCGGCCGGGCCCGCTTTAACCCAGCAGCGGCTCTTTGCAGCTCCTGCCGCGGCGGAAAGGCGCGGGGACGGCAGCGCGTAGGCSTGGGGCTGCCTCGCGTGGGCGGCCGAGGGGTGTCTGCGGCGCGACTCGGCTGCGTGGGGAACGGGTGCGTGCAAAAGCTGTGGGTGTTCTTAGTTCTTTTTTTTAAAAAAAAAATCTTTAGAGCACTCTTATAAAATATCCCTTTTGTTTTTCCTCCTTTGTAAAAGAGAGGAGGAGAGAAAATAATTCACCTCGCAAATACCTCTGTTTCCATCCAAAAAATTTTGTTGCGTCCTTGCTCTGGCTTCCTACTTACTTACTGACTTAAGTTTGGTAAATCCATATGGAAAGCACAGGAGATTGGTTATGTTTTCAGATGGGTGCTGGCTAGTTATTATTTAGGGTTTTTCTGTTATTGGTACCAGTAAGTATTTAAAAATGTAGAAACAGCATGAAAAATGTGTGTATATGTATGCTGAAAAACTCATGCTTGATTTTACTTGGAAAGACCTTCCCGGACTTGGGCGGGCGGGAGCTGCCGCAGGCACCCGGAGCCTGGCATCGCCTTTCCCGGGCGGCGGTGCCCATAAATCGGTGCGACGGAGCGGTGAGGGGAGCCCCGAGAGCAGGCCCGGATCTGTGGAGCTGGGCTTTGATTTCCCGCGCGTGTTTGCCAGCAGGAGGAATGGTTTATTTTGCACARCGTCGCGTTACCGCGACGCCGCTCGAGCGTCCTGCTCGTTTCCGCTGGCGTGTTAAGGAGCGCTGCTGGGGCAGCCGCCGCCGCCTCGCGGTGCTTTCAGCCCAGGTCAACATCGCCTCCCCGTTCTGTCCGAGGAAACTGGCCAGCSTTATAAAACGTACTTGAAACGCGGCTTGGGGGTGATTCTTCTTGGTGGTTTGGGGAGAGGAGGAGAGGGACGGAAACAGTGGGGGATTCTGGATGAATATGCTGTGATGAGGCCTAAATACTCTCCGTTTTTAAAAACGAGGCGTTCTATGGGCAGTTACAAAATCCTTTCGTAATTCAAATTAATCACATTTACTCAGACACTGCGAAACACAGTTTGCCACTAATAAATCACCTAACTGAACACAATGTTTAATTTCTTAAATATTTTTAAGCATCTTTTCATAGTACTTCTGTGGAAGTACGTGGCTGCTTTCTCGTGTTCTCCATTCCTCTGTACATTTTGCTATAAATTGAAGTTAAATCCCAGTCACAGACTTCCTTTTCAGTCATGCCCGCCAGTAAATCCATTTTTAAATTCACTGCCTGAAACTGGGATTTTCRTGGATTGCAACATTTCTATTTATTCCATCTCTCTTTTCTTCAGTTTACAGTAGAACCTGTTAGTGTTTTATTGGCTCTTTCTGATTTATGCTTTTTTTTTTTCTTTTAAAGACACCTACCAGTTTGAAAGTACGAGGGATATATGCAGCGAAGCTGTTTAAGTGCTTGTCGTTTCTATTAACATGTTCCATCTCACGGACTAGAACATGTCTTTAAGTTTCTGAGTTCAAGTTTTGTCTGGGCATGGGACCAAAGACTGTGGGTTTATATCCGAATCTTGTATCTGATCCTGGGTTAAGCACATCCAGATGGCAGGCGATATGCTAATGTTAACAGTCTCCCTCCCCTCCCTCTGCTGCCTTTCCAAGAAGTTGCTGACAAGTCTTTCTGACAGTCTTTTTAAAATAAATGAGATCAAGTCTATGGAAGGTCTTTTATAGCAATTACCGCAGAGAAAGATTAGCCAGGGGCTGTGTCCAAGCGAGCCCCGTGCGGCTTCGCCAAGAGGAGTACTAGGCAGAGGCGCTTGGGTGGACGTTGGGCTGGAGGACTGCTTTGCTCTTCTACAACTTGAGGCCAGAAAGCATCGAAACGTGTTACGATTCTGTACTGAGCTTTCAGCAGAGCTGATGTCCTTTACGCTGAGCGATACCACCTGCAGTTCCTGCTGCTTATTTAGAAATCAGCCAGTTAGACTGCAGCAAGGTCACACGGTGTATCGGAGCTGAACGTTGCCAGCAGTGGGAAGCTGCTGATACCTGAAGCTCTGCAAATGGTGCCCGCTGCCGCTGGGCTAAACCCAGAAGCAGCTCTGAGTAGGTCAAGCATTTCCATCCAACMAGAGAAGCAAACTCTGCGGATAAGACAGGAGCACAGCTCGTAAGCTTTTTCTGGATCTGTACTGACTTGGCAGGACTCACTGAATGCTTTCAGGTATGCAGTGGCTGCAGAACAGTTGCAGTAATGGATGTGTTCTCCAACCTGGGAGTAAAATGAGCTTTTATAATCCAAGCTTTTTTTCACATGTGGAATCTTATTTTAACCTATATCTCTATCATATATAAATAAAAATTAATTATTGCGTGGTTTATGGCCCTGTAATGTTGTTGGTACCTTGCACGGGACCTTAGAGGTCTCATTTCTCCAGTAATTCAAGATGTGCATCCTGCAGGTTCCAGGTTTCAGCGTTGTCAGGTGTCAACTTTGGCAGCCTGAATGAGGAAAGATCTGCTCATGTTGAGCTTTGAAAGGTTTGCTGAAGTCCATATCTGATCAACATGASTTCTATATATTCTGTATATCTTCTGGAAATATGCTAAATGCCGCTCTTTGAATTTAARCTGTAATCCACTGATACCAATGGGTCATCTCTCTACCTCTTCTTGTAACATGAGAGAGGAATATAGGTTTATTCATTTCTGTCCTGCTTCGGGTAAAATAACTTAGCCTGTCACTAAGAGAAGTGGCTTTTTTGTTTAGAACTAATTTATATTGATTTAATATATGGAGAAAACCCCACACAGCTCTTTAAAGTCAGTTCAAACCTGGAATTTCCTAGTGTACCTCAAATACGGTTATGCTTTTATAGACAGGGATTTTAATAGATTGTATTTATGATGCAGAGCAACTTCTGTAATCGTTCAGGATGCTCTTTTTTGACTGTCTCTTCCAGCACGTCTTTTACTTGTACCACAGTCATAAGGAAAATGTAACTACTTTAAGAACAGTTGCAGCTTTTTGCAAAGAACGAGGAAGATGCAATATTTACATCAGTAAGGGTTGGAGTCTTTAAGGAAAAAAAATCATCACTCTGCTCTTGACAGGACTCGGTGCTTATAGTCTGCAGAATCCAGTGATGCTTTTTCGACTGCTGAAAAGGTAGCTTTGCTTCAGCTGCTCTGTCACCTCTTTCAACTAAGTCACGCACTGCTGCACTCACCTGTTCAGTTTTTTTTAAGTTTCCTTTAACTTTAGGCCATTGATTTAGCAGTTTTTGCATCACCCACTCAGTTTTGTCTTCCTGAACAAAAGTAAAGGAACTCTGACTTTAGCAGAGTTACAACAGTACTGTAAATGAGTAAGTTGTGTATACATTATGTGGATAAATGACTGTAATGTGTTTGCCCATGTGGTGACAGGAGAGGGTGGGTGGGGGAAGGGCCAGAAAARGTACTTAAGAGAGTTTTAAAATAGCATCTACTCCTTTTCTTCTGTGTACAACTTTGCTTTGTCTTCTGCTATGAAAGATTTACTGATCTGCCTGTGTGCAAACCTGTAAGTAAAATTCCTGTAAAACTTTATTTGTTGGAAGGAAGTGCACTTTCTGGCTAAAAAGCTGGATTGGAAACAAAGAGACTTGGACTTGCTTTCCGGACTAGATACAGACTTCCTCGCTAAACGCGAAAGGTTCACTTAACCTTTCTCTGCCTCAGGCCTTGATCTGCAGTGTGGGATTAACAGTGCTTCCTTTCTCTCTTCCTTCATGTCTTGTCTTGGTTGATGCCTCTCTGAGGGAGCACTTAAATTGATGGACTCAAGGTCTCATTGAGACCTTGTTGTCAAAACTTTCAACAAAAGTAAGAGCTGCTTCCAAGAAGCAGGGTAAGCGGCTGCCTTTCTTGGAGAGCAGACTCTATTAAAAAATTTTATGCTTCTTTGACTGCCAGTAAAAAGCAACTTTTTAGCCTTTCATAAGATGTGGGAGTAACATATGCCAAATTAAATCTCACCATTTGAATATGTTAGGAAGTGTATTCTAGGTTGTTTTTAGTTTGTGTGTCTTTATATATAGTGTTTTTGTGTTTTCCATTTGATCAACTGGTGGCCAACTGGCATGAATGAATGTCTGCTGACGATTTTCTCTTTATGTAGTTTTTTTGTTTGCTTAATGCTACTTATAAAATTGGGGGTTTTTGTTAGAAATACYGGCAGTTAGAACTTTGCAAATGGAGTTTCTGCCAGCTTCTTTAATTTGTTGCTTTTGGTGAAATAGTTTAAATCTTGTTTTTCTTTATTCATCTATTCATCTTAAGTTGTTGCTAAGAGGTGGAAAGTTAAAGCAGCAGCAGGGCGATCTGCGAACGCTGCGAAGCAGAGCCATGGGTTAGTGGGCAGCGCTGCTGGCAGATGCTTCGCTGACTGAAGTTTTGTCAGGCTCTGGGTCTTTCCTCATGTTAGCGGTGCAACAGCTTTGCATTTGCCCTGAGAGCGTTAGACTAACTAGTGAACCATGGAATTTGCCTATGAAGTGGTTAAGGGATAGGCTGTAGGCAGCATGACCTTAGCTGCAGGCTTGCTGGTAAAACACAGCATAAGGTCCTGTAAAATTGGATAAATAAGAACAAGTGAGTTCCAGGCATCATAACATGACTAGCTGAAGAATGGTTTGTAGCAGATGCTGTTGATTTGCGAAATGATTGAAAAAGCCTCCGGAAGGTTTTGAGGATGTAACACTACTAATACAAGCCTGATGTTGGCTTAGAGGAGTCATTGATAGTTACGAGAGGAGGTGAGCGAAAGGCTGCAGCTATTCCTGGTGAAAGTTGCTTGGCAAATACTGGCAGCTCACAAAGCAGCATACCTGGGAATATGCAGAGTTAGACAAATGATGTATTTTGGCATCCTGTGGGGAGAACAGCGTGGTGCCAGGCCTGCACTTGTGGCCTCCGCAGCACGCTAGACTCTGATTTGTGTTAAGCTTTCTCAGCAAGGTGCGAGGGAGATATGACTGGAGCCTGCACAGTGATRTAAAAGGCCAGGCTGGCTTTTATCGTGGTAAATTAACCTGCTGCTGGATAGCCGTGAAGTTCTCCCGGCTGTGCCTGCTACTGTGGCAGTTTCTAAGCGTCACCACAGGACACGTCTGCACGTGGAGCTTTCCTGTGTTCAGAGAAAGATGCGTGGAGTTAGTGTTAGACAAGCGTTGCAGAGACTGCTGTCCATCTGTCCAGAGTTGCCCGGAGTAACTGGGTAGTCCTGCCTGTTTTAAGCAGCTACACATTGAGAAGAAACTGCTCTTCTCTGCTGACTGCCTGCAGGCGCTGCAAGGCGACTGCAAGTGATGGTCTGCAAGCGAAATGCTCAGTGACTTACTATTCATTGAGCCTTCTGTTTTCCTCAAGATAGTCTGTTGAAGTTAATTTAACTATGCATAATTATCTCAGGATCCTTCCTTTCTCTTGAAATTTTCCAAAGTCTGCAGTCAAACCAGAAGCCCTGAAAGTCTCCAGAATATTTCCAGCATACTGGAGAAAACAGCAAGTTGAAAGATTTTACTTTTAGGTGCATTTTTTTCACTGGTGCTGTATCTCTACTAAAAGCAGTAATTTTGTTTTTACATTGTGTGTTCTCTGGAGTCCTTTTCCTGAAACTTGGGAGAGTTTCCCCAGTGTTTTATTTTCCCTGCCGGTTCTGGCTCTGGGCTGAAACACAACTCGTTTATGCTCAGAGTATAGAGGTAGTGGTGACAGAACGAGCAGCCTGTGTTCCTGGCCATCCAACTTGCAACCTGCACTATCCTGCCTTCCCTACTGAATATTTCTACCTCCTTTTCATCTGAGATAGCACTTCATGGTCACTGTCATAGGRTGCTTTAAATACAATGCTGTAAGTGATTCTGCCTCAGGACGGGGTTAGGCATAGCTAATAAATACCCTATYGCAATCGCAAGCCAGAAATCAAGCTGGTTAATTCAAGGACAAAGAGCCACTGCAGGAAATACTCRAATTTCTCACAGTATGAAAACAACCCAGATTAACCAGGACATTCATCAGCCAAGGCAATTCCTCTGACCCTGACTTTGGAGGAGAGGTTATCTCCTCCTTTGCACTCCKGCGAAGTGCTGGCGTAAGACTTCAAATAATACTTTACACTGTGATCAGCAAGATTCAGTAAAAGACGCCTGCCTCTAGCTTTTCTTGTCCTCTTGTGTCCTTTTTCACCTGTCACAAGCAATCAGTATGTTACAGTGATGAAGTCAGGCCAGAAGATGCTTAAAGGCCCACTGTACCAACTGGCAGGGAACAGAGACTTTKTAACACGTGTCCAGCCAGGGCACTGTTATGGTCCTCTAATGACTGAAAAAAAATTCTTTCTCCAGACCTGTCACGCCAAGTGAGGTATCTTAATGGTTTGGGCATTGAACCACAACATCACTTTTTTTTTTTCTTTAAATAACTCCTTTTAATTCTACCTTCATGTATACAGTGTCTTAACGATACGCTGGTTTGATCGTCCTTGCTGGGGTGGCAGTTTCTCGTTCATCATCACATGTTTTAATTTGCAGTAGTGCCAATGCTTGCAACCCCCAACACATTTGATTTTGAGCAGATGGTGATGAAAACTGGCTGGTAAGGGTAATTACAGCTCAGTATGGACAGCCCACCATTTAAACTGGTGGCTGAAGCCTAGAGTTACAGGTTATTACTGAATAGGCTCAGCCGGAGTGGTCACCTCTCAAATTTGAGGAGTAATGCTACAGTAGAGAGCAGAGAAGGAAGCCAGTAGTAGATGTTTTGTGCATCACTCCCTTGCACAAAGTCGCCTTATTCCTGAAAAATCTGGGAAAAACAAATGAGGTAGTAACACAGGGGCCCCRGGCTTGCTTTGTTTGGTATTCATGAAATGTCACTTTTTATTTTGTGTACTCTGTGTGATTTTCCCAGSAAGGCTTGGGCTGCTGTCTCAGAAGTGTCTCTGATGGGAAGCTGGGTGGACTTCCTTTTTCCTCCTCCYCCTCCTCCCGTGGTGGTTATTGCCACCTTCTTTCAGACTGCAGTGACAGAAGGGGTGCACTCCAGTTCTTGTCTTTTTTTTGTCTTTTTTTTTTTTTTAAGCTGCCCAGGAAAACAGAGTTGCATCATAGTTTTCTTGTTCCCTAATGCCCAAATGTCCCATTTTTGGCTCTGCACCTTGCAATTTCTGAAGGGAAGGAGGGACGGGAAGCTGGAGCTGCACCTGGGATTCCCCCGAGAGCTTTTCACTGTTGTCATGCCATTGCATAGCTCCATTACAAATTCCTGATGACTTTGCAAATGAGGCATAGAGCACTCTGATCTAATGATTTGTGGGTAAATGAGTCCTATAGCAATAATTGGCTAGCCATCGACGTAGTCGCATCTGGTGTCATCTCGTGTTCATCTGTCAATAGCTCTAACTCAGACAAGTGGCTTCTCCACTAGCGGTGCAGAGGCGAGATGAATGGCTCCTGTTTTGCTCYGGTGTGCAGCAAGCCCATGGTGGCGTTAATGGATCCTGTCAGCCGGACATCCCGCTCCATCTGCTCCTGATCTATGCCTTGCGATCTGTTGTCTCCAGAAAAGATAAAATAGGAAACCAGCAAGACAGAATTATTGGTTCTGAAAGCTGTAGGGGAAGGGCATGTSTGCCCTTCCGTACTTTCAAAACAGAAAGCGGAAGGAAAGTCGCTTTTAGGTGAGAGCAGCGTCTTGTGAAACGTCTGTTAGGGATGGGCAGAAACGGGCCCCTTGGTCGCGGTTTGCAGCTGCCCCTCGCGGTGGGAGCAGGGACTTSGGGACACTTGCCAGTGCGCGTTTCTGTGGCCTGAACTTTCAGGTTTTCGCTCGTTTCCAGCTTAAGAGATGCACAAAGCATCTTGGCCAGACCCAGAAGTGCAGATACACTGGGAAAGAGGCCTGAGTTTYTTTCGCCTTTCTCCTCACGGAAGGGGTTGTGCCCTGCAGATATGGAGCAGCATCAGGAGAATCATCATGGTGCTCCGTGCCCGCGAGAGCTGGTGGGCRCGCGCCACGGATTTTGTGCTCATGTCTAACAAAAGAAACAACCTAAAATAAAAAATCAAAGCCTAAAAGGAGGAAAAGAAAAAAAAATGCAAGGATTAACACTCCTGTTTTTTCCTCTCAAATCTAAATGAAAAAGAAAAACCCTAAAAGGCCTCATCTGGACATAGATATTCCAAAATGACAGCTGTAGATYTTGTAACTTCGGGGGATAGTTTATAGGCGGAGAATTTGGGATATAGGTATAGAAAGCATCAGTTGCATACAATGATGCTGAGGGATCCAGCATTTACTGCCACCGTGACTAGAAAGTAGCAYTCTCAGAACCCCCTGAAACCCCTAACACAATATTCCCTCAGTGAAGAGCGCGGGCTTTTCACCAAACTCGATAAAATGACTAGTCTAGAACTGCTGAATGACAGGAGAGGCAATAACGTTCACAAGGGGGGACAAGTGTTTGGCAAAATTTCTGAATTACGGAGAGTGTCAGATTGCTTTTAGGAGAACCTTCTGTTTCTGCTAGCAAGATGGATATCTCAACTCTTTGGAGCTGCATGCCTTACACTTAATTTGTTTATACTACTTAATTGCCCGTTATTAAACAGCATACTTTAAAGTTGATTTCCTTGCTGTCGGGGTGAATACAGTTCATATACATAAAATATTCTATCTGTGGGTAGAACAATCTTTCTGTTTTTCTTATAAGTAATAAGTCCTAAATATGCAGAACTATTAAAAAAAAMAATACTTGGAGCAGAAAACTACATTCAAAAAAAATTTGGAGTCTTTCACAGCCCTGGTCACAAGTGATGGGTATTTTTTTTTTCCAGTCTCCATTTCATTTCAGCTTTTTCAGATGCGAGAGTGATGTATATTTAGCATGTTTTCCTTGGAGGGGGGAGGGAATCTTGCTTTTCTGATTTTTACATATTTTACAAGCACAAATATAAAATGTAAAGTTATGAAAAAAGTCTGTACTTTTAGCTATGTATTTTAGTTATGAGAAAAGTTGCTTTYCAAAATTTTAACCAAACTGGGACATTTGTTACAGAATATGCTTCATTAATATAAATTAAAAAATGCTAATTTTTTTTTTCTTCATGCTCTTTGTGTAGATAACCAAGGTAATCTTCATTACAACTCATACATGGCAGTAAGATGGAAAGTCAATACAATGCTAAGATTTTTCTTTTGAACCGGGCGACTAAAGTTTTTCACAGATCTCTCTCAGAGGCAGCGAATATGCAAAGAAGCACTGCTTCTCACTTTCTGATCTTTAAGCTATGAGATATGGGAATCCTGGATTGATACACACTGAAATCACTTTGCTGTCAGCTTCAGGGGAGAGTTGAGTCAGTCCTATAGTGAGAGCAAAACAGGAGATTACTGATTCCAATAGTCAGATTTGTTGAGTAATTGATATTTTGCCACTGGTTATTTCACTGGAATTCTATATACTGGATAAATACATAGTTAAAAGTATCCTGTTTTCAGTGTTCAAGCAAGCAACTTATTAGAAAATTTTAGGAGAAGGCATGGATAATACTAACTGAACTGGTAGCATAATTCTGTATTTTTTAGAATTTATTTTTGTGAAAGGCACTGCTTTCACACTTTTTTACTGTGCTGCTTGAAGTATTATTTAAAAAGAAAGCAGAAAGGCGGCGGGGGGAACCTCATTCAGAGGGAGGGAGGTTTTCAGATGCACTAACACTTGTTGGGAACTGGATTATGAGAACGCCCAAGGGGTGTTTGGTCAGTCCCGAAGGTCTCCTCGCCCGTAGATGTGTGCTCGTGGGGTTTTTCCCCTGCAGYGTCTCTTGCTAGTCGTTCGAAGCGCTTGTGCTGGGTAAACTTTGCAACAGGTATTTTAGCRGACGGGATTTTTGTGTGTTTGCCCAGAGGAGTGTGGCCGGTATGCTGGAACGCAGCGCTGCTTTCTTTTGTCGAGCTGCTAGTGGTGCAGGTTAGACATCCAGTGTCACTGCAGGTTGCACAAGGCTCTGGCTTTGCCTAGGAAAATAAGGCCTCTAATAAGCTTGGGAGAATTTTCTGACCACTGGTGAACTTAGGTTCCTCTGCTCTCTGGGCATTCAAGATGAAATGCCTTCAAGAGATCTGCCTTCTGAAAAACAAAACCAAAAAAGGCTACTTTTTCTTTGGATCTTGTTTTGGTGACCAAAAATGTCATGATACTTCCTGGAAGCTGAGGACAGTAAACATCAGCTGTTAGGAGACTTCAGATATATATGCGACATTTAATTTGAAGATAAAGTTGTCAAAACCATAAAAAGCTAAATCCTTCAGAAAGTTGCTGTGGTTGCTCTTGAAAGACTTTCTTCAAATCTTCAGGATAGCATAAAAGTGTTTTTATTGCCTTGTTTATTACACACTGCTTCGCTGCAGCGTGTCATCAATTAGATTTCTATATGATTTACGTTACTTAGTAATAAGCCTGGTAAAGTAGGGGTGAAACGATTACGGGAGGTGTTTTATGACTCTTTTGGCATGCACGTTCCATAGCGGTTGACTAGTTGCAAGCTTCTCAAATACTACGAAGGAGATAAGAAGAGGCCAGCCCTCTCTCGGGGGCCCGTTTGGGGTAGAGGGTGTCTTTGCCCTTTGCGCCGCGCTCGCGCTGCGCCGTGGCTCTGGCGGCCGTCCTTCCCAGTGCTGCTTCGCCGCGCTGAAAGCCGTGATCGGAGGCGCTGAGCAGAGGCGAATCCGGCTTCCCTGAAGTCCTCGGGTAGCTTCTCGGGAGGACCTGGCCTGGGAGCCGGATGTTTGGACCCGCGTGGGGCGAGAGCGGGGCGGCTCGGCTCGCCGCCCGGCCCGCYGGGCGCGCGGGCGCCCGCCGATCTGCTTCGGGGAGCACGTTCTTCTGAGCGCCAAGTTACGGACGCCGTGCAGCGCAAGGTGAAAACGCGTGTGGGCTGCTCCCTCTTCTTTCTGGGGGGCGCARAACGGGAGAGAAAACGTAAAACTGYTCAGGATATATTACATGGAACAAGCTAAAGTTACAAGCTGAGGAAAATAAGGATCTGCCGGGCAGATCGCTGGCCTGGGGAGGAGCTGTCAGGTCAGCTGCGTAAATGAAGTTTGCCAGAAAACGAGGGATGAGTCAATAAGGCGAACGGCCCCGAAGCCCGCCAGTGAGCGGGGGCTCCCTGCGGTGTCTCTGCCAAACGCGGGAGGAGTTTTGTCTGGACGCGAGCTTTGCCTTGCTCTTTCTTAACGTTCGGTTCTTAGCCTGTATTATTTTCAAGTATCTTAGTGATTTGGCAATTAAATTCCGGTTTTAGAGGTGATCTCACTGAATTTCGTTTCCAGCGATGCGTTTGGTGGCACGAGGCCACAAGTGCCAGCTCTGTGGCTTTGATGGAAGCAGCTGCTGTGCTGGTGGGCACAAGCAGCAAAGAGCAGGAGATTAAAGCTTCTTAAACGGAGAAGCGTTAGCTGTGCTGTGGGAACTACTCCGTATAGGGCAACAAATAAGTGACGTTCACTGAATAGACAGGGTTTATCTGATATTCTGTTTTCACCTCACTGTTYGTGTCCAATAGGTATCTGTTATGCCGTACGCTGTATTCAATTTTTGCACTCGATAGCGATATTAATTTTCTTGTGAGACTGTCCATGGCTCGTTTCACTGTGGTCCTGAAATGAACGACTGGGAAGGGTCGTGTATTTGGGTCTATTTTTCCTATGCCYCTCCCAGACACGCAGGCGGTTGCTACCTCCGTTGCACGTTAAGGAGGTGYGGCACAGAGTAAGCGTGGCTGCCAAATTTGAGCTGAGCGTGTAGGATTTGCTCCGCCTCGTCCCCGTCTTCTCGGACTTAGGCAGCGCTTTATGTGTTTGAGCACAGCTCCTGATGATGGTTGGAGCTGCAGGTGTTGGCACAGGAACAGCAGCAGAGCGAAGGGGCCCCACTCTGCTCTTCCCCTTCCCCTCATTCCCCCCCCCCAACCCCAGCAGAAGATGCATCATGAACAACCAGCTCCACAAAGTGCAAAGCATGCTTCATTGCGAACGTCCTGCAGYGTTTGGCACCCGGAGCAGGAGGCTCAGCTGTGCTGAAACCCCGCGCCTTGAGGACCCGCGTGCCCCGGGCTTTCTGTGCAGCAGCAAGCCGAGCTGGCGGCTAGCGGGCTGCTTTCCGAGGGGCTGCGGGAGGGCCGGTGTGTGCCCCCGCTGCAGCGGGGCTGGCTGGGCACCGCAACTGAGATGGCTTCTGGGCATGGAAGGGGGCTYGGGACCAACCTCTGTGTGCTGCACCGGAATTGCTCTGTTGTGAAGGCAAACACRCAGAGGGACTTGTCTGGCGTCTCTTAGAAATGCTGGGGAAAGAGGGGTCCTGACCAAGAACAAAAATCAGCTAATTTTGACCATAAAACTTCTGCTTCCCTTCTTGTGTTTTCCAGCCCCCCCCTTTTTTTTTCTCTCCCCCACCGAACAAATCAGGCAGATGTGCAGCTGCAGGTAGCTATTTCTGTTGCTACACAGTTCTTGTTCTCCTCCATGGGCTGTTTGTCCCTGATGGAAACATGTTWTTCTTGGGATGACTGTGGTTAGCAAAGGCTTTCTTGCAACCTGTGCTTTTCAGGACAGGTGAAGCAGGGACACAGATGTGCTGGCATAGAAGTTGTGGGGATTAGAGAGGAATCTTTAGCACYGAACTAAGAATTTGCACTTACAAAAAAAAAATTATTAAAAAAAAAACCCCACAAATATTATTTTCTCCACTCAGAAGTACTATTTTTGCACTAAAAATACTCCAAAAAGGCATTTGAAATGCTAGCCCTTGTTCTCCTTGTTAGATCACCTTATAGACATGGTCCACTTAATTGTAATGTGCTTAATTGAGACAGCCTCTTTTACTGGGACATCTCCCAGGGAACCATCTTAGCYTAATGCTAATCAATGCCAATGGTTGTTGCCTAATCAGGTCAGCACCATAAATCCYACTGAACGGGACTGTGCTCAGCCAGTATCAGGTGGTTTAGGCAGTGTTTCAACAGGTGTTGAGCGAGTGTGGGATGCCACGTTTAAATGCAGGGAGWACCAAGATAAAATGGGAAGCAATGGCCATGAATGTGAAAAATAGTAAGCACTGTCTTTGCTCTTTCTTTCCAGTTATTACAGGCTTTTCKCTGCTGAAAAACTCTAAATGTGATTTAAGTTTATCTTTAACCATGTGGGGACYGGTGCTGTGAGTAAGAGCTGGTTGGATGCTTTGAGGATCTACAGCGGTCCCTGGCTGTTCTGGCTGGGGAAGTTCTGCACGAGTGGCAAACCTGAGATCCCTAAATGTGCTGAGGATTTATATGCATTCAGTATCCCTGCTCACTCTGGACTTGCTTGTGTGGGTATGAGTGATAGGTAGTAGRGAATAGCCAAAAAATAGAGCAGTGCCCGCAGAGTTGTGCTGGCCTAGATGACTCCTTCTGTGACTGTTGATTGAAGAGTTTTAGGGCAATGCAGGAGAAAGCTGGCTGCACGTAGCAGTGGTGGGACTGGTGTGGTCCCTTCTTGTSCAGGCACTGCCGGACTTGCTGCAGCCCGTGTACTCTTCTGCTGTCTCCCTGCTGCGAAGGCAAATGGCAGCTGTCGTCTGCCTTCGTCCCCCCTCTGCGAATACAAACTGGCCAGAAGCGCAGTGCTGTCTCGTATGGTACAACGTGCTCCGTAATGGGGAGGTTTTATTGTATCAGGATTCTGCTGCGCAAGTTGTGTTCTCCATTGTTGATCTGATTATGTGCACTATAATCCCTATTGATTTATAGCTAAATATAATTGTGACATATTTTGTGAGCATGCAGTATTAAAATTAAATTTGGGAGAGAAGCTTAATCAGTTCCCTCTGTAAAGATTAAGAACAAGAAGTGCATATTTTTCTARCAGAAAACTACCACTTCATATCTGATACAAATTCTGCAGCAGCCTACTGAAGCCTCTGTAGGGTGCAGGGCTTCATGCCAGCCCTGCAAGCAATGAGCTTCCCACTGACTTTATGCCAAATGCATATAGGTCTCCATGTGCATCTAAAACATACCATTAGCTGCAGTTGCTGTTCCTCATCTTATCTTTCTAAGAAATAAGCCCCTATTTTCTATTGCCCCGATTGCTCTAACATTTTGTTTGCAGACTTCTAGGTTTTGCTGGTTGTTTTCTTAGGAACCRTATCAGCTTTGAGAAAAATCATTTTATATTTGTTCAGAGTCAGTCAAGGAGGAATCTTTGGGCTCCTTTTTGGCAAGTTTCAGTATCCTGTTAGATTGAAAAGTGGGTTTTTATTTTCCTAAATCCAATGACTAATGAAATATCAGCCATACCTACCAAGTATATTCTATTATTATGAAGTCCTCAAAAAAAATCCTCCTTTTGCCTATCAAAAAAAATCAATGATAGGGACAGTCTGCCTGAGCAATGGTTAGAGATGTATCTTAAATTACAGTTTTCAGCTGTTCCAAAAAGTTACAGAGACAAGGTTCCTGGTCTTACTGCCCATCTCTGATTACAGCTTACATTGCTAAGCAAATATGCAAATATGGGGGTTTGAAGCTTTCAACTCTTGGGAGTTGAACCTTTTCAGCTTCATCATAAAATCTGATAAAAAATTGTATGAAATCATTTGATATGAGTAAGATCAGGTGCAAAACAACTGCAGCACAAGGCAGCACCAGTAGGCTCTGTCTGCTCTCTGTGCCCCTTTGCTTGGGTTGCAGGTCCTGCTCGCTGTCAGTCAGCGGCTTTAGTTCTGTCCAGCCCTTTTCTGTAGATTAACTTTAGTTTATCTCCAAGTCTGGTTTTATTTCCTCTTTTATYGTCCATAATGTGGCTTCTGTAGATCAGAAGACATTTTCGTCTTCTACAGAAAAACTACTGTTTTGCATAGAATCCCTTCTCTGTGATAGATCATCTTTTCTTAAAAAATTTACAGGAATGTCATTCATTTGAAATTTGATATAAGGTTTAGCAAAGTTTGTTTTTTTTTTTTTTTTTTTTTTTTTTGGTACACTGTATCTCTTACTGATGTTTACAGGTACCTAGTCTTTCTCATTCCCTTCCCTCCTCGTTCCACACGCTCATTTAGTAGATCATTAAGAGTTTTAAATAAAAATAGCTCTGTATTTTGTTATGTGATAAGCTTGGTGTCAGAAGATATTTTGAAACTCCTATGAAGTAAGGCTGGAATTATAGCAGTTACTTTATTTTTGCTGAGCTTCTCTAGCTTTGCAGTATGAGCCACCAGATGCAGAAGGACAGGTTGTGATAAATGTTTAATAGGAGCCTTATTTAATATTGCAGATCTAAAAACTTGCGTAGGAATGGGAGAGATTTTACTAGCACATTTGCACAGCATCAAGGTATATCTTGAGCTGGGTAATTTTCCATTCTGGCACAAAAGTGAAACCTCTTGTCATTTTAAAGAGTTRCCTTTGTAAAATACTGAGTTATTCAGCTTCTTTTGATACTTATTTCGCATTTCATATGTATCAAAGTCTTTATCAAGCATAGAACTTAGGCCTTATTTGGAAAGAACTATACTATTAAGAGACAAAACAAAATCCAGAACAAAGGAAGCAGTATTTTCATCCTTTAAAAATGCATCTGAAGCACAGTGCGGATCAGTGGTCTGGTGAAGGTTGCACAAGGCRGTTGCAGAAAAGACAGAAGATGAATGCTGATCTCTGGACGCCTTTGGACACGAGCACTCCAGAAGCCTTAGCCTCTGAGAAGCTGAGTAGCCAGCTTTTTGCCAGCCAGCCAGTATTTGTAGCCAGACAAATRCTATTTGGCCATTATAAGAGTGGAAGGGAGACACCATCAAAACTCATCCTTGGGTTGAATCTCTTACAGTTGTCATGCAGTTGTTCTACCCGCAGGAGCCAGCTGCCACGGCTCGCTAGCCGAACAGCCTCCTCGGGAGGCTCTCAGGAGGCACTCGGCACTGACTGCAGCAGTCTCCGTTAGSTTGTGCATCCTTTGCCGCCTTCTCTGTTCATTTGCACCAGAGCCTTGCTTGCCTCAGGCTCCCCAGGAGCATTGGAAAAACACTTGCAGAGGTTGGTATTTTATACAGGGGCTTTAGCTCAGCTGGTTAGAGCATGGTGCTAATAACGCCAAGGTCGCGCGTTYGATCCCTGTACGGGCCACTCGTTAGAGGGTGGGACTAGATGATCTCCAGAGATCCCTTCCAACCTTACCGATTCTATGATTAAGTGGTACACAGTAAGGAAATTTCAAGTCATGCTTAAGACAGCAGTTGTTTCTGGTCACTATCACAAGAGAAGGCATTGGCTTTGCTCTAGACTGATGTCGATGGTTCCCATATTATTTCTGTTTTGTCTTGCTTTGTTTCCTGGTGCGCTCCATTCCTTAGGCTGTGGGCTAGGTCTTTTCTAGCAGGAGTCGTTGAAATGGCTACAGTAKAATACAATCATTCCTTAAGTATTACATCAAAATACTTCTTTTCCTGTTTACTCTTGCAACATTTGTGTATAGTAGGAAAAGGCTGGGTTCCAACTGCTGCCTTTGCTGATTGAGAGGACCTGTGAGGGACCATGTTACCGGGGAGGTTGGGATGTGGGGAAGGAGCAGGAATCTCTAAGAACTATATTGCATTCTTCGCACAACTTGCAGAGYGACCTGTTAAATTATGCAAAAAGGTTAGCGAGATAATGGAAAGATTTAGCTACCTGGGCACCAGAGGCTGTGTGTTCCTTTTTAAAAGGAAACAAAACTGGAAGTATGCGTGTGCAGCCAGCCTTGGCTTGCTTCCTAATTCGAAACATGTGTGAACTGGCAGAGGTGAGAGCAATGCTAGTAATTCAGAGAATGATGACTGGGGATGTGAGACTAGAAGTGAAACAGCTGTGAAGGAGCTAACAGAAAATAAAAGTTAACTGAGTAGATGTTAAAGATACCTGAAAGATGAGATCTAATTGGTGAACTCGGAAGAGATGTATAGTAACAGGAGAAATATGCAACAACACCAGATTCTTCTAAATAGATGTTCAACTAGCTTTCTGCCRGAGTTTGTGCTGAGTTCTTTGGAAAAAAATTAGCTGTTTGCTTTTTTTGCCTAGATGGGAACTGTACTAAGCCCCCTTTGAAATTTTGGTTGCAGTGGTGAGTGTTGAATGCTTTGGAAAATATGGCCATGGATAGAATAGAAATGCTGTAATTTATGCAGATTCTGAATTCTTTCCATGCCAGCAGCCATCCTTTGGGGCATAACTGGTTTCTTTTAATCCTTCCCATCATGCTGGTATGGCTGCATTTCTGTGTTAATGCTTATGTCTTGCTTTGTTAACTTATTTTAAAGGGCTTGTTGGGCTTTTGTTTGGTTCTTGACTTGGATGACTGACATAGTTYAATTAATCCAAAAACCAAAAACTATTTTTTGGCATGGTCTCTCTACTTCGATTCTTTTAGGCTCAAGCAATCCAGCAGGAAACATGTTCTCATCAGCAGAGATCCCAACACTGATCGTCCAGGGCCCCTACAGCAAAGGCAAGAGTAGGAGAAAGGTGATTAAAGAGGGGGAAAAAGCAAACAATCTGAAGAAATARGAACAAACCCTCTGGCTCCAAAACCTTTCTTCTTTGCAAAGCTGTATGTTTTGGGAATTGCATGGGTAAGTGAGGAAGTGCACTGTGTGATTAAAGGAGAGAAAGCAGCTGTTCAGATGATTAAAATAATGCCAAAGAAAACAGATGAAAAAATAAACGGAAGAAAGAAAGAATAGGTGCAATTAATATGTGTAGGAGTAACAAATAATGGGAACAGGGGGCCATAGGTGCTTGTTGGAAATGAACACAGAACGAGAGGAAAAGGGATGAAGAAATGCCTCCTCCTTCCCCCAGCTTGATGTACCTTCCAGTCTCTCAGTTGCTTTTGAGAAAATCTGGAAGGATTTTTGGCATGCCAACCGGGGGTTGGGTTTTTGCTGTGACTCTCGCCTGCATTGCAGGTGCGCACCGTGGCAGCTCCCAGGGCTGACCCACCAGCAGCAACAGAGCAGGGAAACAGCTTCACAGCAAGAAATGCTCTAACCAGGTCTCCCAGTGTGCCGCAGCACCCGCCTAATCTGACACGAGCAGGAGGCAAGAGAAAGCAGGATTTACAGTTTATTCCTCTTAGCGGCTCACACAGGCCCTCAAATCAACATCTCTATTTCTAGAAGACCTTAGTCTGCTGACGGGGTGGGAACTTTTGAAAWTCATCTTAAAGGGGGGCCTGAGCTCTTTTGAAAATACACTTGGTCAGGATCTTGTCAAGTTTGTGTGCCCGAAGACTGGTACTTGTGATCTCAGTGGGTTCCTGGGCACCTTGTCACAGTGAAGATGTTTTGTAATAGTTTGAAAATCAGTAATTATATACCTGATGCCCTAAGCTGTGYGTATTTGTATGCCAGGCATTTGTCTGTAACCCCTTGGAAAAGTTTTGAAGCGCTCCCATGCAGTTGGCAATGTGGAGACCCATGTTCGTTGTGTTCTCAGTTTGGTGCCTCTTGGTCAAAAAGAAATCAAAAGCTGGTTCCACTAGCAGCTAGCGGTGTGAACTCAGCAAAATACATGGCCATCAAGCTGGCCTGTTCTCCTTTCCTGAAGGATGCGCTGAGTCGAAATCTGACTACAGTCTTTTGGATTCAATTCTTTCTTTTTTTTTCCCTTTTCTCCTTTTTGAAGGAGAGGAAATCACTGATTTGCACTTGTGAGTTTAGTTATCTGTGGTAGAATAGTTAAATCTCTTATTACCTGCCAAGTTGCCTTCTTTTGTATGTGCTTTATAAACCGAAAGCAAAGTAAATCAGCTGGGGTTCTAGTAAAGAAAATCAGCTGAATTCTAGTTTAGATGTGCCCCCCCCATAGGAGTTTCAGTACCGCGGGAGACAAAGCTTATGACAGAATGGAGCTGAAGCCTGGTCTTCCTGCTGACACCATCAGGTTTGGAGTGGGAGTTGAAAGGAAAAGAGGAAAGGCTCAGGAAAAATGAGAAAATAGCTTTCTGGGGGATAAGTGGGGATTAAGAGGAAGAAGACAACAGAAGCRGAATGGCTGGAACCAGTGATCAGAATCCACTTAAAGGTTGAAACTGAGTTTCGCTACATCTGAATCTAGATTGAACACCATGTTTGGTTTAGCTTTGGTGTACAGGAAGCAATTCTCTTGCATGGGGTAAACTGCAAATAACAGTCAGTTGTCTCTTTGGTAGATGGCTGATGTTTTGTCTTTCAGACAGTCCTTTTCCTACTTCTGACAAGCAGGTTATTTCCTGTCATGGAAACCCAGGAACTGGAGTCTGTCACCATCTCTACAGTTTGTTCTTTAGATATTCTGCTTCCTTCTCTTTCAAATCTGACCCAGTCCTGACCTCCTCCAGACAACTGTTATTAAAAAGAATTCTTCCTAAAGTGAAAGGACCTTAAAAAAAAAAAAAAAAGAATTTAAGGAGGACTGAAGGTACTAGTAAAAGGCAATCAACCGGAAACAGAGACTGGGGTGGGGTGGGGGGTGAAAAGAAGTATTTCCTAGGATGAGCAATAGGACCTTGCAAGGAAAAGTAGAAAACGAAATGACTTTGCTGGAGTATTGAAGCAGATAATAAGGTAATTAGAACTGTGAAAAGTTGACGAAGCACTGGACCAAGATGAATTACATCCCCAAATGCTCCAGGAAATAACCAAGAAGGTGGAACAACTTCCCTCAATGAACTTCTGACAYGTAACCTTCATTAACTGCAGTAGAAGTGGCATGTATGCCTCAAAAGGAGTTTCTGTCCTTTTGAAGTGCAGAGTTTCCCAAGGATTAGGAAGGAGGTTGACAGTATGCAGTTTACAAGAGGAAGGGAGAAGGAATAAAAACAATATAGACAACGAGGAAAACTTTGGAGGCAGGTTGTTGCTAAAAGCTGGTGAAAATACTTACTTGCCAAGAATGGCAGAACTGCCATTGGAGTAGCTAAAAGTCAAAAGTGAAGTRAAAGTACTTTAATTCCAAATTTATATCCCCTTGTCAGCTGTTAAATTAGCATCTCTGTAATTTGTGCCCTTAAGTATAGGGGCTGTATTGCAGTGTGTTTGCACTGGAGCTAGCAGAAGACCGCACGGAGTGTGGCATGGCTTTCCAGGCCCTGCTGTGGTACAAATAACATTCCTTGCCATCCTTGCACCTTTTCTTGGTCTGTTGTACCCCTTCTTTCCTGCCCRTCTCCTTGCCATTATTTAATATGAAAGCATAAAAAAGTCATAGAGAAACTTGAAAAAAAATTGTCTATGGAGATGCTGCCACTTGCTTCCCTTAAAGGGTGGCAGGAGACCCCAGGAGTCCTTTGCTGAAGTCAGCAGCCACACTCAGCTCTGTGTCTGCCTTCGCTGAAAATTATTTATTGTTTTAATGCATCGTTTGCAGCTCTTSTCCAGGGGAGAGTGTTGTTATGCTTTGTGTTCCTCTTTTAAATGAGTGCTTGAAACTAATCAGAGAGGTTGTTTCTCTTTGGAGGAAAAAAAGAGGGAGTTTCCTTCCTTTGTTTTAAATACTCTCTCTCTTTTTTTTTTCCCCTTTACATTCATAACATGAGCTTTGCTTTATCTAAAAATGTCTGCCTGTGCTTCACATGAGTTGCTTGCCCATATCCTGCGTATGCGTTTTCAGTGCGGTAAAGTAGTCCTTAGACTCTTCTGAGGATAACAGAAACTTTCAGTGAGGTGCAGTGAACGAAGGCTTTCGTGTTCTGGTTTTGCAGAAGTTGATTCAGCCTCATTAAGATGAATGGAAAGACTCCCATTGATTTCAGTGGAGTTGAATCAGGCTCATATCCTCAATTTAATGAAAACATTATCCACATGACTCTCATTAATTCTGTTTGCAAAACAGACAGCAAGATACGACTCCAGATTTCTTTTGAGGCATCCTCTGATGATGATGATTATCCTGTAGAGCAGACAAACGTACCTCGTGTCTAAAAGAGGATCATTTGCTGCCTGAGCTTTGCCATGTACTCCTTCACGTTATACCTCCTCTTCTTTTTGAGAATTGGTTACTCTGAATACATGAGAAAAAGACAGAAGCTGTAGCAACCTTCTTCCTTTTTCGTTGCCAAAGTGACTACCAGCTTTGCTATGGGCGGTAGTTGAGCAAACTTCCCTGGCGTTACCGTGACTGCGCGTACGGCCGTGTTACTGGCAGTAGTTCTGACAGCAAAGCGTAGCTGCTGGCGGTCCATCAGCCAGGTGCCCTGTAGGAAGTGCTCCCACCTTCTGTTGGTGGGCGAAGAAGGAGGGTTTGTTTCAAGCTGTGAAGGTGCCGTCAGCACCYGCGCGAGACCGAGATGTTGGTGCAGCCGCTCTGCCGCGGGGCTTCGGAGGGCTCCAGGCCACAGGGCCGCACCGCTGTGCGTTGCGGGAAACAGCAAATGAGTAAGCGTCTGGATTTTATTTTTAACGTTCTCTTATCAGAGCAGTGACCAATGTGCACTTCTGGTATGACTACTGTAATACTTCACTGTGATTTTTTTTTTCCTCAGTGGTAGGAAATGTCATTTCCTTACTGCTTTTAACCTTGTAAACTCATGTACAAATTCTGCCTCTCAACAGAAAGGCAAGATGCCAAGGCATGGTCAGCTAACACAAATCTTGGACTGACAATATGAAGAACCTAGTCGTGTTGACACTGGTAAAATTTCCATGGATGTGAGCAGTGCTGGCATCTTTATAGCACTTACAGTACAGAGGTACAGTTTAAAAYTGATTAAATGTCTTTTGAAGATGGCAGAAGCAATGTATACGATAAACCTGCTGACTTCAGTCCACCCAGCCACCCATGCTGTCCCATTGCTTTGTGTTCATAGATCTCTTTTGAGGGGCACAGGATCTCTCAGTTTGTTTCTTCAGCGGGGGGAGATGTGACATGGGTTGCACATCCCAGTTGATTTTGAAGTGGTTGCCAAGCATTCTTTTCGAAGGTGATACATGCTCAGGAATTTCCTGCTTGTTTATTTTTTTTCAAGCTAATTTTCCCTGGGTTTTTTGTATGTGTGTTTTGGGTCTGCTGGTGGGTGTGCGTGTTGGGAAAAGGTTGTGTTTGGGATGGGTGGTGTTTGTTTTTCTTTTTGGCAGAGTAAGAAACGTTTTCCTGTTCTCCCTTGTGGCTAGAGGACGGGCTGTCAAAAGGCTAGGAGGAGGTGAAAGTGACAGTCAATGACATGCAACATTGGCTCAAATAAACCAAAACTTTGTTTTTCATGTATGTTTTTGAGTACATGTGCAATTTAAAAATAACTCCAAATTATTTTGGCTTGATTGGTCATGGGAAGACAAAACTTGATTTTGTTTCAGAATTCAAGTACTGCCACATGCTGTCTGTTGATGTATGTGCCACAGACAAGTTCAGATGCTGATAGCAAGAGGTCTGTGAGGTAGTACATGCTAATTCTGCAAAGCTGCAACAGGATGTCAAATGAGCTTCTTTAGGGAAGCAGAAGGGGGGAGTAAAAAGGGTTGACTGTTCTCATAGAAAACATTTAATGAGCTTTGGAAGAGGCTGTCTCTCTAAGACCTTTTGCAATGAAGATCTACTTTCTTTGCTCTGTTTTCCCCAGGAGTGTTCTAAAATAAAACTCTTCGGGCTCCTTCTCTTCAGGTTTTGGAGCAAGAAGAATACACAAAAACTGCAGGAGAAGGCTGGGACAGGAAATTATTAGAAAATGTGAGGAATAATTGAAGACAAAAAGAAAATAGAAGAAAAAAGTCAACAGTCTTTTTAGAGAATCCTACTCCTGTCTCATTAATGCATCTTGATTTTTCAGTAACATTAAGAAAAAAAGACAGGAGTTGGAGATGAAARCTCCTTCTGCATCCCTCTCTAAGAAGGAACAGCATTTTGTGTGTAGGGAGGGCAATAGCCATAGTGGCTTTTCCACCGCCTGGGGAAGTCTCTAGAGTCTATGCGTTGTTTGGTGTGAGTCAGTCTGTACCTTGTGCATGGTGAAAGGTTTAGTCTTATCTGATGTCTCCCTAGGAGCTGGAATAAAAGGATCTAGGGGTTTGAGAGGACTCTTCTAAAGGCACCCAAGCAACATGCTGTCTCCCTCTTAAAATCAAGATGTTCATGGAAGATTTTTCTAGTCTTTTCTTTTTTTTTCCTGTCTCCATTGCCCATATGTGCTAGCACAGTGAAAAGATACGCTTGCTACCCCTTAATGTATAATGACGCGCTAAATAAACCCTGAGTACTTCATTATGGTTAGAGAGAACATCTTGAGCCTGAAGTAATAGTGTGTCTGGGTTTGCTTCGAGAGAAGGGGATTTTATTTGCGTGAAGGATCGGCTTCAAAATCCTCCTATTTTGCACACGAGTCCTGCCCGTGGTCTGTGCAGTTGGAATCTGCTGGTGGAGAACATTGTGTGGCATAACAAGGAACCTGAGCAGCTGCCAGCAAACCTCTTTGGCTGCTGGGACTGGTTTAAAGTGAAACTGAATCTACTCACTGCATCACCACCCATGTGGAAACCCTACAGCTACTGAAGGGCCCCTGTAAAAAAAAACAGTGCTATTGCTCAAAGCTTCCAGAAGTCAGCAAAGGTGAAACAGATTTGAAAGACATGTGCTGAGGATAGGAGAGACCTGTTGTCCAAATTCAGGCCTCAGGAGGAATTATGTCTAAAGTAGATATAGTACCTGCAGGAACATGGAAGAGGGGGGGAGAACACAACTTGGTGGAAGAGACATGGCATGCCCTGCCTGCAGGCCAGCAGTACAATGTGGTTCTTTTCTGTCACTCTGGACACAGCCACTACTGCTCTCCTGGCCACTTCGACCATATAGTCAAGAATCAGGGATGTTGGAAGGGAGATGAAAGTGCATAAAGTGAATAACAGATACATGCAAGAAAGAGCTCCAGATTGCAAGATCCGATGTTGCAGACACCCACGCATACATGGCACCGCTATTATGCTTTACAGAGTGCCAGTCTGTTACTTTCAACAAATGTGTGTTTCTAAATTTCCCATCCAACCATTTGAGTTGTTTTAGAGCCTACCATATATAGGATGGCATACTGTTTAGTATTAAACTGTGTAAATATATGCTTAGTATTAAAATTAYGTGTAGTGCTGTCTTACAACAGCTCTTGTATTCGGTAAGAGGAGAATGGTCCTAAAAGTAACGTTTTTATTCTGTGGCTGATTTTAGAACAGCTTTTAACAAGTAACTGAAGTATCGGAAATAGAAATTAGGTCTTACAGTTCTCCTTCTTTCTTGTGTACAATTCCGTGCTCAGAGTTGTATACTGTGTTAGCAGCGTGCTGAGCGGAAGGCATCTGTTAGCTATGGTAATTAGTTATGGTAATAAGTTTTAGCTTTCTGCTTAAAGAGTATGTGGCTAAAAGTGTCAGCTGAGTAGTTCTGAAAATTCAAAGCCAAAGGAATCTACCTGGGAATCAGTCCTCTTCTCATTGGCATCGTTGCGTATTGAAAAAAGGTCCAAGTGGAGTTAGCATGGAGTAGGCCTTGCATGAGTAAAGCCAGTGGGATATGGTAGGCCGTTTTAAACGTTTTCCCATACTAATCCAGCTCCAGCCAGATTTGAAGGTAGTATGACTGCATATAAGAGAAGGATGTTTTTAGAAGTGCTTCTCTCGCTTCTAAGAATCACAAGAGCTTTTTGTTTTACTTTATTGTACAAAGGAGACATCATCTTTATATTGAGGGTGTGGGATGCTTTTATGCAGAGTATCTCCATCTTTCTCTCAGATTTATATTTGAGAACCTTTCAGATCTCTTTGAAAGAAAGGATATGACATAAATGTAGTATATAATACATGAATGCAGAACATATGCATTGTTATGAAAAATAAACATTTTCCATGGTTACTTCAGTCATATCTGAAATTATAATTTTCAAGCTAAGTTGAGGGATAAGCCGTAGACTTTTAAACTGTCTTCTGGGAGAGATCCATGTGCTAAAGAGATATGGGATGTGATGCAGGATTAAACATGCACAATGTTATTTCCCATGCAGATGGTATAGTTACCAAGGCATAAACAGTGCCCAGTGCATGTAGAGCATGTTTCTTGTATCTTTTCTCTTGGTCATGCCAAGATCTCTTTCTGTGTTAAGAGTTGTTTTTGATCTCTGGATCTGAAGGGGTCCTGGCCATCATCCATCAAAGTCTACAGCCTACCACCACATGTTTTAATACTGTGGCTGACTGTTGTCATCCGGCGTCCTCGACCTCCAAACCTTCTAGTGAAGTTGTGACAAGCAAAGCAGCTACTCAACCCAGTGTTGCTCTCTTCCCATGTAAACTCTAAAGAAAACAAAAAATCTGATGTGAGGTTGGCTGATCTGCTCACCCAAAATCTGCTACTTGGACACTGCACATGACTGATCCCTTTCACTTTACACCAGTGAGGTTGGTCTGTTGCTAATGTGTTCACCTGCTCTCAGATGACTTAGCATTCAGGAAGGTCTTGCCTCTTGCTTAATTGAGTCCTCCTAGAAGCTGTCAGTAAGCTACACAGTCTTCTCATATCCCCRCATTTGGCACCCCAAGCCTCCCACCATGCAGCTGCAGCTGAATCCAGCACCTGCTGCCACAAGKGACAGCAGGTGCTAGTGCCTGGCTGTCAGTAGCTCAGAGGAAAGGCCCAGCTCCTTGCGCTTTCTGTGTGATCAAATCCGGCTGATGGTATGTACCTCATGCATGGAGGAGTGGTGTATGTTTTTCTTTGGGCTCTCCATTTGATTTATTGACGTGACTGGTACAAGAGATCATGCTCTCCCTTTTTTAAATGCACAAAAAAAATTTGGAATGGACAAACTGTCTTGGCAGAGTAGGATGTGGTAAGCCTAAGTGAGGACAGAGTGTCARGAAAGAAGTCTTTTGGAGTGACAAAAGAGGAGAGGGAAGAAGAGGAGTAGATCAAACCAGAGCTGCACTGACAGTGACTAATTCCTCTCTGTGGAAGTACAGGCAGCATCCTRAGTAGGGATATTTTTAGCCAGGAGGCAGATCTGATACTACTTCAGAACCTGAATAGGGAATTTAGCCTTTTTGACCCCTAATAGTTCCTCAGCACTCAGCCAGTCTACTTAGCAACAAGCTAGGAGTATCTTACCTTTGCATTTTTTTTAAAAAAAAACATATCCAGAGACTTCTTAACTATAGCCAGCAAAAAATAGAGGGAGATGCATTTATTGAGTGTTTGGGTAGCAATCCAGGTGGGGCTGAAAGAACTGTGTGTTCTGCTCTTAGCGAGTGGACACCAAAAGGAGAATGGATGTGACGGCAAGTCTCCCTAGAAACAATATCCCCTTCCACGTTCAGTAAGCCCTTTGATCTGCAGGTCGTGAGAAGATTTCACTTTTGAAAGAAGGAAATCTGATGCTCGCAGAAAGTGTGGGGCTGATAGCCCTTGGCCGATGCCTCTAGCCAGGCAGGTGCTTGAGCACAGCAGTGGCAACCAGGGTGGTGGTGGTGGGGGGGGTTGCACCTGCTTGAAACTCTTCTGGGGACTTGTAGGCCACTGAACGGCTGCGTGTGAGTGTGGCCCTGCTCCTGGGGAGCCCGTGGAAAGATTGCTGTTGATTTCAGCTGGCTTAGGTCCCATCAGCCGACTTAGCGTTGACGTGGAGGTGGGATCCGTCTGCTCTGTGTSCCGACAAGAGCCTGTTCCGATACTGGTCTGTCAGTAGTGTGAGAACGTTCTTTTCCCCGTTGGACTGACACCATCAAACTATCTCACCTGTGGTAGCAGGGACCATGATGGTGGGTGCTCACAGCCTAGGTCTGAGGTGTAACGGGCAGTCTGTGGGTGTGTGGCTTCTTGCTGAGGAAGCTGTGGGCTGCCCTGGCTGTTTGGMGTAGGTATCTTGCAGCCTGATTTAGCAGAAATATCAGCTGGTTCTGCCATGGCTACAGGACCTGCTCAGATACATAATCAGCGAGATGCACATGAATAAAGAGCAAGCAGTATGCTTCCTCACATCACCTGCTTAAGTTAGGAGAAGCAGAGCTTGCACTGGGTTTATCAGGAAATTTATTTATAGGACTGTGCTTGTTAGGCCATTTCCATGCTTACGGAAATGAGCATTTTTTCTTCCTGTCTCAATTCCTGTAATTCCTACGTAAACACTGAGCTTAGGTACCGAGCTTAGCTGCAGCTCCTGATTGTGTAGCAACTATAAAGTATTGCTCAGTTATCTGCAGGGTGGTCTGTCCTTAGAATATTTCACTCAAGGACTGCAAAAAACTGGACAATATGTGACTCTATCTTTGGAAGAGATGTGCAAAGGAAGATAATTAAAATATGGTTTTACAGTTTCTGGTAGAAGTGCATTTTGGAACAGAATGTATACATTTGTTCTGTACTTAATGCACAGCAAATCTATGTTAAAGCATCCTTTTTTTTTTTTTTTCAATTGTTCATTACATTAATTTTGTTGCTATGCTGCTTAGAAATAGATTTTCAAACTGCAGCTTTGCCAAGGTTYCTTTGTCCTCTGCGAGCCATAGCAGGATAGGTAAGTCATATTTCAGAAGAATTATTTTTGGCTGTCTTCCTCTGTTAGCACTATTAGTAGTTATGCCATTTATTCCAGTGGGAGTTAAGTAACTCGCACACTTAGTGCAATTGCAAATTCCAGGCTGAAGCTCCTCGTTAATGCTAGCTAGAAGATGCTGGYAAGAAGGAGCGTATCATGGATGAAAGTGAGGGATGCACCTCTAGACATTGGTTACTTTTGCAGAGAGTCCTCAAAGCAAGGAGAGATGGAGAATACTTCATGTCACAGTTTGGTATTGAAACTGCTTTAGCCTATTTTTTTTTCCTCTCTTCTTTTCACCCATAAAACTTCTTTCCCTTAGAAAGTTTTGGCTGTCCCAGGCAYGGAAGAGAAGCACACACGTACCTGAGTAATAAACTGTCACTACCTCATCTGCCCACAGCTGACCTGGGAAGATTCAGGACCTGTGGCCATTGTGTAGATTTGTCATATGACAAACACATCAGCTTATGATAAATTTGTCACCTTGCTGAGATGTCACAAAATTTGTCAGCTCTAACTCCRTAATTTCTGCCTACTTTCTGGTCAAGTTTAGCTCAATCCGATTGAGTTTAGCAGTAACTTTTGAAGACAGCAGGTCCAAATTTATGCCAGAGGATCAGATGGTTTCAAGTGCTGTGTTGCAGCCCTGCTGTTGCTGGCTGAGGTGCCACCCTTGGGCAGGGGGCTGTTCATGGGCTGTTTCTGCTGGGGCAGCTCAAATTCTCCAGCACGTGGCAGGGGTACMTTCTCACTACCCTAGTTTTGGTCTATTGCTGTTAAAGAGTAGTCTCATAGGCCTGGCATTGCTCTCTTTTGGAAGAGAAAGAGGTGTTTGAATATAGATGTATTTTTTTCTTAATTTAAAATGGCAATATCAAATTTCACTGAACATTTTTTCCTCAAATTTTTTTTTTGCTTCATCCAAAACTGAATTTATTTGGCCAGTAATACCTTTAAAATGTATTAATGTTGTTGACTCTTTTTCTTCCATTGGTGTTTTATATGAAGAATCATCTGTTCCCCAGCTAAGGCAGCCACAAAGTTTTTTTTTTTTTTTTTTAGCATTTTTTTTTTTTTTTTTTTTTTTTTCTACCAAGAAATTTAGTAACAAAATAATGTATGTTCTGGCTACCTCTTGTGCCCTTTCTCTTTGTTAGGCTGGCTTCTGCGTCCTCTCGGTCCTTGCTGTCCCCACAGCCTGAAGATGCTCCCAGAGCAGTAGCTGAATTAATCTGACAGGTAAACCCATTCCTGCAGGGCTGTGCAGAGAGCGGTAGCGGTGCTGTCCCTCCACAAACACCCCAGCGGGCTGCTGGGGCGCTGGCCCACGAGCTGAGGCTGTGCCTGGCGGTCAGCAAACCAGGTAGAGTCTGCAGCAGGAGGGCTGCCAAATGCACAGAGCAAATAACTGAAAAGACAGAAGAACAAGAAAAGATGGTTTCCCCCTTTGTTTTTGCAGTCTTGGATGTTACTTGTGACCCCTCTACTTGATGTAGGTAGGTAGGACTGTGATTTTGTTCTGTTCTTCCTCGTCGAGGATGGCTGCCGTGTCAGTTTTGCGCTGTGCTGGAGTAAAAGCCATTGGGATTTTGCAAGTCCAGGTCGAGGCAGCTCTCAGTACAAATTAATTTYATGCTGAAACATGGAAAACAAATGATGTTGAGTTCCTCAGAAAAATATGAAAAAAAAACTTGAACCCACGTAGAGGTTTCTCAGTGCCATCCTGCTATGTATTTTCTGCTCACACRGATGTATTCCAGAAGGGGTGTTAGGAATATGTAGCTTGATACTGACTATTTTTTTCCCCATATCTTGCATCTGCATCACTAAATAAATGACCTTTGAATAATTACATGGTGAAATCCTATCTGGATGTGACAATTAAACTGAGGTACTGCTATAGAAACACAGAAAGTACGTAATCAGAAGTAATGGACATTGACTGGACCTGCCAAAACTTGCAATAAAAAAACCTTGCCTTAGGCCAATTGTTCCTGGCATATTAAAAAGCAAATTCATTTTTTTTTCTTTAATAAAGACCATATTTATCCCCAAAGTAGTGACAAGCTTTTGAAGTTTTTAGACCACCACAGATTACAGCCAGCACTTCTGCATTCTGTAGGAGTCCTGGTTGCCTAACAGAGGAGGTAATAAATTGTCTTACATTACCTCACACTGTATTATTAAAATAGGTGACAAATCTAACACTTGCTGTTCTTTCTTTTTCACCTGAAAATCAGTACTTCAGTTGTGCTGAGTGTTCTCGTAGAGTGCTTGGAGATGGCATGGAGGCCTTTATGGTCTGASTAGACCATCACCTGTAGTGATGCTGGGACCTCAGCACGATGGCCGAGCTTTCCTCCTGGGCGGATTCTGCGCTGCCTTGACAGGGTGCGCTTGCCGTCTTGCGTCTCTGTAACGCGGTGTGGTCCATCAGGCGATCCTCAGAGCTTGCACCTCCCTCTTGCCTTTTCCCAGGTGATGTGGAGAACTGCCCAGTGGGCAGCATAGCCAGCTGAGAGACCTACCTGCTCTCTCAGCGGCATACTCCAGCCCACCGCGGCCGCTGGGGCTGGATTACGAGGAGTCAGGTAGTTTTTCTCTTTGGAAGCTATCGTGTCGTTTCTGACATAGGGGTCTGTCTTTTTGGTTTCTGTTCAAGCTCTTGACGCAGCCCCAGGGACAATGAAGCACTGCAAAGTTTCATTGACTGTGCAAACTGGTGAACTAATGCTTTCAGGATACAGAGGAGCAGTTGCAATTGCTTATGTCAGTTCTTGGAGGATAAGTGCGAWATTAAACTGAAGATTGAAGTCTCATTATATATGTGTAATTTCTATAATGTATGCCTGTAATGCTGCTGAGCTAATCATGGATGACTAGAAATACGCTGCTGTGAACCTTTTAAACATTTGTTTTAGAGCTCTTGAGGAAGCCAGCGCTAAGTCCAGTAGACTGGATAGTGAATTATTGACCTAATAAATTATAGCCATAGACTCCTGTATAGTATTGACATTACAGATTGTAATGTTGTCTTTAGCAGTCATTACCAAATTCAGTTCAGGGCATGCTGAACTTTGAGATTTACATTGGGTGGGATATTGACTCAATAATGTATGAGACATGTTAACTTAAGTGTGTAGTAGGCAGTTCTTAAAAGGTGCACCATAATAGCCATAGAAATTGTTTAATAATTTATAGTCAGATTTTTTTAAAAAATCTCTTTGTGTAAAAGGAGCTGTAAAAGCACACATATGAAGACTATAGTGATCGTTGTTACTGTGAGGTTTTTTTTTTTAGAAATAAAAATAACTGCACTTCTCATCACATTGACTTGAGACTACAGACTGTGAAGACAGTGAGGATGGAGAAGCTAAATGAATCCTCCTAACCTTTAGTACCTCTCAGAGATGAGGTCTTGTTCGCCAAGCCAGATAATCCAGCAATGAATAGTTACAACAGATTTGGGATGCCTCTCYCCGCCTGGAAAAAGTGCAGATTATTTTTCTTTAATATGAATTACATACTGTTGCATATTTTATATGCTAGAGAGAAAGCAGTGCTTTTCAAAGACATAGCAAATGAGGGACTTTCCAAACATGTCTTTGAAAAGAACAGGAGGACTTGATCTGTTTTAAAACAGATTGCCTGTGACTTGGATTCTSCGCTACTTGGTCGTCCCATTTTACGGTATGCAGAATATAAGTAGCAATAGTAASAAATTCAGAATTGTTTATACGTATGTGATCCAGAAGAAGGCGCTTCCGTGACTATCAGTAAAGATGAGCGATGAGCTAACTGTTCTGTGTTGAAATTAGACAGCTGTGCTATGCATCCTTTCTATCTTATCCTGTGTGTTTGCCTACAAGGTATCAGAATCAAGATTTTGGATTGACCAGACCATTGAACTTTTCCAGTATGGCAACTAGCTATATTTCTCTTTTTCTTTTTATAATCTTTAGCATTCTGAAAGCAATTGAATTTTGAGGTTGAGAGAGAAAAGCTATTTTTTCTCATTTAGTATGTAGGCATGTATAGAGGGAAGTCACACTTCTGTGTGCTTACAAGGACCTTTTTTATTACGAAGTGTCTCGTTGGTTCCAGGACTGAAAAGCAGGGAAACGAGGAGGCCACGTTACTTTAACGGCATCTGCAGCCGTTTGGGGTTTTGGGCCACTAGAGTAAGTCGCAGCAGTGAGCCGGGGAGGGAGCGTGGCTGAGGCGCTCCGGGTGCACGGTAAATACGGTGCCACGCGTGCGGCCGGCTCGCGTGCCCCATCSGTACCTCTTACCCGTGTACAGGGGCCTGCTGCTGTGCTTGTGTGACTTAACTCAAGAGGAACCACTGCGTCTGCTTCTGAAATGAAACCCTTTCTGTGGAGCTGATGAACGCAGAGATGTGCCAAGACAGCCATGARGAGGATTTCTGTATTCCAGGGAAACCCTGGGAGAGCTTTTATAGCTGGAATAGGCAGTAATTCTCTGCCTGTATTTCCGAAGTTTTCCTTTTAAATCCATTTAGGAAGAGTGAGTCTTYCCTGCTTCTTTATACTTCATGGCATATAATTTGCACCAGTTTCTGRTGGAACAAGAAACCCCTTCAGAAATGAAATCATTCTGGCAGTAGAGGGTGTTGAGAAATACACTCTGCGCTGCTGTCATCTTTCCTTGTGATTTATTGCTGGGTGAAAAGATGTGCAGATTTGAGTCCCTACATTGGGAATATAGGGGGGGGAAGAAAACAAGAAATATCTCCAGTATTTTTGAAATGAATGGACTTGATATGCCCAGCCTGCAGTTTTATTTAACTCTGACTTTTCAAGTGGGGAAAAGTGTTACCAGAGGAATGAGAACAGTGTTCCCTTACTTAAACATTTGCTTGATAATAGATCTCTCAAAGTCTTATAAGTATCAGAGATGAGCTATAATTTATGATAATTTCTGATGGAACAAGAAATTATCAAATGTAGATACTATATCTACAGCAATAAAAATCTAGATTGGTTTATTTGGTGAAGGCCGGACATGCTGCTCAAATATTTATAGGCTCTTTCTTAAGCACAGACAAATTACTTTGTTAAACTAATAACACTAAATTATTCAAACTAATGTGAAAAATAAATAATATTAAAGTACTATGCCTAACAGTGCTGAAACTGCTGTGTGGTTTTAAACTTCTGAACTTTCAAAACCTCTTATGGCCCATATACCTACTTCAGCACCAGAATAAGGATATACTAGGTTCCATAAGGTGGTAGGAAACTGCTGAAGAGCTCCTCCATGTCGGGAACTTATTTTGATCTAGAAATTAATCTCATGTTAATCTGGTTTGATATGGTATCTCTCTTTTTTGTTGCTGCAATAATTGGCTAAGGTTTGTTTACTCATAAGGACAGTTGCAACTGTAGCTTCAAGGCTAATTTCAAGTTCAATGAAAACCCTAACTCCTTCTGCTTCTTAATTGGCCATGTTATTCTTTTTTTCATTTAGCTGAGGTGATAAATAGTGCCTTAGAAATGACTGAAACTATTGAGAAATRCAGCCTTCACCAACTTGAATAAAAGCTTATTTTAAAGAGATAAACACTACCAGAATTTTAAGCCTTTCAGTATGGCAGTAGGTAAATTCTCATCTGTAGTGACATGTGAGGCTAGATTTGCAGAGAAGCTAAAGTTGCTTCTGCAGATTTTTGTGAACGAAAACTTGCATTTTCTTTAGGAGAAGAAACTTGTATTTTCTTGAGAGAAAGATGCCATGACATCTCTGCACGCTCGCAGACCGAGAGCTGCTGGCACATGCATTAGTGCTTCACATGAGTTTGGGAGGATCCTGGAGATTATAATCTAGACTGAAGTGTTACTACATCGTATCTCTGCAAGGCAGATGTTTTTGTCGTAAAAGAGCCGGATTGCCTAACCCGAGGGCTGATTRTCAGTTTTATGCGATGGGTTGTATTAGTGTTGGCTGCCTGCGACTGGGCTGAGAGGGTTGAAAGCCACCTGCCGTTCAGCTTCTCCTTGCTTTTTATTCAGCAATCTTGATTGCTTCCTGAAGTGTCGTCCCCRAAGTGAACTGTTTCTTACCTTAGGAGAAAATACATAGCATCAGTCGGGCAGGATTACCCTCAAGATTTATGCTGAATGTGTTGATAATACACACAAAATATCCACACTTCTGGTACGTGGAAGGCAAAGTGGTGCTTGGCCCACTGTAAGGGTTCAGCGCTTGCTGCTAAAGCTGTGGTGGTCGTACAGGGCTTGGACCAAAGAGGTGATAAAGCACTTGAGCTGAGATTAGTAGAAGAAAAAGGGTCATGAGTGTGTCAACCCTCCCCCCCTTTTTTTTTCTTATTTTCTTTTTCTTTTTTTCCATGCAGGGTGAGCAATAGCGGAAGACAGCGAGAGGCATTTGGAAGTATTCTTAGTTGCTGTTTGGGTCATTTAAGCTGGCGCCACTGGAGAGTCATGGCCAAAATGTCTTTTTTAAGTTTTGGCGTTGTGCTAGAATATTACTCTGGAAAAGCTCTCCAGGGAAATTTAGTATTGCACAAACTTCTGTAATACTAGACGTYGGCTTGAGGAAATTAATAAGATTACTTAACACTTCATGCAGTAACAGAAAGACTCTTTTGTGACAACAAAGGCTTGGATCCCTGTAGTCAGATTGGGTAATACCTTAAAGTTTGGTCCAGTGAGTCTAAAACCAAAGTTACTGGAATTTAACATTTTTACGTACCCAACAACTGACTTAGTTTCTGCGGATTTTATGATTGCCTGGTATCAAATAAAACATGTTTACTTCRTTCACCTTTGGTCTATTTGCAAGAAGTTTTGTTGATTTGCTGTAAGTGGTTGCATTTAAAAGAAAGCCTGCAAAAAACTCAGGGAGCACGGGAGAACGTGGCCTGTGTTTCTGGAGGCAGTTAATCAATGCCTTAGGAAAGATCATGGGAATCTGAGGTTGGTTGTTGGACAAAACTTTGTTTCTCTAAAAYTTAGGACGCACTCCATGTTAAATCCTGTAATTCTTGTATAGGAGCTGGGACTTGAAGGAATTCTTAAATTCCTTCCTTTTAGGATGAAGAACCCTAAATATTGCAGTTGTCATCATAAAGCYGCAAAAGTTGGCCACAGTAGGCACAAATTCGACCTTCTGGCAAGTTCCTGGTTGATTCCTCCCCCCTCAAAGTCTTTTAACTAGCTTAGTGATCAGATGAGCAGTTTCTAATTTCAAGCATCCTGTCCTCTTCTTTACTCTCCTGATTTCTAGCCAGCCTACCTCTATTTTATGGGAAGGATTTTCAAGGGTGGCCAAGGTCTAATTAAAATCTTATCAGGAAAACACCTGATCTGCTGTGTGCATGGATGAAAATCATGGTAGGTCATTTCACTAACCCTGTCCTCTACCAAAATGATGTTTTCTTTGTGTTCCTAAATCTGTTTATTGTTGTTTTTCAGAATACCTGGGTCCCCACCCAGGGGAAGTGCTTTCTGATTTTTTTCCTCTATTTACTTTCCATAAGTTTAAAAGTTTCTTTGAAGGTGTTCATAAAAAAAAAAAAAAGCTATTTTTCAGTCCACCTAACTACTGAAAGATGCATCCATTTTTTTAAGTCTGCCAGAGCTTTTTTTCTCTTCCAACACGCTTTCGTATGTTAAGATACTTCCAAAGAGCCCCATTAGGTCAGTCTAGACTGCTCTGAAAGACATTCTTACACTTGATTTTTATCACTAGTTTTATTACACATGAAATTTCATTTAAAGAGCAAATGAGSCACCTATTAAAAGATAACTTAGGCTGCAAAGTCAAGCACTTAGAATTTAGCAAATGTTAAAAGAAACTTTATTTTGGCATCCTTACACATTCTGAAAATAATAACATGACCGTATTTGTTCCAAAGACATTTTATTTAATATGAGCAACTTGAGAATTTCTGGTGCTCTGTTTGTGCAGCTTGGCTGCGTGTTCACAGGTCTGGTAGAGGGAGACAGTTTGTCCGACTCTATCAAAATTCAGAGGTATTCCCTGAAGCGGGAAGGGACTAGCTCTTCCCATGAAAGWAGTAGCTGAAATTTTGCACACGTGYGCACACACGCACGAAACATATTTTCCAAACAGTTCTGGCTCATGCTCATCTCCTTTGCCATATTTGAGGAGATGTGCCTTATTTGAGGAATTGTAGCTTCATTCAAGGAAATTGGTAAAATTACTCTGGCTGCTTCTTTAAATAAAAACAAACAAACACTCCCAACTCCAGGCAATCATCCAGCAGGATTATTTCATTCTCAATGGTTACAATTTGGCAAAGAAATAAGGAGCTGACATCCAGGTCTTATAATGGGAAATGCTGGACAACTGTAAATTGTATTATTTGCATTTCTGAGGATACAAATTATGAACAGATTAAAACCAGCCTGCCTAGAGGGTTCTGTTGAATCCTGTTCGTGGTTGCACGTTTGTTGTGCCCTTGGGAACTGCCCTGGGGATGTTTTTGCATTTCACAGCCTGGCATTGCTCTGTCCGCGCGTCATGCTAGCGAGGAGCACAGCAGAGCTCGCTCCTCCGTGGTTCCTCCCACGCTTTGCAGGCGTTGCTTTGAAACTTCATTTTGTGGAAGGCTGTGAAATTTTGGGATCTGTAACACATCCCAATGGCTGAGAAAAATGAATTGCTCTTTCTTTGAATGAGTGAGAATCCAGCGAGTGGCATGTGTTTGCCTTTGTTCCCATTTCACTGTATTTTATCGTAATTCTTCCCAGTGCCTGAGAAGTTCTCAGCTTCTGGAATGATTTCTTTTCCTGAATATCTCACCTTTTGTTCTTAAGCCTCTTGGATTTTTTTCCTCCGTTTTTCCCTTCTTTCTCTGTCTTGTCTTCTCTCTTCTCTCTCTCTCTCTCCCCCCCATCTCTCTCTCCTCTCCCCCCCTTTTTTTGACATATATTTCAAGGCTGCAGAGGAAGAAGACTTAATATTCACATGATATTTAAGCAGATCTCGCTGGCATTTGAAGCCTTGTTTATTTTCTCAAATATGCAGAGATGGTGAGATTGTGTTGTAGATTTTGAAGGCTCAGGCATTTCAGTGACATTGTCACACAGATGCACAAAGCATTTGGGTCTTAATCTTGTGTTGAAATACCCTGTCAGAACTGAACCTTCTGCCACCTTTTCAAGATGTGTTTGGTCACCTCCAAGAAGACACGTCATCCTTAGAAATGCCAAGAAGTGTTAACGTACTGCTGTTGGATGAAAGGTACTTCAGAATAATTATGCTCTAGAGAACATAATTTAAAACATTTGTAGGGGAGAGAGCAGAAGATTGCAGTAAAACTAACTGCAAAGTAAGGAAACATCATTAGACAACACGGCCACYCTTGGGTTTGCTGCTTTGCATTTAACTCCACATACAGAAACCAAATCAACAGGAAAGAGCAAAAAGTGCCATAATCGGGGAGAGAGCCTTTTTCATGTTCGCAGCTAGCAGAAACAACTCACAGGTGACAGAAAAGCCTACAACAGCCACTAAACTTTTAGACTGAGGCAATGAAATGCCAGCCAAGTGACAAGCATGTTAAAGCAGGACCACGTCTACGACGGCAAAGAACCAGCTCTTAGGGCGCCTCAGGTGCCRCCCGAAGGAGGAGTCCCGTCAGGAGCAGCATGTTCTTGAGTCTGGTTAAAGAAAATGAGACCTACCCGCACATGTCTCCGTGCGCCCCTTGCTAAGTTTTGTGGAATTATGCTTAGAGCAGCTGGCTCCTACAAGCAAATGTAGGAGAACTGGTGAGCAAAAACCCGAGTGTGGTATAGGGCAAAATATTTTAGGAAATGTGGCTTGACGAGATCTCAAGGACTTCAAACAAGTTGCCGTTTACTTCATCTTTGGTATTTTTGAAGAATGACCCATATTTCCTTATTCAGTGTAAATGCTAATTTCAAGTCCTCTGCCAAGACTAGAAGAGTTTTAAACATGCTACTGCAAATACATTAATAAAAATAATTTCCCAAATGTATCTAGAGGTTTATGAAATAATGATGAAGGAAATTATGCCTTCAGATTAATAGTAGATTAATGTAAATTAAATCTCTAGAGATTTACCCACCAGGCATTTAGATTCAGATCTGTGGGTTCTCCATTTATTTATTTATTTATTTGCTTTGATATTTAAAATGTGCTTATCCATAAACCCTGGGAGCATGTAAAATAATAGCAATTACAGCTTCTACAAAATAAATTAGGAAGAAACTCTAACTCCCCTCTAATTCACTAATAAGCATCAAACAACATAACTATCTCCTAAACTCTCTGATGACTGTGAAGGAAGTTAGCAAGGTAATAAGGCAATTTGGAATATGGCAAAAGGAGGTGAAATGAGCTGCAGAGATCTGGAGCGAGGTGGCTTCTGACAAGCAGAAGCGTTTGCCTGGTGTTGCAGCCTGGAGAGGAGAATATGGCTGTCATGGGTTCCTGCTGAGTTATTACACTATGTATGTGTAACTATGTACATTTGAAGAAGCAAAATGTGATTTGCCTAATGTCTAAATGATGCTGCTTGTCCTTATATTATGCACTCATCTAAATTATTCTCATCGGTTCAGCTGTATGTGTAGTTCCTCAGCTGGCAGAGACTGCATTTCATCCTCCATTAGTTGAGCAAAGCATTGAGGATCCAGTCTTGAAAGCTGTTTTTTTTTTGCGCGTATGCGTACCTATAACTTAGAWGCCTTATTTCCTATATTGATTTAATGAACCAGGAACTATAGCTGTTCTTTGGGGGAAGCATCCACGGAAACCGTTGTAATGTCAAGATCTGCAAAATAGGCTGCTTGTGAACTAGTAACTCATGAATCATTCCCTTCACTGTTCCTTGGTAACTTTTTTTTTAACAAAGTAGTATGTTGGCTGGAATGTTGAGAAATCTGAGATTTGGATGTAAGTAAATGATTCCTTTGGGTCTGTAGTACAGGAATGGGTTTCCTGGGTTAATCTTATGTTTCTGAATGTCAAAATAATGCATGCTGCAAACAATATCCAGAAACATGTCAAACTATTTTAGAAGTGTTTTTTCRCTTTCAATATCTAGAGAAAAAAAGTCCTAAATTCTGCCTGTACTTACCAGTGACAGATTTATGTAGCTCAGTCGTTACTWCTTTTTAGGTTGAGTAACCTTTCCTTTTCTCACCTCATTACAMAATACTTATATTTAAAGACAGTACTCGTACCCCTGTTAGCCTTCCTTTTGCTGCTTTGTGGAAATCAAGCTTTTTATAGTCTTCTCTAATAAAAGCGTCTTCCACAGCCCCTGCTCGTATTTGGAGCCCTTCTCTATACCTTCTTAAGTTTGGATTCAGCACTGAGCAATGGCGACCAGAAGGCTGGATGTTGTTGTGTCAATTTTGGCTGATGTAATTAACCAAAGTCGAGGCAGAGAGGACCTCCAGAGCTCCTTGTGCTGAGCAGAAATGCTATTAGCTTACTAAGATATGATCTGGCTGGTAAGCTCCTGCTGTCTGTCTCTCATTTTCTTTGTATTACCTTCACATTATTACACACCTTTCATCATCCATTTTAAAGTTTTGCCTTTCAGACCGTTGTTGCTTGGGTCATTTTCCTTTCTTCTCATTTTCTAAAATGTAGATAGTGTTAGTTTTTCTCTAGTCTCCAGATTTTGGTATGGATTAAGGTGTAAGACCAGGATGATTTACTTTAAAATCCAGTGAGAAATCTTCATCCTAAAATAACAGATATGTTAACAAAACAACTGATCTTGAGAGGTTTTTGTGTTTTGGGGAGAAAGCTTGACAACATGCATTTGAGTGCTCTTTCAACTCTAAATRCATCCCACAAACCAAACCTGGACCCTAAAAACACTGCCTTCACTTCAGAAGGTCGGTTGTGGCTTTTCAGCTCTTGCCTTTAGTGTGTTAAAGCTCCATGTTATGACTAGAGTCTGCAGTTGGAAATGCCGCTGGATTATGTGTTTTCCAGTTAGGTAATACATACAAGGTCTTAGCTAGAAGAAAACTTGGCAGAGATACAGAACTATACACTGTCCCTCTGTATAGTCTGCCGTTGATTAATATTTTACTGTCCGCTGCCATAGAAGTCGCAGACTGTAAATAGGACTGTGTTGAGCCTTAACCTTAAAGCTCCAAGTGTTTTGTTAGGAGGAGAGCAACTCCAAGTTCCTAATCTCATACATTTGTTAAGTTTAAAGATATCAAAAGTGTGCATGTTTTAAACATAAAGATACCCAAATCTCCAAGCTATTGACGTTAATTAAAAATGCAGTCTTGCAAACCACATGAAACAACTAGTCAGAAACAACCATTACAGAATACCATAGTTCTGCCAAAAACATCTTCACCTGCTAAAAATGCATATTCAAACCTGTAATGTGTTAGTCTTCTTCTAGATGCATCAAATACATACTGCATAAATGGAAAAGTTACTGTATAGAYGAGGTCAGAAGGATTTGCTGTTGTCCGATCTTGGAAAAATCTTGTATTGATCAATAGGTGATTGCCTGAGTAAGGACTGCAGCATCAACGCGTGGTGGTACGGCGGTGTGATGCAGTAAGCAGGAGTTTTTGTAGTGGCTATTTCATGTATGTTCAAAGTTTAGATGCAAGTCTGTCCTCCARCTACTCACTATTTGGGGCACTCTGTTGAAAATAATACACTTCAAAAGAAAAAGCACAATACTGATCTATGTAGTTTGTGATCCGCTGTCAGCATGAAATAATGGCACAAGAACGTCACCCCCAAAATACGATATGGCCCATTCTGGGAAGGCATTTAATCATTGTAATCACATATGATTACAACTTTCTATTTGAAAAGGGAAGCTTCTTAATAGAAATACTGCTTTTTTTTTTTTTTATCTGCTGCTTAAGATTTCAATTCAATGTACTTTTTCTTTTGACTCTAAAGCTAAAAATTGCCAGGTTATTCTCTAGTTAGGTGAATAAAAATCAGTCAAGTACCATTATGAAAGCTGCCTACAATATGCTTTGTACTTTTCTTTGAAGCTGGTCCTCCTCCAGTTCCTTTCTCTGTTCRAATGCTGGCCGTACCTCATCACTCCAGCTTTTACACCTATAGTTATGCATTTGTGGTAGTGGGGAGAGCAGCGCGCTTGGAACAATTCTAACAGCACCAAACTGGTTATACCAGTACGTTGGTGGTGCTTGCGTCCATGCAACTCCCACTGCTACCTGCAAGGAAAAGGAAGTTACTTGGTTGAGAAACATCTAGTTTGAAGCAGCAGCAATCCACTTGCATTGCCCTAAACTTGAGAAAATTACTCCTCTTGGTGCCAGGTACAGCATCTGTAGCTCGAGTGTGATGTAGAGGTAGCAACATGGTAAAGGAGACAGCACGAGCTGGCAGATGGGGTTGGGGTATGGAGATACTTTTCGTATCCATTTCTCATTTCATCCTCTGTTTCTCTTTTGCATTTAGCCTGTAAGGTCTTATTAGGCTTGTGGACTGTTTTTATGGAATATATATTGATGCTCACACYACTRGGGGAAATGATTGTTTTATCTATCTTATACCTGATCCAACAGTGGTGACTTTGGAGTAGAACTGTAGTGTCAGGCATGACTGAATAAGGGGCAGACTAGRACCTTTTCCGTTGTCATGGAAAAATTGTATTTTTCCAATGTGTCGGCTTTTAAAATCCGAGATGATTGCTGATTATCGAACGCTGTGACTGGTACAGCCTACACCCATTAGTATGGGTCAGTTCACTGTGACAAAGGCAGGTTGCGAATCTTTACAGCTGTGCTTTTCTCTGCTTCCTGACCGTTTCTTTGGCACTTAGAGCTGAGTTGTGGGCTCCAGGCACCCACAGTCTGTAAATGCAAGTAAATGAGATCTTCCTTAATGAAGCAGCAAAGAACTGTATGCACAGACAAGGAAGGCTTGTTTTGCTTTCATTATCAAAAGGGTACTTTTAATGAAAAATTCGCTCTCTCTTTTTTATACCTAGTAGCACAGTGCTTCATATAAACTACAACTCTTTTTCCTSTACTAGAAAATGTTACTATTCTTATATCTCCAGGGATATATCTAGAGAGACTGAGTATTACGAGGATAGCAAAAACTTCTCCATTCGTGGATTATACTTCTGTCGGAATAACATAAGGGCYTTTCACTAAGGATGTGTGTGACTTAGCACTTAAAGAAGAACCTGCAAACAAAGAAACCTTGCAAGGTCTCGTTCCCTGTGCAGTTAGGTCAAATCACAAATGTCAGGTTCTGCCTCACAAATGCTGAGGTCCTTCAACTCCTTTTAATTTGAGAATGATTAATGACCATCCAACTAAAGCTTAGCTCTTTTAGGTTCAAAATTGCATCTAATTTGGTTTGGAMACAAAGAAGTTATTCTATTTTGGTGATTTTGAATAATGTCCATTCCATGTGATACCAAAACCTTTGAAAATGTTTGCTTTGGGGTGACTGTCCACCATCTGAGAGAGCTGAAAGTAGTGGTGGTCACCTCACCAGATGCAGCTGTGTGAGAGTGCAAGGAGAACCACCTGATGTGCCACTTGCAACATGATCTCAAGTGCATCAGTCTCCTCCTTGTCTAATAAATCATATTTATTTACTTAGGCAAAGTGGAAAAGGAGAAGTTGACAAAGTAAGTCAAAGAGAGCTTCTTTGGAGAGGAATGGTTGGGAATTTACTGGGGCTGTGGAATGGCTGGTGTCAAAACTGCGCTGTGAACCAGACGAAGCAGTAAYCTAAACCATTCGCTTGCATGAATTCCGGCTTACTGCCGTGAGTTATATGGAGGTGAGCGTCTGCCAGAACTRCTTGGTCAAAAATATCTTTCTAGGCCTAAGAAACACGTGCAACTAAAGTGATGTTTAAACTTCTTGTTGGCTGTGTTGCCCATTTGATGCCTTGCTGTATTAGGGCTTCTTGGCCTAAGAAAACACCAATGTGAACAAAGCTAATGGAGGTTCAGATCTTCATTTTGCATTTCCTTTTTTTTCTATTTGGATTCAATGTTTTCCTTCAGCTACATTTGCAACTTTTGTGCCTGCTAATGCAACATACTCACTAAAAAGTCTGCCTCACTTCTTTTGGAATTTTCAACAAGTTGAAAAATCTCTGAAAAAATAAAAAAAAAAAAAAAACAAAGAAAGAAAAAGGAAAAAAAAAAGAACAGTACCACACAAATACATTTGTTGTTTTCTGTTGAGCCTTACTCCTGATTTTGTAATGGGCATGTTTCCTGCTGTTAGGTTTTAAGAAGGATTGAACTGCGCAATGTTGTTTGAATTGTCTCAAATCACGGGGGTTTTTGTTAGGCATGAGTGGTGCTCTCTAGCACTTTTAGCTGGAAGAGTTTGTAGAATGACAGCTTAGCTTCCTTAAAGATGTAGGGCAGGCTGATCCCTACGTGGTGCACAGGTAGAGGACAGCAGAAGTAGCCACCTTGTTCTTCTCCAGGAGCTGCAGCAGCTCCACAATTAAAATGACTGTGGCGAGAGAAAAGTCCTGGAGCTAAACCTGCTGTTTAATCTGATTTTCTGCCAGTATTTATTGGCTAGAAACGCAGAGTTTTAAAAATAGGTAAATTTGAGTGAAGTTGTCGAGGCAGCAGAGTGTTTTTTGTCTTTCTTGGCATCTCATGCTGCTGTTTCTGCTCTTCTTCATTGTGGGTGCCAGAGCAGTTGAATTTGTTTTGGCATTTTATTTCATTTTGTTTTATTTATGTAGGTGTTTAAGAGGTAGAGAATTTGGGATCCCTTTTCACCAAGTTTCAAAAATCAGATCACAGAACAAATCTAGGAGAAGAGTCACCACTGATGTGGTGGCCTTGAAATGGGGAGGCAGAGTCTGGCCTTAGTGTTTTGAGAAAGAAGTTATCCAGGRCTTCCCTCTGCCTGCGCTGCTCTGCGTGGAGGCCTCGGTTTTCTCTGGGCAGTGCCGAGCAGAGGTTCGGGGAATAGGAGAAACCCCTTGGCGAGGAGCTGCTTACGGGTGCCTGCTGTTGTGCATAATAAATGGCAAGATCTTCAGAAAATCAGGCAATGCTTCCTTGGGCGTGCAGTGCTGCGGAAGCTGCGTTGGCTTCCACGCTGGTCGTTGTTGCTGTAATTGCAAGATTTCAGTGGTGCCCTGCTGTAAGAAATGAGCGGGAAGTTTCCTCTCCTTCCCTCCTATTTAGTGCAGCCACGCTGCAGAGGGCAGGATTTCATTATTGTTATTAATTTTAATACATGGAGCATTTGGCAGTTCATTAGCCGTACCTTGTGGCTTGAAGGGATTGCTTTATTTTCTGGATACGAGGCTAACGGCCGAGTACAATCCACTCTTTTGTGCTGTTTCCCCGAACGCTAGCTGCTGCTTGGCAGCTCCTGCGGGCACTGCCAAGCGTAACCAAAGAAGATTGCAACTTGGATTCTGAAGGATATGAGGAAAACCCAGAACGGTGTTCTTCATTGAAGTGGGGACGAAGTAAAAACCTTCAGAAAACCAGTGGCTAGGATGGAAGTGTGTGTTTAGTTTAAACGTAAGCTGGGTGGTAGCATTGGCTCTTTCGTTTGAATGCATAGATATTGCTGCTTCCTCGTACCCCCGTGAGGAGGGCCACGTCCTGCAGCTGACCTGAGCCAGACGCACGGAGCTGCGGGAGGACTAGTTGCTTCACGCAGGGTGACTCGCCATGGCATTAGCATAATTTCCAACAGCTTATTAAAAAGAGATGGGAAGATAACAAAACATTTTGAACTTGCAAAGAAGAAGTYGCTGTGGAAAAAGGTTTTGCTCTTGTCTGTGCGAGTTTTACCATTGACCGCAGGGTGTGCTGTGCTACTCGTTTATTGACACAGCAGATGATTTTGATGCCTGATAATTGAATTGCGTGTTGCCAGGAGGAAGCGTGGAGACAGCTTCTTCAGGGACTGGCTTGCTCTAGTAGGATGCAGCTTATGAATTATGTAACAGGACTTTCGGAAAAACACCGCACTACCTTAGCTCGTCTCCCGTTACCGTTGTGGCCAGTCTTGCTGTTTGCTCTTGCAGCAGTCGGTGCAGGATTCCTTCAGAGCAGCTCACCAGTTCACCCCAGGTTTCCTTTGGGATGAGGAGACAAATCTTTGTTTTATTCAATTTATTGTTAGTGGTAATGAGGGGGGGAAAAAAAGGTGTTTTTAAGAGAGAAGTTGCGTGTAACATACCTTCCCTGTGAAAGCACCCTGTCTTAAATTAGCCCKAAACGTTCACTCTCATTGCAGGGAATTTCAGCCTGGAATAATTCAAATATGGTTGATTTATAAGCAYGCTATCAAAATCTCTGAAACCTGAATGTGCTTTATTCTAGAAATGATTATAAATGACTGAGTTTGCCTGCCTATTCAGTCTGAATATATAGGGCCAGATGCTTCCTTGGCATGGCTTCTAATTCTTCTGAATCAGAATCAAACATTGACTTTAATTTCTTTCCGACTTGTTAGAAAGACAAATTATAGTCACTTGGGTTTTTATTTTAAATAACATATGTAAAATGCAGAATCAAARCAAAAGTAATACAGAACTGAATAGATTTTTTGCTTCAAGAAATGTTCAGTGCTTTAATGTTCAGAAAATGTTAAAATAGAATCTTTCAATATTAATGAAACATTTTATTATGATTATTTTTTCCCCAACATAATGTTGTTTAAGTCCCTGGGTGAAGTTTCTGTTTCAGCAAAACAGCGTTTTTCCTTTGAAAACTTCAGCCAGATGTTGCTATCTAATTGCATTATGTGGTGCTTGTTGACAAAACTGGCTCAGCTTTCAAAGTTTAGTTTGCCAGATTGTGTAAGATGTGACAAACTTTGAAGGCARAGGGCTGTGTCTTTTATTAAGTCAACTGAAAATATTTAGAAGAATTAGGTAAGCTGGCTCCTCCTTCAGATTTGAAACTAAAAGCAGCAGATTTCAAAGCAAAGTATAAGTGGAAAATGATTTTTTTCCACAGTTTAATTGGTTGTGCATCAGTTAGGCCGCAGTGGCCACAGCAGCACCGCCGTGAGAACTGTCTGACTAGTTCCCGGTAGTGCGCAGTGTTGCTTCATGTCGTGCACAGAAGGAACGTGCAAACAGAAGTGGAGATGGTGATGGACCAAGTGTGGGTTAGAGCCATCAAATGATGTGACCAGTCCACCACGGCAAGTACCCGACTTAGAGTCATTTTTGTTAGAGATATGAGAAAAATAATCTGGACTGACCAACTCCATGCAGCTGTCATAACGTCCACCCACTTTTGCAAGGTGTCCTTGAGGGAGTTTTCATGAGATTTGGTAGGACGCGTGGCAGCGCTCAGCTCGCCGTGCTGTCGGCGGCTCTTACGCAGAGCTCGCCGGCGAGATCGGTGAGGAAACCCGCTCCACAGCTAGCGCCGCGTCCCTAGCCACTCCCGCAGACAGCGCGATTCGCTCGGCATCCTTTTGGGCAGTTTAGAAGAGGAGTTAGCCAGCTCCTCAGCTGGTGTAAATTAGTGTTACTATATTAAATTCAAATGGGCCTRATTATAAGTGCTCGAGCAGTCACTGAGGGTTGTGCAATGTGCTGCTCTGGGCGAGCACACGCTCACAAAAGAAGTGCGATTGCACAGTCCAGCCCTATATGAATAGGTCTGTCCCAGCTGCTAATTGAAAACAAGCATGGCAGCGTTAATAATTCACTTGGTGGGAATGTCTGTAGTGTAAATTAGCGGGAGGTGGGGTCTGCCGGCTGTCCCAAGGGATATTACTCTGTTGCAAGATCAGTAATTCTCCAAAGCCACGCCTGCGGGTCCCTAAAGAGGGAAGAGCGGACTGGTCGGGCGGTGGTTTCTCCCTGTTGCCGTGGCTTTTGCGCCTTGCGCTGCACGGAGCGCCGTTCCAGGCCTGCGCCAAGGAAGCTGACCGCGGCGGAGGAGGGCTCGGGCCGGCTGTTTTGCAGCACGCGAAACAGGCCGTTCTTCTGTCAGGCGCTGAGCGTGTTTTTAGTTTTCAAAAGTCTGTGTACCCGGTGTAACAAGGGATTGGGAAATTGGCTTTCCTCTCGTTTGGGAGGAAATTGCTCTCTTTTTAATTAGCTGTTTGAAAGATGAAAGCGAGGGCCCAGGGGTCAGGGAACTCCAAAAGGTTTGGTATTTTTGAGGCAAGGAGGTTTTAGGAAACGGCACGTTATGAATTCTGATTTATCCGCGCCCCGTCRAAGCCGAGGTTCAGTTTGGTGCCTGGCCTCTGCGAGCGCCCTTTGCTGGCCTTTGCTTTTCTGTTTCTAATGCTCGTTACTCCCTTTGAAAGGGCCTTTCTGTGTTACGAGGGCTCTAGTTGCGCTTTCGTAAGTGAATAGATGATTAATTCTGTGGGATTTTTTGTGTTTTTGTGGATTTTTTCTTTGATTTGCTTTGTTTGCTTTTTAAGAGCTAAAACATCAGGGCAATCCAACCAAAAACAGCTTTTGAAACTTGCTCTGTGTGTGTGTTTCATCAACCCTGTTTAAGACCCGTTTTTCCTCTGCGCCTTTCATCTCKCTCATGTGCTTGCTGTTACAGCCTTTATTTTTAGTGTATGTCAATCTTTTCAGTGTGCTAAATCTTATTTTTACTACAGGTACCGCACGTGTCCATAGTTTCTGTAGAGCATTTCGCAGCGYGCTGGAGCCTGCTTTGGGGCGTACACGGTATTTGTTGCAGTAAATATAACCGCTGGCCCTTTTACCCTGAAGGGCAGGTTCCTGCCTGGTGCCAGTAAAATTCAGCTCCTTGCTCTTCCTTCGTACCTGTCCCTCGTCTCCGAAGAGCCGCCTTCCCCGCACTAACTTGTGCGCAGCAGCCACCGGTGCAGTTGTGTTACGTCTCTGCCCTGTCTTGGCTTCCCTTTGCCTTACGGTCACGCAGTTTTCTGGCTCTTATCCACGGTTTTCTTTTCAATCTCTTGCCTGCCTTAGCTCCGTTTTGCTCAGCATCCTCTGGTCTCCTCCTCTCCTTAGTTGCATCTAGGCTGCTGTCCGTTTTCCCCCTTTGGTTCTTGCTCCGAGTGTGACAAACGCTCGTATGACTCTGCTGTATTTCATTACTTTCAGTTCTGCCGATATGTCCCACATGCTTTAAATCAAAGACAAACCCTGCACTGTGTTCTTTTTGTTTTACTTAAAGTTGTACCTGCTACCATACCTGAACACACAGATATTTAATAGTGCTTATTTGGATTTTGTATCTCTGTTTTTCTTTTTTCTCTATCTTGAGCAGCAAGTCTGCCTTCTACTGCTGGCATATTCCCAATGGTCGCTTAGTGCTATCGGTGCTGGCGTGTTTCACAAGAGCAACTGGTAACAGTTCCCCTCAACACCTCCCTGAAAAAAGGGAGAGGGGGAACAGAGTCCCTTTGGATTGACAAGCTTCTCATGTCTCACTAGGAATATCATGCTGCATTTTGAGATGCAAATGTGGCATGGGCTAAATTTCAAAAGAAATAAAACATGTGGAGACGTATTTGCACTAACCGACTTCACTGGGATCTGCGAAGTAGATTCCACTGAGGGATAGATGAGGTGATATGAATGTGGAAATGTTATGCTAACACTGAGGAACAGATTGCTGCTGGTAAAAATCAGCATTGCTTTTTCTAACTGAATGCATTGGCCATTTCCCTCTGGTGAGGACCTGGCCCCATCCAGCCCTGGGGAACAGTCGCACAGGGAAATGGAGAGCTAGTGCTCATTGTACTCTGCGATTTTTTTATGTTCTTCATGCGGCTCTCCTGGTTAGTATACTAGTGCAAGATTAGGTATCATATGGTGAAATAATTCCATGTGAACGTATGCAAGCTTTCTGGCCTGGATCTATGCACTGGTACAGGCTAGAAGCTGACCTGCTGGAAAGGAGCTCTTCAGAGAAGGACCTGGGAGTTCTGGTGGACAAATTAACCGTGAGCCAGCAATGTGCCCTTTCAGCCAAGAAGGCCGGTGGTGTCCTGGGGTGTGTTAGGAAGAGTGTTGTCAGCAGATGGAGGGAGGTGATCCTTATGCTCTACTCAGCACTAGTGAGGCCACGTCTGGACGGCTGTGTCCAGTTCTGGGCTCTCCAGTACAGGAGAGACATGGAGCTACTGSAGAGAGTCCARYGTAGGGCTACAAAGATGATSRKAGGGCTGGAGCACCTGCCTGYGAGGAACGGCTGTGAGAKCTGGGCCTCTTCAGCCTGGGGAAGAGAAGACTGAGAGGAGATCTTACCAGTGTGTACAAATACCGTAAGGGAGGATGCCAAGAGGATGGGGCCAGATTCGTTCCAGTGGTGCTCAGCAACAGGATGAGGCAACACGCACAGACACACAGGAATTCCTATGTATATTCCTATATATTCCACCTGAATATAAGGAAGAACTTCTTTCCTGTGAAGGTGACAGCACTGGAACAGGTTGCCCAGAGAGGCTGTGGAGTCTCCTTCTCTGGAGATATTCTAAACTCACCTGGACATGATCCTGTCTGATGTGCTGTAGGTGACCTGGCTTGAGCAGGGAGGTTGGACTAGATGATCTCCAGAGGTCCCTTCCAACCACAACCTTTCTGTGATATTAAGAAACTGAGAAAGGTMTAGGAGATGAATCATTAGACTAGTGGTATGGTGTGAGGGGCATGAAGGAGTAGCAGTGCCAACCTCAGGCCTTTCTGCAGGGGAATTGCATGCTTTTATGCAGGAGCTTTCCTTCCCCAGAGTGACSTCTTTGTCTTTTAAGCATCGCTCACTTCGCTTGAAAACCCGTTTCACTTTTGGCCACTGACTTTGCTTAACTCTGCTTCGAGAATGCAGCAGTTAGGCATGTAGGAGACTGATTAGCTGGACTTTTTTGCATTTAAGGACTTTTCTGCACTTGGAGTTTTGAACTTTGCCCTCTTAGCCTTGCGTCACTTATGATAGTGTCAGGCAGAATAAGGGTTAATGTATAAGAGGACCATAGATCTGGAAATAAGACCAGCTTCAAACTGGACCTGAAAGTTGGGTTCGTAGTCTTGCAGACAGCCCTGAGCTGTGATGGGCAGCTGTAGGCAAGCTTTTATGTATGGCAATCAGCTGTAAACCTCAGAGGTTGGAGTGCTGTCAGAAGAGTRTTTTATACATATGCCTTGTATATTTGTGCATTTTGGATGATTTCCTAAGGATATTCACAAAATATCACCTTTTATAACCCTGCTTCTACATCTTCCTCATCTCTGTGTTTTGACCCCATTATCCTATTTCAGGTAATTTTGGCCAAAAATAAATATCTTAGAGGTCCAAGTTTCTCAGAAACAGRCCAGGGAAAAGAGAGAGATCCTGTTCCTGTTGCCAGTATCAGAGAAGTGGTGATGTAAGTTTAGCTGTTATTAGATAGAATAGGGGTTTGCACGATGGGCAGAGGGAGATGTTATGAAAGCACAGTGAAAATTTTGTGGTAGACCTCACGTCTTATAAGTCAGCAGAAATGTACCTGCAAGAACTGTGCAGGAGCACAGAGATAAAGATACAAGTAATCTACGGAAGAGAATATGTCTGTGGGAAAATCACCCGTTTTCCTTGGAATTTAAGAATATAGTGCCTCTATGCTGCACAGAGATCTCATATTCTCTGCACAGCATTGCAGTTGCTACTTGAAGACTAAACTTCATCGAAGCTCTAATTGCAATGTGGTCACATTCCTGCTGAAGTACTTTTGGACTATTTTTAGTATGTAATTGAGCTATGCTAACATGGACTATTAGTCCAAATACTAGTGTAAATGAGGCGGACAAAATTAAGTTTTGCTTTAAGATTTTCAAGTAGTGTCAAATCAGATCAGATGTTCTTGCCTGTGTCTTGTGAAACAGTTTGTATCAGTCTTAGGAGCACGGTGGATCTGAGTGCTTCCTGGGGAGCCAGCAGCTGGGAGTCACGCTCCTCCCTTCTCCGGCACTGTTCCTCCGTCCAGGCTCTCTATGCCCATAAATGCTAAGGTATTCAAGAAGAGAACCAACATGGCAACATTGAAAAATGTCCTGTCTCGGGATGAGAYTGGGAAAAGGATGTTGACTCAGGGTTAAAATTCATGGCCTGTTTGGAGAGAGATGAATACCCTGTGCTGATCCCCTCCAGGCACGTGCAGGGTCCCAAAAGCACTGAAAGATGATGCTTCATKTCATACATGCACAGCAGAGTACATGAATTTGCCTAGCAGAAGCTGTCATCATGGGTCATTTTTGTTCCCCGTAGGGCGTGTGTTATAACCCAGAAGTCAACATGTGTAGCGCAGAACTCAAGACTAGCATGTGAACTTTGAAATGCTTGTCAAAAGTGCAGGGCTTTCATTGAGCAATGATCGCTGTAAAATTGTTAGAAAATGTTATCATTGTGTATATGTAACTTTTTAAGTATAGACTTACAGAAATGTAAAGTAGATTTTCTGTTGCAGAGAGAATTTTCCATTTTTTAATATCTTCCTTTTCACACTATAACTAGCATAAAAAGCTAAAATTGTTTAAAAAAACTACAACAGCTGTTATTTAGTAATCCAAGAAATACACTTGACTAGTATGGTTGATTGAGCCTCTCTATATATATCGTAGGAGACAAATGCATATTTTTACGGAAATTAAGTTAAGTGCCTAAGACCTTAAGTATTGCTGTTAGGATTGGTGAAGGGCAATACAACACTACATGAAATTGTTTGCAGTTTGGACAGGAGTCRTTGCAAATAGGCTGACTGCTGTCTGATCTGGGAAGTGAGGCAATGTTAACATAACAACGCTTTTAGACTAATGTAATAATGATCTGTATTGCAATTTTTCCTTCTAGGAGACTGAGCTACTAGATATCAGTCTTGTCAAAGATGCCAGATGTGGAAAACATGCCAGAGCACCCAAGGTAGGCCTTTTTGCTGCATGCTTGCTACATGTTACGTTGATTACCTAGGTAAGATAGAAGGAGAATTACACRCAAGAATTACAAAAATTTCCATAGTTCATAAAAAAAAAAAAAAATCCTGTAGTTCATAAAAAATGCTTTATCTTTTCCTCATTTAACAGAGTTTCTCATAAGAAGTTCTGTGATTGCTGAGCTGTTGTTTGGTTCTTTATGGATAATGCTGATGAAAGTTCTGTTCGAAGTGAAYGGACAAGAACTGGGCTTTGCCTAGGGCAACACTTAAACCGACACAAGTCCTGRCTTCCCTGATGGCCAGGAACTGGTAACTGTTTAGCTTCATAGTTGCWTTTTATGCTATATTTTTTACTCCTTTGGTGCCCCTTGATGCCAGAAAGAGTTTTTATAGCTGTCTTCAGAGAGATTGAGGTAAGAGTTCCTTTAGGCCCRCTCTTGCATACTCCTTTGCAGTCTTTAAAGACAATTGGCAGTAGATACGTGTTCTCTGTGGTGTTTTCATTTGARCATGAACTGCACATCAGAGAGAAATCGAGGCGCTCAGCTCTGGAAGCAAGCTTGTRCCTTGGAGAATTGCGGGAGTGATATGAGAAAAGCAGATCTCTCTGGGGTCCTCAAAGTACGGCATTGCTGCTTTTTAGCTGCTCTTGAACGTGTGGGGTTGGAGCAGCCCAAGGGGATGCTTTTCCTGCCCTCGTCTCAGGGGAGGAAAAACGAGCTGGCTCTGAACAGCCTCTGCTCCCTCGCTCTTCCACCCAGCCGTGGCTCCGGGCACGGCCCCGCGAGCTTCTCAGCCTGTGGAGGATACGCGTTAAGAGTAGAAATGGTGGTTTCTCTGTGCCCGAGTATGCCTATAGGTATCTYGGAGGAGACTATTCACATTTAATTTTCAAAGCTTTCCATGTAATGCTGGCAGCATTTTAAAGGCTGAGTTATAATTGAAATGCTACAGAAGTACTTTATGACATCCACATTAATACCAAATGAGTTCACCATGATTAATGGTTCTATGATGAATAGCAATAAAGTATTAACAATGGCTAGAACATTATTTTAAAATGCTATCCACTTTACAGAGGACATTCATGTTCTTCTAACAAAATGTTTTTAGCTAAAATTTATGCATAGCTATTGCTGTGGTGACTTTTATTTATTAGGTTACAAAAAGGCAGTTTTTGTTACCACGTGGTACCGATTTGACAGCAGTGGCATTAAATGAAGGGTATGAGAAAATCTTGACTTTYAGGGTAGTGAAATGTACCACCTGTGCGATTGAGATTGCTTTTTGTCATTGATTTGTGTGGGCAGAATGAAAACAGCACCTGGGTTGGCTGTTGATAGGATCTTGCAAACTGTGTGAAACAAAATGCTCGTTTTGGGGCCAATCATGTCTGTTTTGCTTTGATCCATGTTGTGGACTCTGAGCAAAGCACAGTTAACTGCAGGTGAGTGAGTGTTGCAGAAGCCCCATTTGTGTCACATCCACAGAAGATACGAAGCTCGTGTAGCAGCAGGAAAGCTTGGCTCCAAGTCAAGGAGTAGCAGCTTGTGATTGCATGGGGGTTTCTAGTCTAATCCTTGGTATGTTGGCTCAAGAGAGCGGTGGATAGTTCCTGCATGGGAAAGCAGGAAAGCTTCACACAGCATACAAAGAAGTTACTCACAATCTGTTCCTCGTACTGTTGGAAGTGGAGTGCAGCTGATGGTTATGTTGTGATGGCGCTTGGGAGCTGTGTCCATGAGCACAGCTAGACAGTAGTTTCCTGAGAGCTGCTGAGCATCTTACCCTCTATATAGCACAGTCTGTGGTATGAGCTCCAGGCATGTACTGAACATATACGCTCTGGAGCTTAGCTGCCTTAGAGACAAATRCTTTTTAGTGCCTTGGTACCACTTAACACACATTTATTAGCAGTCCCAGAAGGTAATCTCTTGTGATCTGCTGGGATTATCGTTGACTTGGGAACCTGCTTTCTGTATTAGCCTTGCCAGATGCTAATGACAGCAATCTCCAGGCCGTTGTGCATTCACCCATCTTTCTCTGTTAAACAAAGGTTTTAGGATGTTTTTCTTTTCATGACTTCCTYTCCTTCTGCCCCCAGTAGTTTTGGACAATTTTTGTACAGCATTAAAGGACTTCTACCTTTTTTTTTTTTTAATGTAATTTCAGAATTCTAGTGGGGAGGATTTCATCTGTGTGTTGTTGTTAAAAGCTTACAGAAGTTAATGGGAATCTTTCAACCTTGTTTGTTGTATGTCAGATGTAGTGCTACCTTTTGATAGAAATAAGCACCATCTTTGATAAGCCTTGGCTTTTCTAATAAACAGTTGTAATTCATTTTATTTTATATTAAACTGTAATTTCAATTTAATTAAGGATATCCATAGCAAGCTACCCAGACCTAGTATGTGTGCTGCAACAAAAGGAAGTAATGATTTTAAAAGACTATAAACAGTCATAATTACCAAAAAAAAATCTTTCTTCCCCTTTACTGCCTGGCATGTACACTTCTTTCTTCCCCATAAGCCACATCCACCAGAGGGGACGTTTCTTTGGTTAGCTTGAATAGYTCTTAATCTTGTTGGTGGCTAGAAATGGAAGCTCTTCTTGAGGTGCRTTCAATGTACCTTCTGTACAAGCCATTGGCATTCTTAATTTCTGAAAGAGAAGAGCGCGAAGGGTTTTAAAGCTAGTTTCAGCTTTGTTTGTTGACATTTACTTTTCACAATATTTTGCCCTGTATAAAGACAAGTAACTTTTGTGGTTGTTCTGAATGTTTTTTGTAACGTGTAATGTGTCTTCTAGCCTCTATCACAAGGTAAAACACACTTCCATTTTGGGGATGTTTTCATCAATGAAGGATTAACAGCCAAATACTTTCTTTTTATTTAGATAGTACCTYTCTTCTTCTATTTGACCTTTTACGCTTTGTCCCTAAATCTGTTGAAAATGTGATGCATTTTGCTCCTGTAATTATATCCAAGCTGTAGATTATCTTTTGTAGTGCACTGACGAGGAGACATAGCCTGTGCTGTGGAGAAAGGTGGGTACTAYGAACACTCAAGTGTTTTAGCCCTCCCTGGGCCATACTGCATGTAAGAGGAGTAACAACAGATAAGTTGCACTACTATATGCTTTTCATAAGCTAAAGAAAGAGAGCTCTTTCTTTCTTTCTGGGTTCCCGCTCCACGGGATCTGATTCTTTTTCTGTTCCTTATTATATTTAGCCTCAAAACATTCCTTTAAGGCACACAAATACAGCAATCATCAGTGAGTGCATGGAGGCAAAACAAGGAAGGAACTAGGATCRCCTCAAACTTGATGTGTTCACGTACTAGCTTGCCGCTTTGCAACCTAGTAGTCAACTCTCTTAGTAGTAGTAGTAGGACTAGTAGTAGTCAGCTCTGCTCTGTGCCTTGAGAGCAAGAACATTTCTCTACCTTCTGGGTAGTGATGTCTACTGTAATCTCCTTTGAAATATGTTCCTAATTCTTCCTGTTCCTTGGAGACTTCAGAGCAGCTGCCACTGTTCCAGGTCATGAAGCCAGGTGTAGCAGCAGCTTACAAAAGTGTCTGGGAAAAAAAAAGCTKCTTCCTGAGTAGATCTCAACAATAGTTACTCCAGGGACTTGGAYAGAATTGATTAATGGAGTAGCCTTGCACTAGACCATGCTCCTAAAACTGAGGTCGGTCTTAGAAGGTGATAGGAGTTGTTATGTCTGTGTTCACACTTCAGGGCACTTGTGTCCATTTGTGGCTGTCCCCTGAGAAGTGCTGTTACTGTTGGTATGGCGTCAAGCCTAGAGCCTCACGCCAACTTCTCTGTGTGCCTTCGCCTTTAGCCTTCCCAAATGGTCAGAACTGATTTCATCCGTGGCAGCATCCACTGACTTTTCCAAATAAAGGAAACTCAAGACTGGGAAAATGAGACAAATTCAGGAGACTCTTGCAAATCTCCCTGCTACTTTGAATTTCCAGTTGGCTGGATGCATCCGAAGGACTAATGCAGCCAAAGGAAATACTAGATTTAGGGGGCTAGGTAGAGCATAGGCCCTGTGACTCTTAGGCAGAGTATCAGAATCATTTTAACAGCAGAGGAAGGTGGACACAAAAGTTAAAAGCCTTATCTGTCAAAGTGTTTAACCATCTGTGAATAAACCTGTTTCTTCCTTGGAACATAAGTTTCTAATGATGTAGAAGGGATGTCTTTAGTGGGTACATAAACACTTAACAGTTGTGAGGAAAGAAGATTGTCCTCTGACCCCAAATCACTAAATAATGTACTGAGAAACTTAAATATAGTCTTGTTTTTTTCCATATTTTGTCAGGGATGAGTCCTGTCTTCAGCTGCTATTTTCAGAAACGATAACAGAGTTTTCCATCTAAATGCAATATATATGCAGAGCCTTACCCTTCAGAATAAGGATAACTCTCATACAGTACAGAGCACTGCAGTGGATCTCTAAATGAGAGAGAAATGGAAGTAATGTTCTGAGGAGAATAAAAAAAGACTAATTATATATGTTAGAAAAACTATCTGAATTCAAAACACAATGGAAGTTATACAAAGCGAGGGAATTAGAAGATGATTATCAGAACTGTGGCTTTTTATTAAGTGTTGGAGCCGTTTAGGACAGGAGCGAAAGACCTGTTGAGAACAGATTAACATGCCCTTCTGAAGACGTGGCTGCATAAATTCAGGGCAGCCTTTCTGCGACGTGGAAGGCCTTTTCTCCCGGTTCCCRGGCGGTCGGTCCTCCAGCCGGCAGCAGCAAGGTCAGAGCGTCGGGACGCCGAGGGCTTACATCGTCCAACTTTCYGAAGGCTGAAGAAATTCTGTAAATTGCTGGTTGCGATGAAGCAATTATTTGCTACTTTTTCTCTTGCATAGTGCATTCTCCCAAGCTTTGTTTTGATGTGCAGACCGAGGAAGGGCAGTACTTCCGCTTGTGAAGTTTAATGCAGAGGTCTGTAAAATAAATGCAGACATAGCATGGACAGGAATATATGTCTTTGTATAACGAGACACAGAAATAGCTCTGCATATTCATGTGCCCTCTGCGAGGCGCGGAGGTGCTGCTGCACAAGTGTCCATCTTCCCGAAACAGAGACACGTAGCTAAAGATGTCAGGCAGTACTCAGTATTGGCGAAATGGTTAGGTGGGGAAAAAATTTGTGTTATGCTGTCAGGACTATGAAATTCACACTTTTTACCATCTTGTATTTGCTTCAGCCACTAACAGTTCCTATGGAAACCAAAATCTTAATGCAACTGTGTAAGTGTTTCTAGTAGCAAGAAGAAATATCAGGATGAGTTGGCAGGAATTAGGAAATAACCCCATGGCAAATGTTCACATTTAAAACTTTTTTGAGGTGTTTGATTATTATGTTTTCCCTCAAAGATATCATAAATCATGCAACAGGAAATGGATTTTTTAAAATGACGTATACAGCCTGGAACCTGCAGGAGACTGAACGATCCCATCGTTCGTCATTTAAATGCCAAAATATTCGTAGGGCATAGTCCCCAGTYTGAAAGACATTCTTAGCTCCCCTGCCCTGAATTTTATCACTTTGAGAAGAAAGCTTTGCAGAGAATAATAATTAAGCCTCTTTAATATCAGAGGTTTACCAAGGCCTCAACTATAACAGTATTCTCAGCAGTCTTTCTGTATTTGGTGGCTTTTCCTGAAATCCTCAAATTTTAGAGCAAGATGATTTCAGGCATATCTCAGCTTTGATTTAAAAATATGCTGTCTTTCCCCACTGCAAAGAGTATGCTAATTTATGACATATTTATAGAGAAAAAATGACATCCATGAACTAAATGGGTTCAAAAGCTGAAAGTAAAACTGAAGAAAGGTCTAAATAATTATTTCAACTTGAAAATCTGATATTTTCAGGGAAGTGGGACGTGCAAGTCTTCATATTTGCATTTTYAGAGGTATGAAGACTGCTGTTTTCTGAGCCTAATTCTGTAATCTCTTATACTGATTTAGAATTTTCCTGACATTTAGGTAAAATTTTCTGCCGATAGATAAGACTGTTGTCTGTTAAGTTTGCAAATAATCTCTTCTTTTTTTGTCTTAAGTGTATTACTTGAATTCATAAATACAGATGATAAAGAACGCTCTTGAACCCAGTCCAAGCACACGTAGGCAAATAAACAAATCACAGATAACACTTGGTTGGTTGACCTCTGAAGAAGGCTATAATTTCTGTTTGCCAATCCAATGACAGGAGCCTATCAAAATAAACAAAAATCAATCACTGAATTTCCTTATGGTATTTGAAGTTCTATTTTTACTGGCAGTCCTGTATTCTGTGGTGAGATTGTTTGGTTTTTTCTTTCATCAAAGCACAAAGGAGGCCTCTGTCATTTTTATTATATTTGAAAACTGAGTGGTGGTTCATTTATGACAAAGCCTGAGCTAGGGCAATTATGTTGTCTTTAATAAACTTTTCTGATTAGACTGTGTGCAGGAAAAGGCAGGTAGATTGTTTGGGTGTGTGTGTTTTTTTTTTTTTTTTCCTTTTTTTTTTTTTTTTCTTCCAGTCTATAAATTGTCTGGGAAGGTCTGCTGCCTACCTGGGTTGCATAGGAGAGTAGCAGACCTGCCTTTGCAGCACGAGATTGCTGGCACGCTGCCTGTCTAAAATGCTGCTATGGCTGTTATTTTTATCTGCTGATAAACGCATGGCACTTTCCCTTCAACCACCTTGTTTTAAATTAGAAACCCTAATGTAAATTACACCTAAGCAATGTTCTATTGCTGCTAAATTTTTTTTTTTAAAAAAAGACACATGCACACAACTCGCCTTCTTCCCACCAAAACTCATCTGATTTGACTCATCTTAGATAGAACAATAACATTCCCCCCCCCCCCAAAAAAAAAGAACCCAAACCCGTAAGCCCCTAAATATTTTGTTGTTGTTCTGCATCACTGCTTTGTTTCACATCGGCAGTGATTAAATTCTGTGGACATTTTCTCTAGGTTGTGGCATTTTATTAACAAAAGTTAAGATTGAGCAGTTTGACGTTCTGCAGGAGGAAACATCTCACCACTACCCATAGTCAAGCAGGTTACACGGCAGGGGGGGGGGGAAGAAGGCAAATTGTGGTGTTGCTGGGAGGCTTTTGAAGTTTTTTCCTCCTGATCTGGAGATGTTAAGCCCTTGGGGAAAGGTCTCATCCTCAGAGTGAGGTAAGGGAACGTGGAGGGGAGCTCTGTGCTCCTCCATGCCCTGGAGAGCATTGACCTGTGGGACAAGGTCCACGCCTGTGGGAAAGCAGAGCAGAGCAGAGCAAAGGTTCCTCAAGAGGCACCCGGCGCTTGGGGCGTTTGCTGGCGGTGAAGCAGCCCGGTCTGCCTCCGGGGTAGTTTGCGGGGCCGCTCGTGCCGAGGGCTGCAGCCAGCTCGGAGATCCCTTTGCACCCCCCGAGTGGCCCAGACCGAGGTGGCCTTGTGCAGCCCTCTGCTCCCCCAGGGCTGGGACCTCTCGTGAAGCTGGTTTCAGCTGTAAAACCTCCCTCTGGCTCCTCGCCGCTCAGCCTCAGTATTTGCAAACGTTCATAACAAGATAGAAGGAAARTTTTTTTTATTTATTTTTTTCTCCCCTCCCCTGCTCACTCGCTGTTTCAGTGAGCTTTGTGTGCTGCTTGGTTTTACATTTTCTGTTGTTATCTTTGTAAAACATATGTTTTATTTTTTTACTCTATGCTTTCATGCCAAAGTGCGTAACAACAAAATCTGTTTTTAAGGGCATAAGTATTTTATGAATGTGAGTTCACAAATTCACATTTAAATTTTAAAAGGCAGGTTAGGACCCTGCCCAGTTAAACATGCAGTATTTCTGGGTTGCTAAGAACCCCAGCAAGCATCAATAAACCTGCATTTTAAATGCTGTTTCCAGGCATGGCTTTGAACAAATGAGGCAGGTCTGCCCCCGTTTTAAATAACGGTAAAGCTCTGACARGTCTGAACTACGTTTTTTTAATAGCTCCCAAGAGATTTTAATTTTTTTTTAGGGCAACATGAAGTTATCTAAGAGGTTGGGTTAGCGAAGCTAAGGTGTTAATACTAAGAGTGCCCAGTGTGTTCATGTCCACGCATCGCCTCTTGACTTGCACTAAGATCACGACGCCTTGGGAAAACTCAGGCCTTTTCTTTTCCCCTCCCTTCGCACCATACCCAACAGAACGAGCTTGTGCTTCATTAGTAGGGCTCCTAAGTGCTACACGATTAATAATAATAATAATAAAAGTCGCTTTTCCTAAAGAATGCTGCATATAGCCTCAGTCACGAGCGCGTATTAGTCCTTCCTTCTGAGCGATGATCTCCATCTAGAAATAGTTTCTAACTACTGAAGCGTATGTTTTAGCACAAGTCTGGAGCTGCGTGTGCACTGAGGGATCTGCTGGCAGTGGGACACCCTCGAGCTTCAGGGGTGATAGGATGGAGTCAAAGGAACAAAATCCAACGAAAATGGCAACRCAGGAACTTTATTGCGCCGTTGTAAGAACAAAAGATTAAAACTTCCCCATTTTATTAGTACTTGRCTTAGTATGTTCCTGACAGCTGAGCATAACTGGCTGTAAACGTACACATTGGTATGATAGCCAGGACAGATGTCTAAGGAAAAAGTAACGTGAAGAAACCGAAGACTCTGCAGTTGGCTCTCGAGGCTAAAACTTTGATCGTGTAATTTATCGCCCCTACTGAAARTGATCTTGGTTTTGTCACTTGTGGCTTTTCAGTCTATTTGTTAGTGTCCCAAAGCATGCCTGCRCCTGTAGAAAAGCCCAGCGCAGTATCAGCATCAGCTGTGCTGCTGTTTCTTAGAGGGATACAGGCGTCCTCCAAAAAGAGAGACTGAAGTATCTTGACTTCCCTTGGAAGTGCGAAAGGGAAGCAGCAGGCGTCCTGCTTGGTTGACAGGCCTCCCTCAGTCTTGCCGGGAAGCRCTTTATTAGCGATGTGCAAGGGGGGTGTAGAAGAGAGTCAGCTACAGGTAAGGTGAAGACAAGTTTTGCTGGACACCGAAGGTGCCGCTAAGCGTGCTTAGAGGCAACTCTTTATGGCCTGGTTCAAAGTCCGGTAGAGTGATTCCGAGTGCTGTTGTCCAGCACAGAGGTGGCTGCTTTGCCCAGTGGGGACTACGGTTTGGGYGGGAAAGCGGGAACTGTTTGGAATCAGCTAAACAGACTGTATGGAAATAGCTAAGAGTCCACGTGAATTAAAAAAACAGCAGGAAACTGTGGCTTTTTCTTATGCAATGATATCAGAATAGTCATGACGAGTACATGTTACCATTTTCCAAAGGACCAAGTAGGCCTACTCACTAAAATAAGACTTTTACGGAATTTTAGAATCTTTTTGTATAGAATGTAGAACGTTAAAAAGGATCATTGCTGTTTTGGACTATACATCTTAGATCCCCTCCTGAGATATTTCATATCTTCATAATTAACATGAGAAAATACTTTAGGAGAGTAAGATATTCTATATGGAATATAGAATTCTATTCTATTCTATATGCACTCTAGTGTTGGATGTTTTTCCTTGTCAAGGTGTTGCTTCTTTCAGATAGATCCTGAACTCAGAGTATGGTTCTTACGCCAGTGTCGTGAAACGCTTTCCCTTTGCTCCAGTCTGCCATGGCTGTGTAAGAACGTGGAGGCAGATGCATGCTAATATATGTGGGTTTTGGTTTTTTATACTGTGGGAGATTTCTGAAAGAAAGATTTTCTTTTTAATTATAAACAGAATTGTGTTACCTGCTAAGGCATGTGAGTGCTTATTTGTAAATAAAGAYGGTAATATTTGTGCAGTGATAACAAAATACCTTGTAGACATATTGAGCATAAATTCCCTGTCTCTGGCTTTCTCAGCTTGCTTCACAGCCTCATCCTAGTGATATAAAAGATTATCAGTTGTTGCTGCTAGGGATTTTGGAGCCGGGGCTTCCGTGGCCCTCTTCCCCTCTGCTCCGTGCCTGGGGTGTTAACAAGCTGTCCACAGGGACTGTTCCTGCAAAACGGATGGCACGGTGATGTTCACTGGTACACAAAGCAGAGCAAAATAATTATGCTATTGATATGTCAATGCTAAAAGAATATTCTCTGAGGGCCCTAGGTTTGCTTACTGCACTTTCAGCCATTGGTTTCAATGGGTGTCTCACTGGAAGGAAGCGCAGTGTGCTCCTGATAAAAACTGCCATGCGTTAAAATTGATTTATACTTCATTTAGCAATGCTTTTCTATCTATCAAGTGTGTTCGGACATACCCTTCCCAAGGAAGAGCATTTCCATCGCTACAGAGTTAATGGGYGGAAGTGCCACGGGCCTTCGGCGGTGTGGGCGATCTGCGCTAGCGGCGAATACGAACTGGGTAACGGGACATTTTCTGAGTGTGGGTCTTCTCTCTTGCCTGGTGGCTTGCGCTGGAAGGATGCGCTGTTGTGTGCTTGGGGAGAGTCTGTTTAGCATTCCATGAAAAATGACCCTAAATGAGAAAAATCAGGGCTTGCCTCCTCTTGAGAAGTTTCATCTGCTGAGAAATCCAGTGCACGAATGTGTGTGTTATTTCTGTTGAACATAAGTAATCTGATGAGAAGTGTGTGAAAGTAGGTGAATTAAATTTTTTCAGAACTTGCCTCTGTGCTAGGGTATATACAGGAATTTCCTTGCACTGAAGGGTTAAAGGGTATGATTTGGATCCCAGCTCTTTGTTGGATATGTTGTTCCCCATTTCATGCCTCTAATGTGTAGTTTCAATTATTGGCCAGCCTAGAAATGTGGGGATCTTCCTAAAAATGTACCAGAAAGCTCTGGGATCACAGTGTGTCCTAGAAAAAATGTGCAGAAATTACTTGAGCGGAGTCAGTGCTGATCTTAAGCTACAGTCACTTTAGCTCTATTTTTAGTCCATACAACAGTCTTGATTGAAKTGCAAAGCAGAAAAAAATGTATATGATTGTAAATTATAGTAATCTGTTAAAATGAAGGTTCACTCACAAGGTTGATTGCATGTGGTTTATGTTGTTAGCTTCTGAGTTACATTGTTTAACCTGGGGGATTTGGATAAATTAATTGGATAAATTTATTAGATAAATTAATTTGGATAAATTTCTTGAGAGCAGAAATATCCTTGGCTGGGAACTGTAAGGGAGTTCTTAGCTAAGGTGTTTGCAAAATGCGTTTTCTTTGTTGCTTCTTGGAATTAAAATGACCTTGCAAATTTTCAATATCAAAATAGGCCTAGGTGGTAGCAGATTTTTTTTCCGTGCCGTTGTGCATTATCTCTGTGACTGCCTTCAGTTGCTATTAAGAGATACTGACAATTTTCCAAATGAGAGATTTCTCCTGATTGTTATTCACCGTAACGCCTGTTCCTGCAAAGAGAACTCGGATTTTCCTCTCGGTTCTATGGCAGATCCTAAAACAGGTGTTAATGTAACTTGGAAATACTAACGTGATAATCTGAGTTACATGAATTTAACTATTTCTACAAGGGTCAATAACCTGCACTGACAAACGAATGTGGTAGCGAAGCCAGCAAGGGTGTATTGCTGGTGGTTAGCACCAGTTCGTAGGCAATGAGCTGGGCTGGTATGGGCCACGTTGCAGGGCCTTTGCTTTGAATTTTTCCTTTGCTTCCAGGAAAGTTATATCTGGTCGTGGTCTAAGGACAGCGTTACACGCTATAGCTTATTGCAAGTGGCAAGTTACTGGATTTTTTTAGAATAGGTCGGAGGAAATGAGACCTTTCTGTAGTTTCCAAATACAGTTTTTTTTTTTTTTTTTTAACCAGCTCAATGATTTTTGTAGCAAATTTTGTGCTAGAAAGATCCAGGACCTTAGGGGAGCTRTACTGATTGAAGGTCTGACTTGCAGTGCATCTGATGCTCTTTTTTCTTTATTGAAAAGTGCTGTATTTTATAGTACCGTAACTGAACTCACAGAAAGATTTTTGTTTTTATTGCCCTCAGAGTTAACTTCCTTCTTTCAAGCTGAATCAAAATATGAAAAAAAAAATTGTATGAGAAGCCATATGCTGCAGTTGTGAATGTTTTATATAAACTGATTCAAAATAATGTTGGCTAGTGAAGTGGCATGAGTAGAGCAGTTATGCTAGGTTGAGTTATAATACAAAAGGAGAAGGACATCAAATTCATCTCACAAATAACGGTAGGAATAACCCATTGRGGGCAATGGGAATTTTGGGTTTTGTGGAGAGGAAGATTCACTTTATTTTGCTGCAGGGCAAAACCAGCATATTTTCTGTAATACATTTTCTGTGATATGGTTTTGGTAAAACATTATAAAACACAAAATGGTCATTTGGCAATTTGAGAAGGACAGCTGATTTCAGCTAACCTAATTAGTCCAGTTTTACTACGTTTTGCCTTGATAGGGAAAACAAAACCCTTCTTGTCCTTCCTCTCCGAGCTGGCTCTAGGGCTGCGTAGAGACTGCTTCTGCTGTGCACAGGAGGAGCAAGCCTGGAGCTCCAGGCCCTGTGATCTTTTCTCCTTCCTATCTTTGTGTGGGCGTGCACAACACTGTGGCTTTGCAGGGAAGCGTCATCTTTGTCTCCACAAATACTTACATCTGCCAGTTTCTCATGTCGATAGAAAGTCTTTCTTCATGGCACTGGTCTGTTGCTACTGGTGTGAACATGCAAGTTGCCAGGACCTGGCTGGTGGGAGGAAGAGGGGAGAGGAGGATGGTTATGGGCCAGAGCTTGACTTTCACAAGCGAGTGCAGGACCATCATTTGCAGAACTGCTGCTGAGATTTGGGTTCGCTTGGTTTTAGCAGAAAGAAGAGGAGAATGCATTTCAGGGTTACTTTAGTATTAACCCCATGCATGGTGGGCCGTGGAGGCCAGGAAGTCCTCTCCCTTTTCCCTTGCCATGGTCTTTTCCTGGGGCACCTCAGGAGGTGAGATCCCTGCTTGCTGCTGGTGATGAAGTGCACTGCTCCATCGGTCGGCACTGACCAGCCGTAGTCTGTGGACTGATTCTGCACCTCAGCAGTGTGAATCCAGATATCTTCACTGTGGAGGTGACAATAGAGTCATTTTAATATAAACTGCAGTAGTTTAGGTTGAAATAAGTTTTGCCCTCATCCCTGGTCATACGAGAACATCAGACTCTTGGAGGTGGCATCCATTTGATTTGCTAAAGCTGTGGTATTTCTACTTGATTGCAAATCATCRTAACTGACATATTAAACATTGCATCATGTTCCCCACTGTAGTCAAAGTGGTGACACTTCTGCAGAGGAATTATTAATTCAGAGGAATTATTACTGTTGTAAATTATTTTAGGAAATGTTGAATGTAATCTAGCTCATTTTTAAGACACTGATACATTTGTAGCAGTATTTCAATTGGAGAAACTAAATTTCTTTTTTATACAGTATTCTCTAGATCCTGTGAAAGTCAGTGAAGTATGAATCTGTGTGAAATAATGGGATTATTTAACTATTACTTGCAAAATAATAGAAAGCTGTGCTAACTCTAACYTAAATCCATGTGTCCACTTTTGGGCAGGGGGAACAGAAGGATGGATTTCATGCTCACTTGTGCCATGTAGATAGTTGTTTGTAAAACCAAGTAGGCTTAGAGTGTTGTGTTTGTAGTGTGCTTTAAAGCTAGAGCTTATTTATATCAATTGTCAGAAATGAGAGTCCTTGTGTAAAGCCAAAATCTATTTATGGGGCTCTGCTATCTGTATTTGCCAAGTGTTTTTCAGTTTCCTTGATGGCAGAGTGAGCCCACCTGCAAAATAAATTAAATGCTTTCTTGCTGAGAGTGCAAGCATAGGCAAAGGCTCTAAGGCTCCCTTTATTGCTTTCATGTCTTTGCTCCTTCTTTCCTGCAATTTGCAGGGGGATTGAATTTTGTTTGGTTTTAGGAAGTAGAGGACTTAGAAATGTCCCTAGGAAATGAAGAGGCAGATCACCAAAGGGAAAGAAAAAAAGAAGCTGTACTTCAGTGTTACTTAGTCTTGAGGTATTTGGTGATGCTCTTTAGAGTCACATCATCCAGAGTTAGTTGATTGGCTTACTTTTAATTTTTACTTCAAATGTAAGTTTTTAGCTTTAAAACCTAACGTGAGTGAGCTCTGCACATCTAGAATCACTGTCTTGTAAACCATTCTGGCCAATGATTAGTTATTTCAAGTTATAACAAAAAGAAATGTTGGCACGTTGCAAAAAAATGAGCTGACTTGTCACTTCATGTGTATCTAAGATAAAATAATAAACAAAATAAGAACAAAACTGCTAATAATAGAAACTATGACTGAGAAAAAAACACGATGGCTTGTTTTGCTTGAAAAACTTTCCATTCTTGCAATGAAGAGAGGAACGGTGTGGGCCTTGGTTGACAGTGGWTTTAAATGCTTTCGTAAACACTGGAATGGTAGGGCTGAATGCTGGCTAGGCACACCGAGTGCGGAAAGTCTCATTAATAATTCAACATTTTTTTTTATTTTCAGTATAATTTGATGTGTCTGTTGATTTCTTTGTATATATACATTATAAGCTTAATTAAAAGCTTTTGAGTCTGCTTGTGTTTTAACAAGCATAGAATAAATTATATTTCCGAAGCATGAGATTGCTAAAAAATACTCATAAATTTTTTTGTTGATTTTGTTCAATTCAAACAGCATCACAGGAGAGATTTAGAGGAAAAATTCTGTACTTTAGAAGAGATAGCTATTTAAGCTCATTAATTTAAATGCGTTGCAAATATTTCTGCTTATTTTCTCCTTCGGAATATTTGAGGTTATTGAAAAATTGTTTGCTTTGGGTAGACTAAAGATACAGTTTCATATTAAAGTAATTATGAGTAGTTTAATTCAGAAATTGTTGTTATCTACATATTCTTATTCTTTACATTTTCATAGGTATTATATCCAGGGGTACTGTTACAAAGCATGAGCTGAACTGTCTAAAATGTAGTCTTTTAGAACTGAGGGAAATGTTTTAATGTGCCTCACTTCTGTAATTTTTTCTTTCTTTTCCTAGAATAGGAGAAAAGATGGGTTGGGATCACATGCCTACTTTGGTGGAAGTGAAATGTCAGTTTATGACTGAAATTACTGTGGAGAGCCAGCAGAAGACCCGTGACAGCACATCAACTTTTAATGACTAGTAGCTAGGGGAGACGAAACACGTGAAGAAAGGTAGTGCAGCCTGAAGCACCAAACTGCATGCCAGGGACTGTAAGCAGGAGCTCTGCACCCTGGACTGGGGGAGGTGAAGCCCACCGTGCCTGTAACAGGGAGACAGGTTGTACTGTCAGGAGGAACATTCACGTCAAATTTGCTTTTCCTCTTTTTGAAATAGGCTCCAAACAGTCYTTGCGAGCGTCAGCTAGCTGTGGCGATCCCAAGAGCAGAGGCAGAGGTCCAAACTCACATTTAAGACACAGTAACTTGGCATAAACCAGGGCACTGAAAGGAGTCGCCTTAGCCCACTGCTTTTTGGCCACTTATTTTCAGCCCTGCACCATGACCTTCTTGTCGCAACTGTTGGTAAACCATGGGATACCCTGAGTTCGAGAACACACATTGCTGAAAGCTGGATGCTTTTTGCCCACTTAGAGTCATTTTTGGTTTGCTCAGTTCCCCAATACTTCTTGCTGTGCAGCTGCACGAATGGCTGTGTTGGCACGGAGGAAGTGCAGCCCTGGGGCCGGGGAGACAGCAGAGGATGACAAGAGGCAGAGACAACTTCTCTGAGTAGCATTCAGGTGGGAATTTATGGAGACAGAGCCAAAGCACACACATTGGGGAATTTTAGCAGTGTTATTTAGTTACTGCTGGGAGACAGCTAAGCCAAGAAAAAGTGAACTAGTCAACAGTGAATAAAACTGATACTTTTTATTACAGATAAATATTTCCTCTTCTACTGTTTCTATAGTACTACAGTCTCTACTGTTTTACTTCTAGCTAGAATCAAAACATTTACTTATTTCCTGGAAGTGGTTGATAATGCCACATGAAGAACCTTCTATTGTAGATTTCTCTCTGTATCATTCCATCTATCTAGATCCAAGCAGACAAAATGTTTATGCTTAGAATGGTTGCACTGTTAGTGAATTTCTCCGTAATTCTTTTAAAAAGTGTTCTAGTGGTTAGTTTTGCTTCTTGGAAATTGAATGTGAAATCGCTATAGAACAGCTCAGTTCAAAAGATAGACAGCCCACATCACTACATGTCTTTGGTTGGGCTTGTGCATTAACCTCTAATCAGTTTAAGTAAGGTTTATGATCTGTTTACAATTCCATTTCTTTATCTATAGCATTTTTCTTGGAAGAATAAGCTATGTTTGACAGTGCACGTTGTGTTTGGGAAATAAAATCAAATTTGTTTGATCCTAGAAAGCTGGCCCATGTTCTATTAATGAAAAACCTCATGTCATACTGCCATCCAAATTATGCAGYAGGAAGGACCACTAACCATCAATCATCTCTTTAAGCACATGTTATATAGTTAAAGATAGGAAGGTGTTTTCCTATAGATAGGAAGATGCATATAAACAGATCGCATGACCTCCTGGTAGTCCAGTCTGCTCCTACATGGTATTACTATCTAATTTCAAATATTTTCCTATTTTTCTTGGTATATTTAAAGGCTAGAGAATTTTTACCGATTAAAGAGATGACTTACATAAAGTGAAAGAATGGTACATTATCTGCAATTCTATAAAAGTAGCCTTTTTACTCTGCTTCATAAACTGCCGGCTAGCAGATGTGGTATAAAGAATGTTTCCAAATGTGTATGTTTTGTATAAAAGCCAAGGAGCAGAACAGATATTATTTTGGGATCTATGCCCATTGCAATTTTACAGTAGTAACTAGTTCAGACAATACCTTCAATATCTGTTTGTTTTTTTTGCAGTGGAGTAGGGATAGAGTGGATATTGTCAAATTGGAGAAAAACGTTGAGAAGTAGCATACTTACCTGCTTTACCTAAGTATTTCTTCTCCCCTGCAATTTATTGACAACCTTTCAAATCCTTTCCAAGATTACATTTCTTTAATTCTATGAATATATATTTTTTAAAAGCTCAAATTTACTTTTCTTATCATAGAATCGGTAAGGTTGGAAGGGACCTCTGGAGATCATCTAGTCCAACCTCCCYGCTCAAGCCGGGTCACCTAGAGCAKGKTAGACAGGGTTGCRKCCAGGCRGGCCTTGAAGTTCTCCAGAGAAGGAGACTCCACAACCTCTCTGGGCAACCTGKKCCAGTGCTCYGTCACTCTCACAGKGAAGAAATTCCCCYTCAMGTTCAGGCRGAACTWCCTGTGCTTCAATTTSTGCCCATTGCCTCTTGTCCTGTCACTTGGGTCAACTGAAAAGAGTTTGTCCCCATCCCCTTGACACCCTCCCTTCAAGTATGTTATAGGAGAGAGTACTTCTAGTCATAAGTAAAATKTCTAGATTGGAACAGTAAATTCAAAAGTAATGACCTACAGTARAGCTTAATTCAGTCACCAGTAGGGAACTTACATAACATCTCATAATTTCCCATAAATCTGGGAGAAAAATCTGGACAGCCTCATCACATTAAATACACATGCTGTTTTTTTGTTTTTTTTTTCTTTTTTAATTCCTTAACCTGAAATAATTCAATCTAATTGTGCAACTCTGAATCACCAGATACATTTTCTTTGAACAAGAGAGCTTGTTGTTAACTGTTAGAGTCCAGGAAACATGAGACAAGGCAGCTGAAAGTTTCTGAAACTGGATCTAGGAGTCCTGGTGGACAACAAGCTGACCGTGAGCCGGTAACGTGTGCTTGTGGCAAAGGCGGGCAGTGGTATGTTGGGCTGCATTAGGCAGAGCGTTGCCAGCAGGTCGAGGGAGGTGAACCTTCTCCTGTATTCAGCACTGGTGAGGCCACAGTACATCTGGAGTACKAGGTTAAGGTCCAGGCTCTCTGGTGTAAAAGAGAGACCCTGGTGAGTGACCAGGGCAAGTCCAGCAAAGGGCTGCTAAGATGATGAAGGGACTGGAGCATCTCTYGTATGAGGAGAGACTGTGAGAGCTGGGCCTGTTCATCCTGGAGAAGGGAAGACTGAGGTGAGGGTCTTAGGRATGGGTTTCAGTATCTGAAGGGAGGGTAGTAGGAGGATGAGGCCAGACTCCTTTTCAGTGGTTTCCAATGACAGGACAAGGGGCAGTGGGCACAAACTGAAACACAGAAAGTTCAGTCTGCATGTAAAGAAAAACTTCTTTACTGTGAGAGGGACTGAGCACTGGTTGCCTAGAGAGGTTGTGGAGTCTCCATCCTTGGAGATATCTGAAAGCCATCTGAATAAGATCCTGGGCAATGTGCTTTAGGTGACCCTGATGTCTGAGCAGGAGGGGTTGGACTAGATGATCTCCAGAGGTCCCTGCCAACCTCARCCRTTCTGCAATTCTGTGACACAGCTAGAACTGTGAACTTCTTGCTGTGTACATGTTTGATATTTGAAAATGTGCAACTGATGTGACTGAATTACCGCTGTTGGTTTGTCTTACTCCTTGGCTTTCCTTTCTTAATTATTTAATATCAGACAAAGACATATTGGAAAGAAACAACCTTTAGAAAGGCAGTTTCCCAARACAGTGCCTGCCACAGGAAAGCTGGAGTTAATATTCTAGTCCTATCATCTAGTTATGATGATTTACAGTAGTGGAAGATAAGTAAATGATGCAGTGCTTCACTTTATGACATTGATGAAATGAACTTTGTGCAAAGTTTATATGTCAGTTTATCAAGAATGTTAAATGTCCGGATATCGCTTTTTCCTAATTGCCCTTTTCTTATTACTTAGTTCCTTTTTGGGAAGTGATTTTAATGTTGGGATGCTAGTTCTTCCTGCTTAAAAGAAAATGACAAGGAAGAGGCAGAACTCAATTGTATTTTTGGGGGAAGGAAGTTGAGTATTTGAGTGAAACAGATTGGAGAGAAATTATTGACAGGATAGAAAACTCAGTTTTAAAATCATCAGCCTGTAAAGTCTCCCCTTGTAGCCCTGTTGCGTTCGTTCTCGTGCCCACCTGCAGCTGGYGCGATCCCCTGCCGTGGAGCTGCAGGCTTTGCAGAGGTCTCTACAGGCATAGAGCAGAAGACGGTTCCTTCGCACTGGCCGCCCTTCCTTATCAGTCAGGACGACGCTCCTTTCCTGTGCAAGATTCCAAGTCTTTTTAATAAGCTATTTGATTTGAGCTGTAATAACTAAACCAAGATGATGAGATGAAGATATTGAGCGGGGCACTGGCTGACGACGCCGTGCCCCACGCCTGCAGGTCCAGGTGGGGCACGCTGAGGGGGTCTGCCTGCARGCGCTCAGCGCTGCCTGGGCATCTGTGCAGGCGTTCCCCTTTCGTATCGCTGCGCGGCCGCTGGCTGAGGATGCCGTTAATTAAACAGGGGCTCTCAACCCGCGGCAGGATGTGCGACCAAATGCTAATTGAGCAGGAAGTAACGGCAGTGGGAGAGCTTGTGTAGAGGACAACGTCAGGAGGTTACGTCCCTTGGCAGGAACAGAAATCGCCGAGTGCTGAAACTTGAAAACCTGATCGAGCTGTCAAGAAGYGGGTGGGATTTGAAGGCCGACACGTGACGTTTTGATTTACAGGGACTGAGAGGAGGAGGAGGAGGAGGAAGAAGCAGTCCTTTCCTCTGGAAACGAGGCCAGCTCGGTGCTGCTGGTTTGCAGCTAGAGAATACGGAAGGTGCAGGTGGTGCCGGTTCCCGCCCCGCGCGGGGTTTGCTGGATCGCGAGCAGCAGTTTCTCGCCGTGAGGTTAGCACTTGCGTGTTTCAAAAGCAAGGGGAACGCAAAACACCATCCGTTTGGAGCGCGCTGGCGTTTCCTCCCCCATCTTCCCCCCACCACGGTCCGTCGGCCTCCCAGTGCGATTCTCTCCTAGAACTTTGGGCTTTCGTGCCTAGAAATCTAGTTTTAAAATACTACTAGGTTGATGAGTAAGTGCTTCATTGTTTTGTTTGATTTCAAAACACTGTTTCTTCCTTACTGATTTTTTTATTTCATGGTTGGTGTTTTAATGCAAAGGTCTTTCTCAAGATTTACAAGCAAACAGTCAAAGTTTATAGTGGAAGTTTGGATAAGCAGCTGAGCTACAGACTCTAGATAACATTAGTGCTTACAAATCAGCTTCATGTTGTTTCTGAGCCATCATGCCAGCTAGTAGAATTTAGCTCATGAAAAAATATTTAGCAGAAATCAGAGCATGACTAATACTCTGTGGGAAAGATTTGTGCAAACAAAAATGGCCAGAGGAATTTGGGTCTATAACATAATATTTAAAAGAATAAAATCCAAAGTTAGTCAGTTATATCACATAATCCTTTCCCTAAGGAATAGTAGTATATTAAAAGAGGAAAATAGCCTTTGTAAAAAAAAAAAAAAAAATCAGTGACCAAAATTCTGCCTATTGGAAACATCTACAGGGAATGTATTTTTTGAATTGTATTATCTAGTCATTCAAGCTGCTTTATTCCAGTTAAACAAAACCAGACAGGCTGTAAGCAGATTATTAAGATATTCTACAATTAAAGAAAACTCTTGGAAACACAAACTATTATTTCARTTTCATATGTTCCCAGTTCAACTTTGTGTGCTAGCACAACTGTGTATAAACTAAGCATTTTAAACATTTGAATTACACAAGACCTAAATAACTGGTATACAGCAGTGATTTATTCAAGATTTAACTTAAGCATCAGAATAAAGTTGCCATCTATTAAATTAAATTAAGCAGTGGGAGTTTGAAATTATTCAGCATCTAGGCAGGAACACTCAGCATTTCCCCCAATCAATCTTTTAGTAGTCACAAGCAGCAGAGATTCTGCAAATAAATTCCTTGTATCACAGAGGTGTTAGCTTTATATCATGTATTATGAGGCGGTAGGACACAGAAGGTTGTATGAATTCTCCAGTTACAGATTTTGCATCCAGCACTGTGACTTCTTTTTGAGTGGAGACAATAGATTGTGACATGGAAATAGATTGCCACTGCCACACAAGAATAATTATTTAAAAACTCTAACAACAAAAGTTGAACAGAAGATGCTATAAGCAGTGTCAGTAATAAAGAACAATCACAAGAAKCCATGTATAGACCACATAAGAGGTACATTTAAAAGACCAGTACAGTTCAACTCTCGTTGCATTTGCAGACATAAGAGACAGTGAAGGAAATTCTTCAGAAAATTTCAAGAGGAATAGTGAGTGATCAGCTAATGCTTTCAGACATCTGCTTTTGTTACGGAGGTAACMCTAAGGAGCAAAGAAAACATGCTTATGACACAGCAAAGGATGAGGTGATATTTCTCATCTCTTTGTGAAAGGATGTATTTCAAATAATTTTTCTGAAAAGATTATCGATTATTATTGTGTAATTTTGCATCTATCTTGCTATACCAATAATCAGTTGGACTTTGTCTGTTACCAGGTTGCTCTGTGGTTTTTAGGAATACTCAAAGCCACACTGTCAGATAGCCCGTAGCTAAATTCATCTTTTAATGAGGGCAATTTTTGAAAATTAAAATGTTTAGTGACAAAGCAATGATTTTTTGTAGGCAAAAAATGCAATATACATCCTTTAAATGACATAAAAAGTTCAGCAACACTTACTAAACTTGAGGAGGTTTCATATTGCAAAATGAATCACCTTTTTAGCCTTGGATGTGTGTGTGATTTTGTACAGAATAAAGATTGTGTATGTATCTTTTTATTCCTAGCTGAACATCATAGATACCTGATTTGAATTGCAGATGTATGAAGAAGTTTGTGCATGGCCCACTGTGTATACGTTTAGATGGTTTGCGTGTATTTCTGTGCAGAGCTGGTCTTTAATTTGAGCAAGTCAGTGATACTGAAGATGCATGTTCCATCGTGCAGCAGCGTTTTTACTTTGAAGTTATAGAAAACTTTCCACTGGAAAATTGTACTGGTTTATTTAATATAGTGATTGCAAGTCACATTGACTTGAATCCTCATAGAGTAATAATAGGCAAAATCAGTGCTCATTGAGAAATGTAAGGAAAAGCTTAGTTTTCAAGAAGTAGCTTTGTAATACTAAAGGCAGCCATATACTTTCTGAATCAGTAGTGAAACAATGATGACATGAAGTTCCACTGTAGGTATATATTCCTACTTAAATTTGTTTTTTCACTTTTGATCATGCAAAGTGGTTTCTGTGTTGTATTATATTGATAACTTGACCACAGCAGTTTGTAAATAGCCCAGAGAATCCTGGCCCTCATAAGCTCCACGTTGAAACCTCCTAGGTGTATCAGCAAACTCTGCCTCAGACCACTGTAGACAGCTGTTGACAAGAAGTAGCCTATTAATCAAAGGCATTAAAGAGGAATAGAAAAGATTTACAGCAGTTCATTCTAATGGATTGCCAGTTCAGAATTAAGTTGTATTACTTAAATGAGATACATTAAACTAAATCATTGCTTTCTTTCTCTTTTAAATACATTCTTTCAATTTGTAATGAATGAGTGAAAAAACTTAAATTGAATTCTCTGCTTGCTTTGAGACTAAATAAGTTCAAATACTTAAAGTGTGTGTCTATATATATATATGTATATATATATGAGAACTAAGATTATCTGATCCTTTTTCTACCATGCAGTGGTACCATATCAAGTGAAAATTTGCAAGAACCTAGTATTTTGTTTTGGCAAGATTATGTTAGGCTTCACCTAAACAGATTTGCACGTACTTGTTTTGCTTTGTTTTACACTGAATTCAGTGAAGCCACTCACTGTGCCAGTATCAGAAAGGATGTAGGATTTTGCATATTCAAAGTTATGTTCTTGTCCACAGAATAGAGCAGCCACAATTATGATATTAAACCATAGGATTTTTTAAAACCTTTCAGTATAAGACGAGTAGGTTCTTTTGTCCCGTGCCCCTTTGCTGAATACTGAAACAGTTCATTGCTTTTCCCCGTGTGCTCCTCCGTGTGTATCGATCCCCTTTGCCTTCACTGTTGCTCTCTGTAGCTGCAAGATCAGGACCTTTAAGCTGATCGGTTTTAATGTGATTAAATTTCAGATAGAGGTTTGTTRTTTGCGTTGCCATATGTAATACTTAATCCTTTACTGTGCTGTTATTATAAGAAACTCAAATTTGTACCAGTTCCCAGTTCCTTTTCTTTCTTTTTTCATTATCGGATTTCTCAGCTGTTCATTAATTCTCTGATTTCCACTGTGTTTTCTTCCTCTTATCCACTACAGAACTGTATCCTGCTTAACCTCCTGCCCTCTGAATTTGCAGGCAGTCCTTAAACAGTCCAAATTAGTGCTGTGAACTGGAAGTAATTTATGGTAAAGGATAAAATATACTCWCTCACTTTATTTTTGTTGACCTCATTACTTTGCCATCTAATACATAAATATTTTTATAGGGTTGTTCAGATTCAGGCTGTGTAGTCAAGTAGTTGTGTGTCTTTGTGGCTAGATGGTTGCCAACTTTAGGCACTGCCAGAAAATGGTTGTTTTAAACATACCAATGCAGTGGTTTATAAATTCTGAAGCAGACAGAACTGCCAATGAAATGAAAGTTTTATCTGAGTGGAATTTATGTTAAGAGAAGGAATATGAGCACTTGAACTTTTCAAATAAATGCATTTTATGCAGCAGTTTTTATTTGGTTCTGTCTTGAGGTGTAATAGTTTAAGAGTTTGGAGTCTGTCCTGCAGCAGTTGTTGACAAAGCAGCACACAAGTTAGTTGGGAATTATCATCAAAGCTACAAATTATACTGTGCAGAGTTTATRGATGTCATCAACTTTTGCTGGCACCAAACATGGCTTTTTGTAGAAAAGTATGTGTGAAACTGTTCCAAAACACTTTTAAAGTGTTCATTTGTCAATTCTAAGTTTGTGCTTATGTCCTGTTAAGGAAGGTTTTTGATTTTATTCTTATTTTTACATCTCCAAGGTAATTCAGCGTAGCTCATGTACAATCAATATGGAAAGCCCAGCTCCTGAGGAGCCCCSATGCTGTTAACTTTGAGGGATTCCTGTAGACAGGAAGATTTGAACTAATGGAGCTGCATGTCTGAAAACCGGGAGAGTTTAAACTGCTGTGGCTCTCTGTGTGCAGCCCGTGATAGAATTGGCTGTGGCTGTTTTAAGTTGCTATAGCTGACTTCCTGCCCGTGGAAAGGATCTACCCAGAGCACTTCTAACTCTGCTCCTTTGTGTCCCTAAGGACACAAAGTGAGTTTGTAGAAGGAGGCAGAGGCRTGTGGAAAGCTCTCCCACGTGGCCGTGGTAAAGAGCTCGCAGAACACCAACCCAGAGAAGAGGTCTGGAGTACTGCAAGGGCCATAATATCCGCACGTAGGTACCCCCAGGGCTGAGGGCTGTGTGCAGACAGACCAAGACCATAACTGTGGTCTGTGACTTCTGAGAGGCTGTACTGCAACTCCATGGGCTGCCTCTTGCATGAGATGGCCATATGTCTTCCCCCGGCACCACTATGTCTTTCCCTCGTACCACTAAGCTGCGTCCGGRTTACGTCTAGACTGTTGGACCTCAGCACAAGTCACTGGACTAGAGATGAAACAAGAGAGGCTGGACAAGCCTTCCTGGGAAGCTAGATAGTGTTCAGGTAGATGCTCCTCTTTTCATTGCTAAACYTGCGTTATATATATGTAGGTATGTCTGCAACTCTGCAGTGATTTATCCAATTGCAATAGAAAAATACTTTTAGTTGCATGTGTTAAGCCTGTTTCTGGAGCATTRTGCAGGTCTGTGTGAAGTACAGCATTATGTCCTGTTGTAAAATAATGCAGTACGGTTGGGTTTGTTGTTTGACTTCGGTTTTAATATGTACTGAAAATTTAGGCTTTGCTTTTGTCACTGTTTTGGTTGGATATTTGTGTGTGTGTGTGCTGTCGTRCTGTTGTGAAGAACTGGGTTGTGCTGCTTGCCGTATTTTCAGAACTTTATTTCTTTTAGCTATGGTATTGCTGCATGTCACTGGGTTATTGCTACCTGCTGGGAACTTCAGGCATGCGACTTGCACAACGAGTCTCCACAAATAACCACGCTTCATATATAAGCTGGGAAGKGCATGTGCTCACGTTTTCATAGAGCACGTCTCTGAAAAAGAGCTGGTATGTCCCTCTGTGAACAGTAAAGCAGCCATGAGGCTGTGTTTGCAGAGAGCTCTGGGCTTGCAAATCTCCTTGGGCCTTCATGGCTATCAGCGCAATAGCTCACCCAAAAGTGCAGCCTGGAAAACGTATGGAAGTGGTTCAGCTACTTCCAGACTGATACATTTTGAGAAGTTTTGCTAGCAAAACTTTGGTGGCAAAAAGCCCTACCATAGAACTACAGGAGCAAGAGGGTTCCTTACCTGGCAGAAGTATTTCCTTCAGAGAAATGGCTCAGGCTTTGCTGACAAAATAACGTATTACTCCTGTGAGGTTATGTCTTCACCAAGGTTGTTTGCTGTTGCAAGCAGCAAGGCTCAAAGGTAGACAAGAGTCTTGAGCTTTATGCATGGCAGAGCCACCTGCAACCGCAGCATGACAGGAATTGAGAATTAGGATCTCAGATATACAAAATATGAGCTTGTGATTTATTGTTGCTGTCAGTTAAATGAGGAGAAAGATTCTGCAATCCACCGTAATAGAGTTGAGATACAGAAATTAAATTTATGAGTGAAAAATGCCCTGGCCTAAGTTAGATTTAGTGGCTTATCCACTCAGTGGTAATMGTACACTTGCAATTCCTTCATCTGCACTGGACTTAAAATACGTACTTTAGTGATGAGATTAAATGAAATTTTAATGATCAGCTGGGGTTAGACAAAACACTAATTAAACCTAGGGTAGTCTATTAATATAATTAGCCTCAGGGCAAGACAATTCAAGAACTAGAAATGAATTATTTGTAATATCCTGTCATTTCCCAAGTAAAATGTTTGAGTCTGCGGATAAGAGACAGTAGCAACAAAATAAAATTCTTTGTTTAGAAATGAGAAGGGCTGAGCGCACTTCACGGGTTTTGCATCCGCTCGATGTTCTCTAGCTCACCCGTGGCGYTTGGGCGCCAACGCGAGCTCGCGGGCCCCCGGCTCTGCTGCCGCGGGCGGTGGACGTCTGCYGAGGGCAGGCGCTGCGCTGGCCTGCTTCAGCTGGGAATTGGATCCCGTATACCTGAAGCTGTGCGAAAAGGAGCCTTGGTGGCACGTGTCGAAGAAGCGCTCTCTTATCACCAGTCTATTTAAATAACGAATCTGAAAGTTGAACAGAGAATGAAAAACAAAAGAATCTGTGAAAAAGTTATTTATGTGTTTAACCCCTCTGTTTTCAATTTGTGCCTTCAGAAACAAGTTGTGTGGAGCCTGGAGATACACTGCTCGTGTTGACTCTGGGCCTGTGTTTTCAATGGCAGTTGGATTTTCCTTCCTTTTTGGAGTCTTCAGAAGCAAATTTTAAGAAAGTGCCTTCAACTTTCCTGATTAGGTGTATTTGATATGTCAAACTGAGTAAAGGCGGGCGCAACTCAGGCTGCTGTTCGTTTTGTAGCTTGCCATCGTGTGCCCAGCTTCTCCGGTCCGTGGTGCGGGAGGTCTTGTTCAAATACGGCGGCCTTGCCCGAGCGTGCTGTGAAGCGTCCTCCTCCACCTCCGTCAGGTTCGAGGAGCGGGAAGCCCTGCGTTGTGATGCCTCCGGCCTGCTACAGCGCGTCGCGTGGCGCTGGCGAAGGACACGTATTCTTTCTTCTCGTTTTCTTACGGAGCGGTAGCCATGAAAACACGCACTAGAAACCCCACGGAGGGGATTCCACCCCACAGAAATACAGCTGGTAAATGCAGCGATAAAAGTGTGCTCGCTGACACTCTGACGTATAATATCGGCTCCATAAGCTGCTTATGAACAGTAGRGACCCTTGCCGCAATGCGAGTGATAAGTAATGCCGAGCTCCACTCATTTTTAATTTGACAAAATCTAAATAATTTGAGTTGCATCAGTTTCTGATCACAGAAAGGTGGACGCTTGGTATTTACATTGTGCTATTTTTTCTTTTAGAGAGTCTTTAAAAATTTTCTGATGAATTTTAGAGAGGAAAGCATTGGATTCCTTATTGGTATTATTTTGGAGGGATGGAGGGTGATGAATTATTTGTCTTTTTTGCCCCCAGTAATCTTATGCAGGCTGTTCTGCATTGAAAAAAAAAAAAAAAGATGTGAAAGCCTGGCAAGACCTAATGGACTTGAGCTGTCACAGAAAGCACTGCAAGAAAAGCACRTGTACCTGTACCATCTTGTGTGGCTGACCCAGTAGCAGTTTCTGCACTGCTACATCTCTTGTTTTGTCCTTAGTTCAAAGGAGTGGTGTTCTTTTAAGCAAAGAGCCTGAAAATCAGATTTAACTCTTGGGCTGGAGTCTCAGGTTTTCTGGCTCTGTGGTTCAAAGGGCAGATGCCAGAAGTGAAGCATCTTAAAGTTGGTTCTATAGTAGGTAATTGCAAGAAGTTTTATGCGTTAGCACTAGGGAATGTCGTGTCCCTAAATGTAAGTRTGAATTATGCTTATTCAGTTGAGGTCTCAGTTTTTAAATTTARATGCTTCAAATTGGAAAACACTGTTTTAGGGATTTAAGATACATTTGAAGAAGCATCAGAATTGCTTCACTGGAAAACTTTGAAACTTAGTACAATATAAAGTTTATGGCCACTTTAAATCTAAAATCTCATGTTTAATGTTTGTTTAATGTATCATTTAATGACTAATATTAAAAATTCAGAATGAATTTCATAGCAATGAGAACTGCTGTGTTTTCAATATTTGCGTATTTAGCCATATTCTACCTTAACGTGGCCTTATGAGATTAATTTAACAATTGTGTCTTTGTAAAATAGTTAAAATGTGTTGCTCTTCCAAAAGCACCACACAACCGAAAATGTCTACAGCTGTGTCACTTCAGCATAAAAAAGGGGGATACGAACAGCTTTTTCAACAGTTGGGACTCTCTTCTGACTGTTGCAGCACTGCTATTTTTGCTTTGACTTGCAAGTTTGCATTCTCTGCTCTGATGAAGTTAATCATCGGATTTTAATAAGAAAGTGAAGTTGCTATAATAGCCCAACTTCAAATCCTCTGATCTGTGCAAGCTTTTTCTTGTCATTAGTGGAGGTAGGGCTAAGGCTCCGAGGAAGCGCTGTTTCCCGTTCCCTGGAGAATGATGTTGGCCAGGCAGCGTGGAGCCCTTTCATCCTCGGGCTTCGTTAATGGGGTCCGGATTTTAGTGGTGATGCTTGATCTGCAGCTAGCTGAGGGTTAATCATTTAAGAGTGCTTAAGGTTGAACTTCAAAGTTAAGCAGGCTGTTTAGAAAGGCATCTAAAACGGATGCAGAACCAAATGTTCACCCAAACTTTCACCAGGCAGCGAGGTGAAAAAATGTGCAAAATTAGGCTTTTATGAAAAGTTTTTATCCTACTTACTGCTCGGCCTCTCCAGGGGGAAATACTTAATACTTTCTGAAAGTAAGTAAAAAGAAGGTATAAAAACAAATTAAAAAATAATAGAAAGTAATCTCCTGAAATGAATGTGYGTGTGTGTGYATGTTTATATGTACATATATATGGAGAGAGCAATTGTTTGGTGAAGGTTTATGTCTTAGTATAGATTCAGCACTTAATATATTAAAGTTTCCTTAAATTTGTCCTTTGTGAAAGAAAACATACCTAAAGAAGAAAAAGATGGCACATTGTGTCACAAGGCAGGGGCAAAAAGCCAAGGACTCCTGTTTTCTTCCCCACATTTTGCAGACAAAAAGCCCCACGGAAACAACTGGCCTTTTTTTCAAACGGGCAAGTGCTAGACTGTTTTGGTGGTCACGTTTTCTTTACCATCTTTATATTTGACTTTGAATTTCTTTGCRTTAAGTAGAAACCACAGAACCTTACCTGGTGAGGTGGATGAGTTGGAGGTTCTGCTCTTGAGGCCCATGTCTGAGATCACGTTTTAAGGTAGGTTTACTGATGGATGAAGTAGAAACCACTGGCATGAGAAGACTGAAGCATTTCTTCCGTGGGGACTGTGCTGCATAGCAGGACTCTTTGGGCTTATTTTATGAAATATGAAGCTGGAAAGGTTTTGTTATCGTTCTGCTGGTCTCCTGAGGGTTTTAAGCTGCTACATTCATCAAGGCAAGAGTAATGATGCAAGATGTATGAAGCRAATACCAAGGAGAACAGCTGTCACTGCTTGTCTTCAAGCAAGGGCTGGCATTTGCAAGCACTGTTACACCTTTTGTATGCTTGTTCCACAGAAATTAAACATAGCATCAGATATGTAAAATTGTAGAAAAATCTCTACTTCTACTGTAGGTCTAGGTAATACCAGTATAAAAATTAGTGGTACCAGATAAATTTAATCACATTTCTGGATTTGTARTTTTTTCTTTATTAAAAGTTTCCATAAGTTTCCATTGTATTTATTGTCTAAAAGTGGTACAGGAGAGCACTAATTCTGAGAAAGATTTAGAAACTCTTTACAGTGCGTCAAAAAATGAAGCGTGTATATATATATATGTAAATAGCATATATAATGTGTAAATTGTAGTGAGGGTATCCTTGTATATGCACACATGCACTATATACTGCAAATTAGAGGGAACTCACAGAAAAATACGAATTATTAAGGTATTACATTCATTGATTTATGGAGAAAGCAGGAAATATTTTTTTACTTGGCTGAATAATGACCAGAAGCTTTAATGAAGCTGAAGTTTATAAAACAAGTAACAGAAGAACTCCCCTCCAGCAAAAAGTATCCAAACACACATTATATTCACTTACTATTTGCTGAGGCAAAAAGGGGGTAGCAAATGTGGTCATCAAAACAGGCAGCGCTTGCTGTGGACAGGATATGGTTGACCAAGCAATAATTAGATACTTTCCTCTGKCTGCCTAAGCCTGCTTTCAACTCCGTAACATGGATAAAAATGTCCTTGCTTTGCAGAAGCAGTAAGTCTACTCTCTGGTTTGTAAATACAAAATTTCACCAACGCGAAGTTTTCATGAAGGTTTACATGGAGCTCCTTCAAGTACCGGATTCCTAGTGCTCAGGTTCAGACCGTAACCTCTCTATTGCTTGGTACAAAGCTTCATCGCTGACAAGTACACGTAGGCTCTGGGACTAGGCGACAGGATCCGCTTTTTCTGCAGGCAGGTGCTCCAGAAGTCAAGCGAGCGTTGCCTTGAGATGCCCCAGCCTGTCTTTATTTGCTGCTTCCCCTGGTGGGCTCTTTCCCGAGCAGTGAAATCGCAGCAAGGAGGGACAAGTTTGGGGATTTGGAGCTGTGGCTGTGTTTCMCTGTGCTGGGGAAAACATGCGATGCTAATGTTGGTTATGCAGAAATGCTAAGAATGCAATTTTGGTCTCTGTCAAGGATTTTTTAATTAACTGGCACTGCTCTAGTGTCAAACTTAGGGATGATGCTTCCTCTCAGGCCAGTGTAGCAGTCTATTTTATGCTACAAATGTCATTCAGGTTTGTCACCTGACTTCTTACTATTTCTAAGGAAGCATGTGATGCCCTAGGGCTGTGTGCTAAGCTTCGTCTTGACATCTGCCACAGAGGACTTCCTCTGCACTGTGTCCTCAGTCACTGCAATGTGTGTTGCAAATTCTCTTACGCCCTGATCCAGCAAGGCACTTGGGCGCATGTATGGCTTGAAGATCATAGCTTCAGTTGTTCCTTGACATCAGTGGGAACACTGATGTAATAAAAATTACGCACATGATTAAGCGCTTGGCTGGGCAAAGGCCTGAGCTAATTCCCTTTTGTAAGCAGATTTGGACACAAATTGACACTACATTTCTGTTTTCTTTTATTTATTATAGGATTTTAGAGCAAAGGTAATTTAATCTAGCATCAAAGACTTTGGCAACACAAGCTTTAGAACAAAACATTTAAATATAATTATAATAGAGCTTGTCAAAAACACTTAGTGTCATGTGTTTAAGATGTTACTGGGCCTACCCTCTATTAGTTTGAGATACCTTAGCACTTCAGGAAATACTTGAAAACAGGGAATTAAATATAAAATAGCAGCAGCATTTCTTTTTATTCCCTCTGACTAATTAAGAAGCAAACAGAAAAACTCTGGTTAGACTTATCAGAGAAAACAACACGTTATCTGGTACTGCCCTTTTTCTTCCTTATTGTTCCTTCTGTTATTTTATTGTAGACAATTACCATCACCACTTTTTAGACTATGTTATACCAAAATTGCTAAAGTTCCTGCAAAGGTAAAATTATCAAAACTGAAACATGCGTGGCAATGGTTACGTATCTGAGAAGYGTCATCACTGTTCTTCAGGGATTTTGTTGGCTTTTCTCAGCAAGAAGTATATTACTGAACTTCAGAGATCATCTCCTAAATATTAGTAAGCAAACTCTTTTGCAATCTCATCTTTATAGTCTCTTCTTACACCAGCCAATATTTTTTCTCCTTACGAAAAAAACCAGTGAATATGCAAACGTATGTTTGTATATGTGTTTGTGTGTGTGTGTGTGTGTRTATATATATATGTTTTATATATATACACATATCGTCACATGCTTAATGTGACTAGCTATATTCAAATCTGAGTGATGTATCGTCTGTCTGCATCACGGCCGATGTCTTTACAGCTTAATGTTCAAATAATTTTGCCTGTTTCAAGATCAAGAATAAAACTAACCCCCAGCAAACTTGAGAAGAAACCCACATGGTTGTAAGCTAGCTGAGAATCCAGTAAGTGTTCTTTGCCTCCGTCTGTGAAACTCTCGTGCCTTGTGGAGCTTCCGGAGCGCGAGTGAAACGTTGGTGCCCGTRTTTGAGCTTTTTGCTCCTTAAGTATTTCAGCAACTTAGCAGAATAACTCAGAGCAAGGTGCCYCTCGTTGAGGGAAGGGGGAGAAGCTGGACCAGCGCGCGCGGCCCCGTGCTCGTTGAATTTTTTCTGAAATGAGAGAAATCAGTGTTTCTTTCAATTTTTAAAATAAATATATATTTAAATTGCTTTTATTCATGGTGCTGTTTTTTGTCTGTGCGTGAGATTTTCATGTAATAATTTGTCTTCATGCAATAGCAAAAGTTCATGTGAGTGCATGAGGCGGTCGGAGCTGGTGGCACTGCTGATACAAGCAGCACACGTGGGCTTCGTTCCTCCCGGGAGTGTCCGACTTTTCTGGTAGTTGTCACCAAACTGTTAGAAGGAACGATGAATTTAATGCCCTTAATTCAGTTTTGCTGACCTGACCTGCAGCTGCTAGCAGTAGTGTTGAGAATTTTGATTTCTTTTGTATTTTTTATGCTGCGTATTACTGGAAAGTGTATGCCAGAAATCCTAGAGCTTTGTGCTTCAGTACTATTTGTGACTTTATATTACTTAATGGTTCTTTTCGTGATTTACTAGTATCACTTCTTTATAAACTGTAAGCTATGTGAGAAGAGGAAGTAAAAAAAAAATCTGTTTTCCAATAGTTATGTAAACAGAAGCATGGGGGGGGGGAAAATGAAGTATTGACAGTTTTTACTCATGAAATACATTTTTGAGCTTCTTCCTCTGCCAAATCCAGTAGCGTGTGGTCAAGGTGGTAACATGTTAGCAAATTAGTATCAAGTTGCATGAACTCGGTAGTCAGCTTGCCTATCAGTATTGAAATGAAAAGCCTTCAGTCTCTGTATGTAAAGAATGAATGCAGTCCCGAAGTAAGTTTTCTGATGGTTAATTGCCTGCATTAGTGAAAAGATGTGACCTTTTCTAACTGAATTTGTCTAGTTTCAATTTTCAGGCAGTAGCTCTTGTGTCATACTTCTGTTTGAACATCTCTGGCATTTTCCCCACATCAATTCCCGTCCAGATTGCTGGAACTAATAAGCAAGAATTTGGAAAAAAAACAAATACAAACAATTTTAGTATTGCAGGGAGGAAGGAATAAAGTGATGTGGTTATCAGTGCAGCTTTAAGTTTCAAATTTGCTATCTGTCTCCTAYTCCCTGGTAGATGGAAAAAAAGAGCAGTGAAAACCACATTTTTTCGATGTAATTTAATAAGATGCATTTAACCTCAATATTCAAACTTGGTGGTTTTAAAAGTTTTAGGCGGGAGCTGTTGGCTCTCCTTCAATCTAGCAGTGTTTTTTAGTCAAAATATAACCAGGTCCAGAGCTCAGATCGATATGATTGTTTCAAGTAGCAAAATCAGTGTATGTATTCGCTTGAGATTCGCTGGGCACTTTGGGGGAGGGGGGAATATTTTGTGTCTAGTACTGTCACTGATTTTTACTTGTATTATTAAAAATTGCTAATAGCCACAATCAGTCTGTGAAACAGTTTTGCACCTTTCTGATTCTCCAGGGATTTTTGTCATGTGTCACCTCCTAAAGTTTTGGRAACACAATTCCCGTTGAAAGTCAGCAGGACATAGCTTGAGTGTTAGCTGGGTGCTTTTGAAAATGAGCTTCGTTTTTTCTTAAACCAAAAYGCTTTCTGATGAAATTCAGCGCTAGATCCAGATGTTATTTGGCACTTCCGCGCAGAAGCATTTGCTGTGTTTGCCAAAGGACAGGACGCGGTTTCGGAGGTGACACTCGCTGCTGGTGGCTGGGAAGGATGTGCTTTCCAAACTGGAGAATGGTCTTTGCTATTGGGAATACTATATATCGTTGCGAATAGGAGGGCAGACAGTTCATGTGAGAGAAGAGATGTTCAGTAACAGCTTGAATCCTTTCTGGTTCACTTGGGATATTTTACACCAAATAGGTGCTGACCGTATCATGAAAGTCTCAGTTACATAGACTTTTACTTGTGCTCTTCAGCAAGGGTGCACAGAGRTCAAAGTATCTGATTCTGACCTGGTCTCGAAGAACATTATTAAATTTACTGAGAGGTACTTAGGGGTCAGCTATGTAGCTTTTARTGGGCAAGTATTCCAAAATAAATTTAGAGAGATAGTAAGCTGTAAGTTTATGGGGATTTGTCCTTCTTTTTCTTTTTTTCTGCTTCCCCCCCCCCTTTTTTTTTTAAAAAAAGAAAAGCTTTCACACTTTAAGTTTGGGGCTTTTGAATTCCTAAAATAGTACTTCAAATGATATACCTGTGAAAATAAGTGGTTTGTAGAAACATGCAGTTGTTTTCTGTTACTGCGGATGAAGTTCATGCTAGCATTTTAGTCTTCTGGTTTTGTGTTATCTGCTTACTTGAGTTACATGTAACTGTTGCTTTGACCAACCAAAAGTATGGTTGTGATGCAAGTATTGATGATTATCGAGGCTCTGACCTAAATAATCATAATCATATTGTTTGATACAAGACTATAGAAATAAGCTATTACAGGTCTGGTATAGTGAAATACCTTTAATTTCCATTTTTTTTGGCAGAAGATTGTGCTTTTAGTCAGGTACAATACCTATTTAATGTTCCCACACAGTTTCTGTGGGTATCAGATGTCAGAAGATCTTGATTGCCCTGCAAAATATGATGTCCAAAATGCAGATTTAAAAATCAAAMCCCACAAAATTTCACTTTATCAAATACAGTTGTAATAATTTTTGAGGCAAGCCATGAAAGGTTTTATTATGGTACTGAAGGAAACTGTTGGTTTCTCATCTCCAGCCTTCAGTGAGCTCCTGGTCGTKTGGTGAGGGCAGACGTGAGATACATCAGTCTACACAGCCACCATTGTCATGGCTGTGTCCAGCCTGGCTGCATACGTGGACGTGGAGTCCTTTCTGGATATAACATGACATTGTCAAATTCCATTAAAACCGGCTTGATGAAAATGACTCGCTTTATTCTTGGAATTCATTTTATAATTGTGTCACTAAATTGAAAGCCATAAACAAAGCAGAACCGCCAGCTAAGCTCTGACTAGAGTTTCTCTATCACAGGCTTATGGGAAAGCAAGTCAGAGGAACAGTCATGAGAAAAGGATGGTGAAACACCAGCTTGGGTTGTGTATTTCAGAAGAACAAGTAGCAGTTGGGGGAACAGCAGTGACAATAGTCACGTGGATGGTCTAAGTAGGAAGAGGCTGGGCCATCTGCAAAGTCTGGACCACCACCTGTTCGTATTCAGCCTACCTCTACCCTGCAAGTGGTATCGTGAGGCACCCCTCGTGATGGGATGCTGACTTCACGTGTTGTGGGGCTTCAGAGGTGGCTGCAAATGCAATTTGTTGTTTCTTTTGCTTTACTTCAAATGAATAACCTGGGTATGGAGCTCGTTTTTTATCAGCTCCTCAGTGTTTGCATGTGCTACTCATGAAAGAAAGGATTTGGATGTATATGATTTTACTTCATACTGCTGTACCTCTCCATTTCGGTATAGCATAAGCTCTGTTTTCGCAAGGTGTCCTTCAACCTTTTTATGAATCTTCAGGGTAGCATCTCAATTGCTGGAAGAATTGCTGACTTTCAAACCCATCTGTTGACTCACCTGATAAATGCATTTGAGAGAACGGGTAAGTGTGATGGTACAAGGCAGAAAACCGAAGAGACAGGGATAGTAAAAACACACGTTAGAAATCATGARATTTTCTCTGTGTGCAAATATGTGCATGTTGAAAAGGTTTCATGAGGCAGATCATGAGAAAAAGGAGATTGGTCATTTTATAAGATAGCCAAGCTCAAGTATGGCTGCAMATAGAGAAGGCAGTGCTACAAAAGTGTGCTGTCCTGCTCAACAAGTGTGCTTCTGCTGCTTATCGCGATCGGAAGAGACTTCCCCTTCCAAGTTCACTTYGGTTACTGAAAGGAGAAGAGGCCAGACTGTGGCATTCGTCCATGCATTTCTATCAGCGTGGCCTTTTTCTTCGTTCCCTCAAATCAGCATATTGGCAACAGTCGTGAGTCATGTTTCCCTGAACTCCAACTGGCAGCAGTGGGAGGGCAAAGAAGTAATTGTGTTCCCTCCTCCGCGCYGGTCAGGCTGCCAGGGAGGCATTCACGCCGTACAATGGCGAACTGTGCCGCGGGGCTGCGCGCCGCTGTTCGCGTGGGGTGGCGGGGGGGGCAGTATTTTTGTACAGTGGGAGCTCGCATTCTGGAACAAACCGCTTTAGAAAGCGCCCGACCTTCCTTTCGTTATTACCAAAATAAGAAGCGTATTATGCAGCAAAAGGGCTCCATGCTGTTTCTGTTGTGAAGGGTTTTTTTTCCTTTTTTTTYCCCACTCTTGTCAGATATTTTTACCAAGAGGAAAAGGCTCTGAAAGTCCTTTAATGAATGTTAGTCTTCAACCTTTTTGGTATGTGCTGCTACTAATGGTTGGTAATTATACCTTTTTTTCAAAAATTCACACATCTGACTTCTTTTTCATGTTGAAGAAAAACCCCTTCTGTGTAGTTGAACGCTGACGTGCTTTGGAGCAAGCCTGTTGCCGCGTTGTTCAGAAGCAGAAGCAAGTGGAAGGTGGCAGCCTAATTACGAGCTGAGGTGCCCCAGGACGCGTCGGGTGCCCACATCTGTGCCAGGCTGTCTTAGGGAGTCAGCCAGTTCAGCAGCAGGGGCTCTTAGGAGCTCTCGACAAAACAGAGACATCCCGGAGTTAGAAGTTTCAGCAAATAGCAGAGAATTGGTAGAGCTTTGTAAGGCCGTGACCGGTGTTAGCAGCGAGCGGAGATGTTGGTGCCCTCGGGCACGGCATTCCTGTGTCAGCTGGGCTTTGSCTGGGTCTCCAGGAGCATCTGCACTGGCGTTCCTTCTCCTTACCTTTCTCTTGAGCATACRAAGAAGTGACCCTCATCGTCCCCTTCCACCCGCACTTACAATTGCCACAGTTTTCCTCCAGTTAGCTACAAAAACAAAGCAAATAAGGCAGTTCCTGCACACCGTGATCTTTGATGGTCACGCAGYACAAATATATTATTGGATTTTTGTCTTAGTAATTGGCCAGAAGTTTTGCAGTAGCTTTTGTAATTTAGGGGACTCCTTGCTGCTCTGTTCCAAGCATGTAAATAAAGTTGCTGGCCTTTTTTGTTCCTTAAATTCAGGATTGTTGTGAGTGCAACATAGTTTTGAATAAACTTACTTGAATTTTGTTTTTTAGTTGCCCCATTCAATAGCTCTGGCTGGTTATTATTGAGTCTAATAAGTTTTGAGAGATACTTAAACATAAGCAGCACTGTAGACAGCTGCTTGTGCTGTGCCATTATACGAATGGTGAAATGGCCTTATGACAATCTTTTATGTAAGCTAGTAAAAATAGAAGTCTGCTAAATATCCTAAATTATGGCACATTACTGACTTGTTTCTTGCCGAGGTTAGAGACAGGTGTCAAAAGTCCTTTTAGGCTTTTAAGATCTAGGTTATATTTCAGTGCTCAGCCGCGTGGTAGAGCCGTTTCGTCCTCCGAGAAACACGTCGGCGGGGGCTGCCGTGGCTCCGGGGCTGGGGACGGGCGGCGGGGCAGCCGCGCGCCCACCCGCAGGGGCTGCCTGCCGCGGCTACGGCGCGAGAGCCGGGAAGGGCCAGAGCCGGGTGCGCCTCTCCCGGCCAAGGTCGGGATGACCGCGGCGAGTACCCGTGGGAGAGCCTTCTCCCTCTTGGCCTATCGTCCGACTCGTAGGACTATTACGGATTAATTTGAAACGCTGGGAATGAAGCTGCCTTGGAAAGTAAAGCAAATTTTTCAGTATTATAGGAATATATATTCTTGTCACRTTCCTAGCATATTATGTAAAACATTGATCCTTCGTCGACTGCTGGATTATGGTTTATATTTGCTGTGTTCTCTCTCTATTCGGTTCTTTTTGTAAAGTGTGATTAAGAAGTAGCGAAATTGCACAGCCATTGCTGTCGCTTACTGTTCGAGGGGTTCTCTGGCTTTGCAGTCATGCTTTTATTTGTTCGTATGCATAAAACAGCGTGACTACGTCTGTATGGACACGGTCACCCTTAAACGTCAACAGCTTGTATTTYGTAGCCGACGCACATTTCTTTTATATGCGGGTAAAGGAACTTCGTGCAATTCAGGTGTCAAGCGTCCCTGGTTCTTGGCTGGGACAGCTTCCCGGTGCCGAGTACTGCTGTGCTGTTTATCAGTAACTCGGTTCCCTGTCGGCGGTTGTTGTTCTTTGGCACGAGCTCGTTGTGTGTGTTTCTGCGTTATTTCTCCAGCCAGGAGCCCTGCCGCACAGCTCTGCCGGAGTAGCTGCTCTCAGGCCAGCAGAAGGTTGATGCCCGCTAGTGTGTTAAGCGTGTGCTTTGAAGCAAATCTCCCCTGGCTGGTTTCATGTTGCAGTGCGGTCTTGGCTTATGCAAACTGGATGAAGCTGAAGTGGAAGCTGCGCTCCAGGGGCGTACCTAGCATGCTCCCACCGACAGTGGGCAGAGCAAGCTTTAGGGACTAGCCCCATCCTCCTCCTCCTCCCCACCCCCTGAAATACAGAGGGTGTGAGTGCCGAGTCCTGAGCACCAGCAGGATCTTCACGCTACAGATTTGCTCCTAACATCCTCAGTAGTTGCTAATGTACACATAACCAGAGCTATCTTTAGCCTTTTCCCTTCTGCGTTAGGTTAAAGCATCCTGTGCTGGCCTTCTGTAACAAGAAGTGATGTTAATCTCGCTGACAGGCCCACTTCTTCTCACTGAAAATGTCAGAAATCGTGGACTTTTATTTATTTATGGCTGCTTCAGGATTCTGTGCACTGGAGCAGTATTCGCATAGGCAGGTACCTGGGACCTGGGAGAGAYTTTGCGAAGCCCTGGGCCCTGCTCTCACAAGCTGTGTCATAAAATCCTGTTCAAAGATTTGTTAAATTCCTTTGGTTCCTGAGTACTTTTGTCTATGATAGTACCATAGCTTAAGCCAGCCCCTTCTCCACCCCAAACGTAGCTGGCACTGAGGTCTATGGGCATGGAGTTATGTCCAGGCAGCACAGAGGGAGAAAGCTGGGGAAAGCTGTCAGCTGGTGCTCCTGCCCATGATGGGGGGAAAGTGGCCATTGACTCTTCTCATGGAAGAGACATCTGACTTTTTTTTTCTGTCTCTAAATGTTTGTTTTCCTCTCCATGCACATCATCTCTTTTGAAGAACCACAGTAATGAAACAARTGATAAAACATTGAGTTGGAAACTTAGACTGTGCCCGTGGACTGGTAAATTCTCTTGGCTGTTGGTCCTTACCCAGGTCCTAGTGTCATGTTCTCATTTGTGTGTGAGCAGGTGGATCAGCTCGGGTAGAGAGAGCTCTCAACCTCTTGCATTTTAAAATGCAGTTTTTGCCAAATTAATAAGTTGGTATCTGAAAAATATGTCAATTCTGTATGTAATCCTGGCAGGATAAATTTAAGGTCTTTCTTACCTCTCAAATTTCATTTTTCTTTCAACTTAGGTCAGCCACATCTGATTGCCATTTGCATGTTGTGTGTATGTCTGAACTCTTGCAATATTCTTAATAATCTAGCATCGTCTCTCAACTCAGAGAGACTAAGGGCTGCAAAAGATGTAGTTGACAGATAATCATAAAAGAAGAAAAATTGACAACATTCCTGCCAAGTGATGTACAAAAGCACGTTGAACTTTCTGTACTAAAACAAGAAAATTGTCACAGTAACACAGCTTCGGTGTAACCAATACCTTCTTTCTTCAGTTCGTGGTGCCTTTTTAGACTTACTTACCTGAGCAGTGATTCCTATCTAGTTTTACACTTGCTATTCTTGGGAGAGTGTAAAACTAATTTCTTTTACTCGATCTGGTTTGCTTGCCTGTTGGTATTGAGAAGGCTCAATTAATAGGAACTTACGACGTTTTTCACATTGTAAGTGGGATCATGATTGGCATTCATCGAAGTCACTGAGGCTGTATTGTCTTTTCATGGATTTATGCTGACACTGGGTGAGACCCTTTGAGATAGTTCTGCAGCCTTTACTCTGTCAAACATCCCTTGCCTTTCTGTGTTTTTCTACTAAAGAACCAAAATTTCACCCTAARCAATTCTGTTAGCTCACGAGCCTCTCTCTTGTCTTCTTGTAAATTTGCAAGTTTTCCATGGTTTTAAATTTGGTTTTCTCCTGTGCGTTTGCCAATATGAAATAATAGGATTGTTCCAGTGAGAAAGGAAATGTGTTTTGACACCATTGTGTCAGAGTGCCACTTTGAAGGCAATTTGTTTAACTTGTGCTAAGTTCCTGTTGGCATTTCTGTTAGATTATTATCTTTTTGTAAACACTACATAGTAGGTTGCAGAGTGCCAACTGCTTTATGTTTTCTGTTAAATCATACAGCATAGCCCATTCACACGGCAAACTGATCTCCAGAGCCCATATTGTTTTGCATCTTTAGGACAAGCATCTGCAAGCAGACCACACTTGCAGTAAGGAGCAGTGAGGCTGTGGTYGCCATGGCTAAAGGGCAAATTAAAAGCCAGGTGTAATGCAGACTGGAAGAGAAATGCTTCTTTCTCCTTCCGCTCACATCTCTKGCACTGAACTGTAAGACAGTAATTTTGGGAATCTTTGCTGCATTTTAGCTTACAGGCTACAGGTTTAACCTAGAGGCTGCTGACTTCAGGAGTTATCGCTGCGTAAGAAAATCTATAATTTGTGCATTTTTATACTCACTGCCCATATTTACATTTTTCCGTTCCAGTAAATCCATCCAATCTGTCTCTATAGCACAGGAGAGGGAGACCTGAGGCTGCTTGTCGTGTGCTGGGATGTCGCAGGAGGAAGTCCCCCGGCTGCGGTGGCGTTGCACCGGTCCGTGGGGCTCAGGCGGTCCTGCTGCCCAGGCGCGGGCTGTGCTGCGCAGTGTTTTGCCCTCCGTTAGAGGGGCTGGGCTTTCACAGGAGGGTGTGTGGGAAGGTCGGTACATGTCCTTTTATTCTGTGCTGCAAAGCGATCGCRTGCTGCTGCAATTACGATCCCGTCAAGTACCTGTCAAGAGAGCAGAGCTGGGAAATGAACCGTACATAAGTTATTGAACATCAAAGGATTTATGAGCTGCCACATTTTCCATTTGAAAGCTAATGTATTGTTAGAAATGATGATGAACAGGAGAAGATTATTTTAGTTATGAGTTTTTAACAGCTGTCCCCGTCTTGTAACAACATAGTCTGGCAGTGCTCAACCTTTCCAGCCAGATGGACYGCGTGGCCCCTTCCAGAGGCACGCTCCTGCGACGGTCGCTCTTCTCCCCTGCACCAACTAGTCGCAGGAGGCTGAGGGCTCTGCACTCGCATATGAAATCTAGTGCTTCTGGGAGGTTTTGGGCTGATGCATATCGCAGCCTGGATGGCTTCGTTCTGGTGGTGGCAGCTTCCTCCCCGCTTTGTGTCGCATAACGGTGACAAAGAGGATGGCCCTAGGAAAAGGCTGCTATTGTTAAAGTAATTAATCTGGCTGATAGCCTCTTCCTAAAGGGCCCTTGGGAGGGAGGGCTGCCAAAAGTAGGCTGCAGGCTGGGTGAATTTGCGTAGTGTGAAAGGTGGGACATTTAATGATAAATCTTATTTGTTATCTTGCCCTTTTACAATGAGATGGAAGTACAGCCAGCGCGTTGACTTCCAGAGTAAATACCCTACAGTATTTACTGCAGTAGGCTAAAGTGGCCTTCCATGGGGGAGTTTTAAAAAAAGATGGCATTAAAATAGGGTGTTGTAGAGTAAGTTTTAAAATGCTGAAAATAGTGTGTTTCTCTGAGTTTTGGGTTTTGTAAGTCCTGAAGAGCATATCATAAATTTGGGTTCGTAAAGGATAAAGTCATTGTTAAAAGTAGCAGCAGCGAATCCAGCACAGTACAGCCGTAATAATCTGCTTCTGCTAGTTTCCATCATTTTCATGATGTTTCCTTGGCAGAATCATCTGGTCTGGATTTCAGTCCAAAGCATCTACCTCCACAGCGACAGTCTCTCTTTGCTTTTTGAGCGTAAGTGGCCATTTAGAAAGCTACCCAAACCTGGCATAAAGGCTTTTAGTGGTGGCCCATCCATCTGCACCCAGGGATGTGACCGATGAATCACACAGAGCTGCCAGTGTTACCTTCCAGATCACGTCGTTTACCGTCTATGAATCAAGTCTTTACTTGTGAACGAATGGTAGCACCTAATTGCTACCTGCAATTAGAAATTGTTCGTTATCAGTAGTTGGACTACTCGCTGTAATAGCTTTTGGATCTAACRAGTGACATGTTCCAAGCAATGGAAGTTTATAGTTTTGTGTGGCTGTGATGACCAGCGGGACTGGCGTGGCATATGGCTGCAAATACTGTGTGACAATTCCAGGCCCTTGTTTTCCTGCAGATGAAGTAACGGAGTAGATGCTGTCAGCAGCAACTCCGCTCTCAGCGCAGGAAAAGCTAAGCTTTCAGGTTGGTGGCGGGGGAGGGAATATATATTACGTGTGCGATATTAGGAAAATTGTTTCTTTTTGCTCCAAAAGTGAAATGCACTCGAATAAGGAAAGCGTTAATATCTCTAGAGCCTCCCTTTCTCTCATCTTCTGAGTTAATTCAGACTTTACGTGTATTGCTGGGGAAAGTGCTTTGTAGCTGCTGAAGGATCTCTCAAGTCCTCTTCCTTCCTACATGCATGATGATTTTGGAGCTGCTCTGTTACAGTCTATTAAGCCGGTATCTAGAGCGGGCTTCGTGGGTTGCTTAGGGTACGAGCGTGCTGGGTTACATCAACAAGGTCGTCAGAAAACCAAGCAGAGAACTAGGCAGTGGCCCGGGATAAGCACCCGCCAGCAGGCACGTGCGGAGCTGGGAGCGAATGCCCYGCTTAACAGGGCAGGCCTGATCTTCAGTCCCCAGCCAGGCTGCAAACCTCGTTTTGCCACGCAGGCAGAAGCCGGTCGAGCACAGCGTGCAAAGCTTGAGGACGCGCTAGCCAAACGCCAGGGGAAGGGCTTCAGACAGGCTGGCTGSCTCGCCTTGCTGAGCCAAGACGCACGTGAAGATTGCTATCTTAAAATCTTTGTAGCCCTGGGATCCTGCTGTTCAGAGTCACCGTTGTCTTGATTTCAGCCCGGACAGTGCGTTCACCAGCCGTCCTTGCCTGCTTTGCAGACGGACGCGAGTGCGGACGCGGCCTGGGGCGTTAAGTGCAGGTACCGTGCAGGGCACGTGGCACAGCGTTGCGATGCGCAAATTGTACCGTGGAATTCAGTGGGGCAGAATTAACAAGCAAAAAACTGAACAGCAACGCTGACTGCTCTTCACCCTCCATCCCTAACCACCGCTAAGCCACCGGAGGGAGATGCCTCCTGCGGACGGGGTGCCGGGGCCCTGGGAGATGAGCGGGGGCGCTGGCACGGCGGGCGCGCTGAGCGGAGCCGGCCTCGGCGCTCGCTGCCTCCAGCCCTCTGACTCCCGGCCATGGCRGAGGAGCGGGGATGGGCCTATGAGGAGCTCCAGCTCCTGAGAAGAGCAGGAAGAGGAGGGAGGAGGACACAGGTTTGTCCCCTTCGGTGGCAGCTGCCAGATCAGTTTGGCCACAGGTACCCTGAGGACAGGTCTCTGCAGCGGAAGGAAATGTAGCGAAAGCCATAACCACGATGGTTATCCAGATCACCCCRCGTTTGGTCTTACCTGACAGCATTCAAGTGGTTCTTCCCTTGCATGTAAAAAATACAGAAATACAGCTTCTGTGTGTAAGAAAGCAATACCGTGCATAAATGAAGGCAAACCTTCCTCTGAAATTTGTACCATTCAGCTTCTTTCACCACTCATCATCCTATGTCTACCCTTGTTCCTTCTAAGAGAATATAAAATGTGAAATCTGGATCCTTCACAAGTCGGTGTGGGTCTTACTATTGATGTTTTGAGAAGCAGGGGTCACCTAACATCTAACTTTTCTGAAGATTAGTACATGCCCAGCAGACACTATTTGCACTATTCTAGGGGGTTGCCTGTATTCCTCTGCAGCTCTCCTGCCTCCTTCGTCACTTAGTGTGTGTCGCGTTGAGTTCCCCCTTCCCTCTGTAACGCTCCAGCATGTCTCTGGTCACCTCACTGACAGAGGCCTAGGGGTAAATTTTCAGCTGGTAGAAATAGAGCCYCATGAAACAGTGATAATTTACTCCAGCTGAGAACTGGCCACTTGGTCTCTGTCTTAAAATAACCATCTCTGAGATGCAATTTGTTACTTACACAAGAAAATGCTCCTCGTCATCTATTTCTTATTTCAAAACAGCATGAGCATTTTTTTAGACTAGGTGTTGTTTTTAATAGAAGCAGTGTTGTATAATCTGTACTGTAGTATATTCATGAAAGGATATTTATATCTTTTATTTCATTTAAAAGTATTTTAAGAAAAACATTTTGCACTCTGTAGGTARTTTGCTACGTGGTATGTGTTTCATATGTGCCAAATGTTCCTATTTTGGAAATACACTTTATGTATTTTGCCAGAATACATGTAGTTTTCCCCAGCCATTTTACAAAATCCTCACCAGAACTAATGTATTTCAGCTGACTTGTAATGTGTTCTCCATTTTAAAATGTTGGTAGTTGCGATTATTTTCTAGTGTAACTGTAATCTGTTGTCTTAGAAATTAACGGATACAAATCGGATTTGTATCCCTGCATTTGTAAGCCTGCAGTGTCCGAGGGCCTGCGCTGTTGTAGCTGGACTAGCACCCTCCGGTAGCCGGGTTGGGGTGACCTCCCCTCTTCTACAGGTGGTGATGTCCTGCCTGCGCTGTGCGTCGCGATGCCGCACGCCACGTCTAACCCAGGCTTGCGGCTCCGCGGTGCGGAGTGTCTCAGGAGAAGGGCAAGCCCCCGCTGGACCTCATGTGCTGAGGTTGCTTCGTTAGGAAAAGCAAAGCAAACCTGCCTCATCCGGCTTCTTAATTCTTCGTGGTATCTGCTGCTAGTCGTACAAAGCGGAGGTCGTTGGCTAGCCACTCTTACGTCTTAAATTTCAGTGCAGTTGCTTTCCTGTTACATCCTAATGCATGTGTGCTATGGCTCCTTCTTGTCCTGAGAACCTCCGACAGAGATTTACACGTTCAAGTCTACCGCAGACCGAAGAAGCCAAACGGCAGCGCTTATTTTTGTAAGATGAATGAAAAGACCTCCTTTTACTGTCAGATGTGTTTTGCCTGCAGTAAAGAAATGTTTTCATCTATGTATCTTCAACTTCTTTTTCAAAGGGTGATATGTTTCTTGACTTCTCRTTTGGACATAAAGAGGCAACAAGACCTTTATCTCTTTGTGTTCTCAAGATCTTCTGTTATATTCTTGTGTTATGTCTTATTTTTGGAGTTATTTCTCTTTCTGTTTAGTTCTAACACTTTTCCTTCTGAGACTTAGTTCAAGGGAGCTCTAAGGAGTAAGAGAAGTTCAGTCTTCATGTTCAAAGTAATACAGACTCCTGAAGCCGACTTTTATTTTGCTTTTTAAATCTTAATATGCTTAAAGTTTTATACTACACAGTGAGGTTCCCAGAAACCTGCTAGCTCATAAATCTGTAATCTATACAAATATGAAAAGATCATAGATTTCTTTTTAATATCTGCCTTGCAAAGTCATATCAGACATCTTAGAAAGAAAGAAAGAAACTAGTTCAAGTGAGAAAGCTAAAGACSAAGATAGTGGAGAGATGGAGACAAGGAGATTTGGTACTGTTCAGGATGCTCTTATTAAGTTAGCTGAAGTCTGGCTTCTTGCATAATGCATTAGAGTTGACAGGCTCACCGGTCTTATTAAGGCATTTAAATTGTATTTCAATTGYCCCATGAAGATAGAAGAGTTTCTACAAGTGGGCAAAGGTGCACTGGTTTGATTACAGTTTAATTTTGAGGTGATCTGGTCTGGTTTTCAAGTTTTTTTTGTTTATTTTGTTTTGTGGGTTTTTTTTTCTTTCTATGGCAGTGAATTGCTTTCTTTCCCTCACCACAAAAGAAAGAAAGAGAGAAAGAACATTGCAGTGCTGGATTTCTCAAATGGGATGGAGAAAAAGGCTGACACTTTCTCAGCATTGTGTGTCTGTAGAATTAGTATTAGAAACCATGCAGGTGAGATATGAAAGGAGAGGAGGTCCTTGTTTAGTGTATTTCTTGTCACATCTCAGGACCACTGATGACACTTGAGTAGGACTCTTAGGTGTTATTTTGCTACTGCTTGTTCCAACTCATTTGGACCTCATTCATTGTCATACTTYATCCCAGCAGATACTTGGGATATCATACTTTATCCCAACAGATACTTGGGATATCAAACCATGCAATAGTGGGTGGATTCACACTGAAAACCTTATCCTAGAGCTGTCTTGTACAATTCAGTTAATCTTCCRATTTAGGATATAGCTGAGAATCTGCTGTTCATTGGAAAAGCTTCTAGGTGTGATTCCTTCATTTTATACATACGGGTCAAACTGTAGTTGTTCATACAATGAGCTACAGAGCCTATGACTTCAGTTTTTATAATTACCCATTTAAAAATTATAAACAAAGCAGCCCATTGCAGAGAAATGCAGCATGGGCAGCCTTTCTTTCCTGACATGGTATTTGCCCATTGGACATATCCCAGTACGTTTCAAAGTTTTGAAACTCCAAAAATTTCATGAGCTCCATGCTCAATGCAGAGATGGAAGGAAAGGTGAAGTCAGCAGAACAGAGTGACAAATGACTCTGAATGGTCGCATTTCGTGTAAGAGGTAAGGGAAAGGTATAAGCATATATGCCAGCTCTGTCTCCCTCTGCACTCCGAGGTGAGGAAAGACTCCTTAAGTCAGAGGAAAGATTATGTCTTTGCCCTCTCACTGTCCTTTCTKCTCAGATCGATATGCTGACCAGAATTTGCTTCTAACTGGGTTTTCTGCAGGAGGTTATTCATTTAGTTGCAGAGTCCATGCGGTTTTATTTTCTGGTGGAAAATTACTTAAAGGTTTTGCTTTGCTGAAGCCTGTAAGTTTTTTGCAATGATGATTTGACTGTAGTTAGGCAGCATAAGGGAAGAGAGAGAATTCTACGTGAGGTCTGGAGCCTGGCCCCAGGACAGCGTCAGCCTGCTTCAACGGCATGAATATTAGCTTTGTGATGAGGCAAGCGGATTAGAAATCAGGTCATTATGGAGTCAGTGCAAGTCTAAAGCTATATCTGACAATCTCATTTTGTTTACTGGTATTATTTTGATAGGTGTCATTAATATGTCACTTCAGAACATTGAAGCAGGTGGAGAACGTTAAAAGGGCAGCAAGCACACATCCAGCAAAGGAGCTGTGACTTCTGAATGGGAAGTGACAACATGTAATCCATTTTGTCTGAATTGCTCAGCGTAGGAGAATGTGTGAGACCAGTGAAGACACAATGTCGTTTTCCCCGGAGAAGATGTTTGCAAAGTGCACTGCATCCCTTGCATTCTCTCTCTTTGCTCCTGTTAAAGGCATTCATTTGGCAACATAATTCTGGAAACAGGATGAATTCCAAGAAATTCAATGACAATGTTTTCTCCTACTTACATAAAATACCTGTAGTTTTCTCCAGTTGGTACTAAACAGATTAACCTTTAGACATTAGTGTATCAGTAAATCTATTAGAGTGTTTGTTACATCCTTGGAGGTATATGCATTYATAGACTGGCAAACTGGGCTTGTTAGTTTGTAGATTAAATACGTTCAAAACCTAGCAAAGTCAAGGAAACAAGAAGTTTTGCAATATGCTGAAAATACATGCTTGTCAATGTGTATATATACTGATGTGCACGCCAGATGCAAATCAGTTGCCCAAGGAAGACATGTGGCCCAGAGAATTTTCATTATCGCTTTGTTAGCTAATGAATAATTTAAATGTTAAATCCTTGGCTTAAAACGTGCCTGGGATAAATTGGCAAAATATGTGATTGAAAATGGTTTCTCTAAATATTAAAGAGTACTTGAAATTTTAGGACAAAAGAATGCAGCTGATACTGTCTTTCTAATCCATCAGTTGATACTTATTTTTTTTCAACCTTTCATTTCTTACATGAACACTTATTCCAAGATTAGCAACAAGTACAAGTAGGTAAATAACTACAAAACATTTTCATCAGGCTGTGGAACCCAAAGTTTTATGATCAAATTGAGATGGAAACGTCCAGTTTCATCACCAAAGTTGCTATTAGGGCTCCAGTGTTAACTCGACTTAAAGCTATGTTATCTGATGTTAAGCTTAGAGCCCCTACTGAGTCTAAAATCATGGTTTTGCATCTTGCAAAGTACTGCACAACAAAACTGGCCTGCAGCTGAGCTTGTATAGCTGGGCATCTGCACTTCTACTTGGCACTGCGAGTATCCTGATAAGCCCCGATGGAGCGAACATGCCCATTGCATTGGCTGTGTTGCCTACTGCAAAAGGTATGAACCTGCTCTCAAAATGAAGAGGTAACTAACTGCCATCATGAACTGAGATCTCAGGCTACAACTTCCTACTGGTGACCTGTCTTTCAAGCCAGTAGAGAGGAGAAAGGCAAGAATCTAGAAGCAAAATTTGCATACACCACAATTTTAATACTTCATGCAAAATGCAGCCGCGTACCTTTATTTGATACACGTTRCGTTGATTCAGCCCAGCTCACTGAAATAACGTTAAAATAAAAAGTGCCTGCTGGACTATATAGCATTGCTTCATTTGGTTCCTCTGTATCTTTGATTATGGAAATAACTGTTGGCTATTTGCCTTCTCCATGCTGTGCCATGATTTTATTGACTATTTTTCAGTCAGTCCTTTCTCTTCCAAGTTTGAGAATCCTAGTCACTGATAGCCTCTCCAGTGATAAAAGCTTATTTTTGACCTTCGTCTGTGTTCCCCTGCTTCATACCYTTTCTCATTGAGCCTTTGCAAAATGGCTAGGACTACTGGCAGTATCCAAAGCCTGGTGCTTTGTGAGTTTATACCATTGCATAATGATGGTTTTGTTACATTTATAAACCGTCTTTTGTTTCTCGGGTTCTTGAGCATATGGTAAAGCATGAATGTTTGTAAAACAAACATTCTTACTTACCTACCATCTTTTGTATACCTCCTGTCTCAGACTTTTCCTCATCTTTTGTAGAAAGTTGAAATAGTGCAAGTGGGGAATTTTTTAATTTTAAACTTTAATCATTTAATCTCTTATAATTTTAAAATGTGATGTCTTGCTTCTTGATCTTTTAGTCGACAATGCTTTGAGTTCCTTATTATCTTTTAGAAAGGAAAACCATTCATTTGCATTGTGAATACCAAAATTATGACTGACTTAAAACAAAAAAGGGTAACTGATTGGAAGAAACAGTGCGCTTTGCTGTTAAGAYTCCTTCATTTGCATATTATTATTGATGTTAAATGGTACCATAAATTATACTGCAACCTTTTTTCTTTTTTTGCCCACACAAAATGCTTAAGAAAAGAAAATGTCACTGAATCTGTGAGACTGTCTATATGTGTTTGTCAGAAAAATGCTGTGGAGTGACATTATGTTCAGGACCCAGTCAGAGTGGTAATTACTCTTCCAGCAGTTTAGRACTGTACCTGTTCCCTGCATTTTAACTGGCTGCTAAAGTACAAGGCAACACAAATTGATGAAACATTCACTGTGACATTGAAAATTTCTGCCTCATATTAATTGTTTGGCTGCATCGATCACGAACCCGCGTTTTCACAGCATGTTACATCTAGTTAAATCTGCTGAAAATATTCTGAGCATCTGCAGAAGGCTGCATTTTACATAAAGTGTATCTACAACTGTATGGAAAAATACCTTTCTGCCTTAAGTGTGTATTGGGAAATTGTTCCATGTCAGTTCTTGCACACAAAACTAACAGTGATATCAAAGGAAAATTTCCAAACTAAGGGATTTATCCTCTAGTCCTTTCTTGGGCAAAGCTCTCATAGCTTTAACAGAGGGACAGTATTTGGATAACGAACAGGGGTCTGTGCAAGAGATACGCAGTAAAGAATATGCAGACCATACGGCAGGTTAAAGATGTTCTAGGCACGCTCAGTTGTTACTATGAAAGGCAGAATGCAGATGCAAGGATTTCCTATACACCACATCAGAGCCGGCGCCTTGAGTCACTTTGAGTCTGTATTGATGAGTTACTTGCGCCTGGGCAGTGGCCACTACTGAGCAGTGACTGCGTCAGTAGACCACAGGCTTGGAAGTCCTCTCTCCATCCCTTGCTAAGGCATCGTGTGTAGATTCTCCAAGGGCATTTTTTTTGTTGTTTTTGACACGCACTTTTCAGAARTTAGCAAAGGATGTATTTAAAATGTAACAATCACGTGTAATCGGTTTACTATAGATTTTAATGGATGTTAATACAGTTTTCCCTTGAAGTGCAACAAAAATTACYCTTTAATGCAATCTTACTGTCAAAAAAACTTTTGCCCTGGTCTGGTTTTACTTTGTATATTTTAATTAGTTACCATTTCAGAGTGCATCATATTGCATTAATATCCTACTCAGGGTTTTGTCCTAAAACCATTAGTCATTTTAATACCAGTTTCACCTGGTGTATTTCTGCCACTGGAGCTTCAGACACAACCTCAATTTTGGCATGTTTCATACCTTTAGAATATTTAACTCAAGCTGTTGTTTCCTAGTTATTTTCTGTCCTGAGGTGTTTTACATCATGAAGTGAGTCTACGTTTTCTGAATTTAAAATGCCCTATAAGATTTGTTTTTTAAGCTCTGAGGCATTATCTAACCATAGAACAAGCCAGAGCTGAGGGTATAGCGTGTGTGTGTAAATCTTTCATTGTTCTTTTGACATTGTATTTTACARTTTCATAGGCTGAGGGAACAATACTGCCAAAAGAAATAAGCGCAGAAATTCAGTGCTTACTTGACAGCATCAACTGCTGATTTTAAGTGACGGCCTTGCCACCATGCAAGGTCTGGCCCGTTGCTTGGTGGCTTCGCGAGGTTTCTGCTGTTCTGGAACCACAGCTCCCTTACCCGGATCATCTCGCCAAATCGCTGTGCAATACTCCCCTTGTTTGCCTTCAGCTTTTTTCCACTTGGTTAAGCTACTCTTTTAATTTCATAGTTGAAGTTTTAAAAGCCTACCCTGTTACCTTGTTTGTCACCAGCGTCGCTGGAGTCTCACATTTATCCTCCCACTTTCTCCCTAGCAATTATTTTGTTCTGAGGCAGCACCTTTGCACTCATCTCRGTATTCTAAAATAAGTAACAAAATCCTTAGGTATTCTTTCTCCAGGCTAGTAGTTTCTTGAAGTCACTTTTCAATTATTAGTGTCTAAAGTCAGGTTTCTAGGGGGTTGTACATACAAACACAGATTTAATGGCACCGTTTTCCCAGGGCCGAGCGCTTCTGATATGACGATACTGTTATCGTGGTGGTTGGTACATCAAAGAATTGGGCACTTTGGGCTGAATTTCTGGAGTGCAGGAGGAAAAYTGGATTGTTAGCTAATATGGAAGTTTCTTACTTTGCTTGTATGATGAAAACTGGTGTTACAGGAGCTGAACGGGGCCGTGTAGAGAGGCTGCGGCGGGGGCAGACACCGCGCCGAGCGCGGGGGGTGGCTGTGGTGCTGCTGTGCCGTCTCTTTGCCCTTTGTGGTGGAARGCAGAGCGTGGCAGAGCCCGTGCTGCGCAGGGAGGTCTGGAAGGGGAGAGCGCACAATTTTGCTGTGCCTGTTAACTGCAGAAAGAGCATGGCTTAACTAGAGGGCTGACCTCAGGAGCTTTTCGCTTGGCTTGCTGCTAAATCCAAAGGCTCCTCCGAGCTCTCTGCTCCTCAGGATATATAGTGCGTGTGGTTACGGACAGGTATCCCCGTGGTCCAAGCTGGCCTAGGATTTAGGCTTTCTACCCTATTGAGATGTAATGTGTGATGCTGGCAACATGTCTGTTAACTTATCTGTTGCAATTTCGTAACTGTTCCTGCGCGGCAGAGCTGTTTGGGAAGCATCCCCCTGAAAACTGTAAGGCACCTAACGGGCTGTGTCAGAAAGGGCAACGGTACAGTCGGGTTGGATATCTGTTTGGAAGTAGAGGGCAATTATGGTATATATTACTAATATCTTCTGCTCCTGTATTTTCTTGCAACATTGTATTTCCCATTTGAAAGTAAGTTGTCATTTATCTTCATAAGCAATTTTATCCTTCTTTGTGCTTATTAAATTTTTTTCTTCTATTCATCTACCGTTCATCGTTAAACTTATTCTTGCAGTCCTCTTTAATCACCTGTTCATGGTCCATCAGTCTAGTGATCATTATCTTTTAGCATTATTAATAAAAAGCTGGTGTCGTATCAATTCATCAACAGCTGGTTACAAGTAATTCACTTTTCGCTGTTTGAGCAGCTTTTGCAAAACTTGCTGTGTTTGAACACAGTGCTAAATAGCTGTGGGCAAATTGCRTGCAGGCATTTCCTCTGTGTTAAAAACTGCTCAGTCACAGCAGCCTACTCCTCAAAATGATTTCTCTCGTTGCTGTTAACTGATTACAAAGAATCATGAACAGTCACAGTGCTGCGCAGCTGTGAGCAGGACTCGGTTCTGAGCCAAGGCGTCGACAGGCCGCATTTGGCATGGCACAGAAAGAAACTGCTACCAGTAGACGAGTTCTTTTCGCCRTGTGCTTTGTATGGCCCTCGCCACCGTGGCCTGCAAGCACTTCGCAGGAGTTACAGGGTGGTGCTGTCTCCGCACTGTGCCCAGTGGTGCATCTCCACCACTTGCTCGTCTTGCTCCTGAAGGCCGCGCTGCCCTTGCCTTGTGGCCGTACTCCCCGTGCCGGCGGTCTCTTCCCACGTCTCCGCCAGTGCTTTCGGGAAGGTTTCATGCACCCACCTGCTGATTTCCCTGGGGAAGTAGCTCGGTGCTGTTAGATCGCAGCCCTCAGCTCTGCTCAGCTGCCTGGTGCACACACGGGAGCGTCCGGTGCGTCGCCCGCTCAGGAGTGAGATGCAGCATGGCAAAATGTGAAGGACAAGCATGGCAAGCAGAATGGGCAAGCAGAAACCAGGGAAAAGAACCTGGTTGCTCTTGCACCGAGGGAAACCTTTAATTCATAGGAAGTGAACCACTTTGGGGTTCAGAAATGAGTCAGGCTTTACGGACCTTTCTACTTTGTATTTCCTTGCCCATCATTGTTCTTTCTTTAATATGGAATTATATTCAATGTTTCCATTTTTGTAGTAGTAAAATAGTGAAAAAATTTGGTTCAAATGTGGTGTAGAGGGAGGAGAGGAAGACAAAGAGGTTTGGCAGCAACTCCTTATTAACCCTGTGTGTTTCAGGAGTGGCAGCGTGCAAGTCAGGGCACTGGCAGGCCAGGGGCTCCTGGTGACAACGGGGCAGGGACTGCCCCATGGGGGAGCGGGGCAGCCCCGGGCATCGGGCATCACCATGGGGCTGCCTGGATTTCCCAGGACTTCTCTCATAGCCTGCTTTTCRTGTTCATAAAAGAAATTGGGGTCATGAGCAAATATTCGCAAAACGTATATTCATTAAGGTCAATCATCAAGTGCTTTTGTGGCTCAGAATACTACCTGCCATTACGTGGCTCAGGTAAAATCCTACAGTCCCCCCAGTCCATGCACTGCAGTGGTCATAACCTGTAGAGGAAACAGGGACCTCTGTAGTGGAGTATTCTGTGGCTTCCTGGCTGTATCCAATGGATCGTTCCCTCTTTTCACCTAAGGTTTCCATTTTAAGCCACTGTTAATTACAAGGCAACAAATTAGATGTGGAATAGGTTTGTTTCACTACAGTAGTCCCTGTGTTCCTAAATATTAAGATATTCATTTAAATATGCTATCTTTGCTTCTGCTTTACCAAAACCCTCATAAATTAAACTAACTACAGATGAAGCCTCAGTCTTGCCAAAACRGGATGGAGCTTTTATTGAATATGGACCCAAGAGATTAATTTAGTGTTCCCAGGAGCAAAGAGTATGAGAATATCAGCAAATAAAATTGTGGTTTGGGATCCAAATTGGATAATGAAGTTGCTCCTGTATTGGCTTGTCTGAATTGAACCAAATGGGTTTACCTAGGTTGCTTTCCATCTTACATGTTACAGAATGTATACTGTATTTTCTAGCTGATTGAAGCCTACTCATTTTTCTTTATTCTTGAAGTGGTTATAGGAGAAAAGGTCCTGATTTTTTTGCAAGACTAATAATCAGCTACTTAATTCTACATCCTGAGTTATTCATCAAAAGTCCTTTGCAGTCAGTGGCAAGTCCTGCTTTCAGTTCTGTAAGCTTTAGAGCCCATTAAAGTAGAAACATAAAATCTTTTTTTTTTCCAGTATGGGGTAACTGGCACACCTTTGTTACTGACTATGCTGAGTATGAAATTACAGATATTTCACAGATATTTCTTTGCTTAACTAATCAGATTCTTCCTTCAGGTGGTTCTTATCTATTTTCTTTCTAAATTTTTTTTTCAACCTCTTGAAGAAAATATATGCGGAGTAATTTAATGCTCCTCCTCCCACACACACACACGCAGTGCCCATTTCTGTCTCTTCTGATAAGTGTTGTAGCACTCTGAAGGCAGGTAACTTCTAGATTTTATTTCTGGCTGCAGAACAGAAAGTAAATTCTGCCACTCTTAAAAGTATATATAACTTTTGCTACATAATCCATAAAGGTCTGGAAAACTTTTCAGCAGATCTCTATTCATATTTTTGCCATCAGATAGAAATTAGTAACTGTAGTCATCTGCTGGTGCCTTTCATTCAGCGAAAACAGCAGCAGTCTGTAAGAGGCAATTCAGTGGYTGTGCACACGGATAAGAGCAGGAATTTCTTCCCCAAGAAGCAGCGGGAGATGAGGAGGGTCCGGAGAAGACAGATCTGTTTTGAAACAACTAGAGGCTTGTTGACAGGACTTTCATTCTAGACTTGATGAGAAAAAAGCCCAYTGATGGACTTCATCCTCTCAGCAAAGCCGAGGAGGTGTTACGGTCGTGGTCTCACAAACTACGGCGGTGACACAAGTTGGGTGGCTGGGCTCATGTCAGGTTGGAAGTGGACCCACAGCTCCTCAAGCCCATCCTGTTGCTCATCCATGGGATCATCTCTTTTCCCTGCTCTGTGGAGAAGATGCTTCTTGTGTAGCTAGCACACTCCTACGTCCCTAAGCCTACATTCCCGCTGCAAGTAGGAAGAAGAATGGGAGGAGCCTATGAGAAAAAGATTAGTGGCTGTGTGTAGCTTTGAAGGTCTTTGTAATAAAAGGAAAATGCTTCCAGAAAATTTCCTGACTCTTTTTTTGGTGGCATATATAGAATACTTAAGAAATTGTAATGAAAGCCTTAGAAAAATGTTTTTATTCACACTTCAAAAGTTAAATAATGATCTGTTGTTCTAGAAATGATAGAAATGGTATGTGCTCTATTAAGTTCAAATTAGTCTTACTTTCTAGAGTGATATTTGTGGATTATGCTTAAAAGGGCTCGATCCCACAAGCTATTGAGCAAATCTGGTCTTATCCAGTAAAGCACTTATGGGCATGGTTTGCTTTTAGTATGTGAATAGTCCCCAGAAGATTAAGACTGTTTGCAACCTCATAAATAAGCTTGTGTATCGTGGGGGTTTTTTTTTTGCGTTACCTAAGGCCTGAATTTTGAGCTACCTTTCTAAGTTGAGGGAAGATGAACCTTATTACTGGGCATGGGGATATCTAATTTGAAACATAGTTTAAAATTAGGTAGTGTATCTAGATTGCTGTTATTTCTATTACTTGCTGAAATACTTCTGTCGATTATGTATGCAACAGATCCAGTGAGTAAGACTTGGAGCTCTCGCTGCCTGTGCATACACTGATGTTACATGTGCTGCCTCCTCCTCTTGCAATATCTTGCAGTTGCTTTCTTCATCGTATGTGTGGAGAACAAAGTACTCCTTTCTCAGCCCTAGTTTGTTCAGTTTGGCTTTTATTTTTCTCTGCTTTTGTTTCTCTCCCCTAATGTCAATGAGTCTTGTGCACATCTTGAAGGGCACAGCCTCTGTAATACGCTGATCCAGCTGAGACTTCCCCAGTGCTCAAGACAGAGCACTGATTACCCCATGTTTTGTGGGAGCTGGGTTCCTACTTGGATGTTCCAGTAGGGTGTTTGCCTTCTTTTCAAAAAGCCTGACAATGTCCGATTTGTAACATACTTAAATTATAAATTGTATGGTAAGTAACTTCCACACCTTGATTTTGGTGAAGTTCTTGAGGGCTAAAAGGGACTCAGGTGCTGTTGTGAGATTCAGGAAGAAGCTGAGCGTGGACAATAAATTGTTTCAGTCTCTAAGCTGCATGAGCCCTAGCTCCTCCTGAAACCTAGGATGCATTGATCAGCCTGGTTAAAAGGGAACGTTTGTGAACCACAGCTGACAGCTAGGTGAGGGTGTARATACCCTCAGCCCAGGAGAGCAGTCAGTAACAGCATCTCTTGGAGAACAAAATATGAGCTCAGGAGAAGATAGGCAGGTCTGACTCTTTATACTTCCATTTATAGTTGACAACTGGTAAACATTGTTTTATACATATATATAAAAAGCTGAATTTGAAGCAAAACTCCTCTCCTTTTTCCCTTGGGCTGAGCCCCTCCTGAAGGCCCCTGAGGAAATCACCATTCTGCCAGCGGGGTGTTTGGCACGGACCCTCTCCAGGCCGGCTGCGTGGCTGCGCTGCCTGCCTGAGCAAGCAAGTCGTTGTCAGGCTGCATGAGAAATCCCACCCCTGCAAAACCTGCGGCTTCATTTCAGCACAGTAATCGGAAAGTGGCAGCCTAGGGGGAAAAAGGGTTCACATTCGAACTTCCCGTATGGTGATACAGAAACTTACCACTGAGCCATTGAAGCTGCTAAGAATATCATCATAATATTTGCTGAAGACCATATTCCTACCTGAATGAAGCTGGAAAGTGTTCAGGCCATATAAAATTCGTTTTCCTGTTTTAGTGTCCGTTTTCAGCTTTCTTTTTCTCACTGAATTTAAGAGACCTCAAGCATCTCCAGTAACAGAGTAGTCAGCTGGGAGATACAACTTAACTCGTGGAAGTTCTTTTCTAGGGTGAGGCTATAATCTAGTTTCAGAGGCTTGAGAAGAATGAGTCRCAAATGCTGTGTTTGACTGGCAGATCCTTAGTGCACAATCTTTTGAAAAGAAAAAAWACTGGAAAGAGTATTTTGTTTGCATTCAAGACTGAGAAGTCATAATATAAATGCTACTTAATCCTCGTGTCACTGAATGAATTTCATTTGAATCCAAAGGAAACATTTAAAGACTTTCTTTCATTGTCTCAGAAATTATTTTTCAGAGTTTGATTTAATTAACGATTGGGTTTGTGTTTTACTTTAAAAGACAAGCTACAAAAATTTTCTGAYGTAAAGAATACACTGTTTTTCAGTAGCTGAATGTGCTACATTCGAAAAATCAGAGATGGTGATGATCGGTGATAGTAGATCTGCATGCATAAACATTACTTAAAGGATTCCAGAATCAGCTTGTAGACCAGCTTGCTCTGTGCCGTCCGGCATAAATCATGAATCTGAAGGAACACGTAACTCAAAGGGCACGGCGACACGGGCCGGGCAGGGATGAAGCCTTTGCCCTTCTTGTTACCAATGAGACAACCCCACGTCAGCACTCCAGCGCGGGAATTTAAGAGGCACGAACCGTGCCTGTGCTTTCAGCCCGTAGCTTCCATGCTATGGAGGCTGATTTCAACTTGGAAACTGCTCGGTGCTACAGTATCGACCTCCAGTTACCTGGGCCAAGTTTCCTAAAGAGTTTGGGGCCAAATATTTGGGTTCTTAACAACCATAATGGGCCCCAGTGGTTTTTTTTTTCTTTTCTTTCTTTCTTTTTTTGTAAGTATGCCTACCAGTTTTGAAAATCAGAGTAGTTACTTTGATGTATAAATGGAAAGTCAGGTGTTTTCTTTTGAAAATAAAATGTATTTTCAGTATTCTCAGTATGTGTTTAAAATTTATTGAAAACGTAGCCCTTATTAGATTACAAAATAGATAACAAAAAATGCCAGATACAAAAAAAAAAAAAAAAGAGAGAGACCGATGCAATTTCATTCATGCATTTAATGCATGCCTGACTAAGGGTCATCTGATATGAATATTTTCTGATCTGATTTGGGGCTGTTATGTTGTTAGTGCTTGAAGACAGACATTTGCTAATTTTTCAGACTTTATAAACTGTCAAGCACAGTGTACTTGGGCAGTTTGGTGTAACCAGAACTATTGAACATGCAGATGAATCATGGGTGAACATAGCTACAACTTCCTATAAATGTAATGCATGGAATTTGGTGTTGCTGCTATGAAGTAGGATTTATAAAAGGATATGAAGAAAACTGTCACGTGCATTGCTGAAATACTTATGCTCATGCTTAACATTAATATCGTAAGTAGTTCTGATATTTTAGCTTTTAGAAGATCATTATTATGCATATTTATTTTTCAGACATTTATCTATGAGTATTAGAAACGATGATGAAGAATTGAGAATTCTCAGTCTTATGTCCTGGTGCAGAAAATTTTGATGTAGTTTTAGGGATTTGCTTTGTCTCTTTAAGTCTGTGTCACAATATGAATAAAATGAAGCCATAGAAGAGAAAAATTCAGGAAATACTTTGACTAAAAACATATTAAGTATCACTGTTTCAGGATGTGTGTATTATTATTTTTTTAAAAAAAGCTTAGTTGCTATTAGTGTCAACTTTACTTGCTAGGAAGGACCTTACATGCTAGTAGAGAGCTTTATCCTGTTAATTGATCAGTGAAGCTAATGGTAACTTACATTACCGACCTTTATATCTGAGGACAAAGACATCCACAATTTGCATGCCACTTACGACCAGATTCAGTGAATCAGACTTAGACCTAATTGTACTAGAATTTCAAAATACAGTGCTGCCTATGAGATACTTTCATATCGCAGTCTTCTTAAAATAATGTGTTAATGGCATGCTATATTGAATGGATCTTGGTAATTATATTTCTGAAACTCCACTGAATCTTTTTGAGTTTTTTTGTAATGCAAGGAGAGTTAATAGTGAATAAATTTAAACCGTCTTGTAATAATTGTGTTCTTTTATCTACCTCATATTTATACTTTATATTAGAAAAATTTAAGACTTAAAATATTTTGTCCAAGTCCTACCCCATGATTTCATGTCACTGTTCACTGTAACAATGCTGGCAGTTGTATAATTTTTGTCACTCCTTATGCATCTTCCTTATTGCGATTTTTTAATTACAATTAATTCGTTCAAATTCTAGCAGAATGATAAATGTTCTCTGGAGAAGGTCCTCTCTTCTTCATTTGTCTGCAGCCCAAAAATCATTCACCCCCAAAGCTGCCATAACATATAATTGCTATAAATGAGAAATTATGACTACAAGTTAAAATGCTTGATATAGTCATAGTCAGCAGAACAGTACTTACGAGGCAGCGGCGGCGGGGCGCGTGTCTGGACCTGAAGGTCGGCTGCGTGCCTTCGCACTCAGTGGAGRAGCACGCGCTTCTCGGGTGTGATACTGCTCCGTCGCGCTAAGGACGGCCTTCAGACACCAAGAGTTTCGCCAGCTGTGACGGACGGTTGTTTGCAATGGTCRCACAAATACCACCCCGTGGTATGTTTCCGATGGTATTTTGACACCTAGAAATACACAGAGAAACTGGGTTCGTTTTTCAGTAACATTTAAGCAGATTACACAAACTAATTGGGTTTTTGTTCAGGCCTGCTCAGCCGTATGCTGCTCTTTCCTCCCTCTGCAACAACGATCGCTAAGTTTTCTAGTTACTGTCTTTTCTAAATTTGAAAGATAATGTGTTGTTCAAGCTAGACTTCAAATAACTGGGTTTATTATAAGAAACCAAATTATGTGCATACATTCTTGCATGTCTTGATTAGGGAAATCGTTCTCAATTTGAAAGAAGAGCAGAGTTGTGAAAACAGTTCTTACTAGTTTTGATGTTGTCTGTTATTCCAAACTGAAGAGCAATTTTTTTCCTGTTTAATATTTAGATAGCTGACCTACAGAGAACATGTGTTGCTTTTCTGCTGTCATGATGGCTGGTTTGATAGTCTAGGATTTTCGGGAGACCCTAAGGGGTTTTAAGTGCTGAATTCTAACTGAACTGTGATGGAAGTTGGGTTCCCAAGTCGTTAGTCCCTTATCTTTAAATTCTTTATCATCTATGTATTTTGTTACCAAGCCCACCCTGCAAGAAGTTAGACCTTGTGCAAGTCACAAAACACATGTGAAAAGTGGAAGTGCCACTTGGATGTTGCTGGTTTAGGCGCAATACTAACTCTTTTTAAGAAAGGCAAGGAGGAAGTAAAATGAGGATTATGTTTAGTACTTTATAATTTGACTAAATCTCAGTGAAATTCTGAGATTGTAAGACTTTTTGTAATATAAGGAACATCTTACTTTCTATGAAAAGCTTTTTGCAAGCAATAGAGAGAAGAATTAACACCTTGAGCTGATTCCACTAATTGGCAAAATAGGCTTCCCTTCAAATTGGAGAAAATTTAGCATATTCCCCACTGATTTGTCTGTATCTTTAATTCTGGCAAAGCCTGCTATTACAGCAGTAGAATCTAAGGAAAATTGTTACTATTTTGCATGATGAAAGATTTAACTGAAAGCTCACATTAAAAAAAATAAAACCAGTTACACTGTGAAGAAAAAAGGCCAGGTCCTATGGGGATTGAGATGATTCTCCCTTGATTTCTGGAGCTTTACAGTGATTTGCACCATCTGAGTGATTCTGACCAGTAGCTTTGAGTTAGCAAGTATTGAAATTTTGCTTACATTTGGTTGGTCAAATGGTATAATCTTAATCAGGCCGTAAATCAGGAAGCATGTGAGAAAGGGAAAATGCGAGAGGGGTKTTACTAGGACAGGGAGTAGCAGTAGCTGAGTTGCCTTTGGCTGTACTAGTCCTCAAGAAACTGGGTACTTGTGCATCTCAAAACTCTTTAAAAAGTAATTGTCCTTTTAATTATAAATCAAAGCATTTTAAATGTCTTGATTTGATGGGTTTAAACATTTCTAAGCCTTGGTGTCATTAGTGAAGTTAACACACGTTTCTCCATCAAACAAATCTGAGTATTAGTGAAGGAAAGCATCTTCGGTGCTTTCATATGGTAAGCAATCAGCCACAGAGAAACTAATGTTAGATCCTGAGTTGTAAGGAATTTTCTGGCTATGTAATGTTTGTATTAGAGAAATAGGTGTTTAAATGTTCTGAATTTGTCTTTGCTTTGTCTTAGTTTTGAGGGCTATTTTTTCTGCTTTGTATACTTCTGAAAATAAGTATAATCTGCAAAAATAATCATAAAGACTACTTTAAAATGGCAGAAATATGAAAAGTATAAAAAAAATGAAAACAGATGCACAGTATAGTTGGTAGCACTTTCTACCAATTAGCATATTTGCCCATAGTGCTTTTTGGTTGGTTTACTTCTTTCCATGTGGGAAAGATAATTAGTCACAGTATTTTCCTCTTGTTCCCATCAGAAGCACTAAAAAAAGGAGTACAACTGAGGGAGGAACTGGAGAGCTGCTGAAAAAACGTAGTCTTTTCTGTTCCTTGGAATAAAATTCCTAAGTTAAACCTTTGCCAGAATTTTTAATCAGCCCAAAAGGGTTTAACAAGAAAAGCGGGGCTCTAAAAACTMGTTTTCTGGCAAAGCAAGATGTCTTTTGGGGCAGGCATTCTTGTAGCCACCTAGAAATCTGTCTTTTGAAGAAGATCTCAAAAGTTTTATTCTAAAGGCTTTGGATGCTTAGTAATTCAAAACTGCATGATCAGTCAGAATATTACTGGAAAAGCCTGGAGCAGCCAAGAAATGGGAAATTGTGARGAATGTGAATAATTACAGAGGGTACGGGTTCTTTTAAAATCACCAGGTAAAGGAAYTGCGATTAATTATCACCACCTGAAAAGTGGTCCTAATGCTGGAAAAATTTCAAAATCTTGGAGATGATCCTCTGTGTATATGTGTAAGAATCTGTAAAATTCCATACAAAGTATATGGCACATTTCTTGCATCTAATGGTTTTCTTGATGTGCCATGTTGTTGCTGGCTTTCAAGATYGAAAAGCATACGCCCTTATTTTGAGTTCTACTTTATTAAGTTTTCATCCTCCCTGTAATGCGTAGTTAGGAGATTAGCTGTAGTTCATTCTTTCTGAAAGCAGTCAGATACCTATATAGATGAATGGTAATACAATTTTTTGCCTTTTAAGGGAAAATTTTCATCCAGCTTTAAAACAGTCATATTTACAGAGATTAAAAAATAAAACCAATGGGAGGAGGAAAAAAAAAAAAAAAAGACTGTAATCCTTTAAGGGAGAATTAGAATTACAAAGCAAGTCCTACCACTAATAAGGTTTATCCTACCAGGAAAGGCCCACTCCTAACAAAGACTAACAAAAAATAAACACATTTCTTAGAAAAAGATCAAGAATTCACTAGAGCTTAAGAGATTTGCTGTATTGAGACTGTAATACACTTTGTCCTGATTGCCATTTTGCCTCATTCATTTATTTTCTTTTGATGCAAGTTTTGGTACTAAGAACAGTTAAAGRCCGAAGTACTGCTTGCACTCCTGTTTTTAAAGTATTTAAAACAAAATAGATTGTAGAAGAGGATGAGCAGTATTAGTAATCCAAAAGAAGTCATGTTATTGCATAGGTTTCTTCTACTTTTGTTATGCAATTTAAATATTAATACTGAAGTTCTGGCACCCCTTGAACACAGAAACATTAGTAGTGACAAACACATGGCATTTCAGACTTTGCCAGAAGACAGTATAACAATGGAGGTACAAATATAAATTTTCTTTGTTTAAGTACTATAATGAAGTTTTACTGGAAGAATAATCAATGACAGCAAAAAGAATTATAAATACTGCTTAAAAATCAGTAAATCAGCTGTCACCCTCTTTTAAAGTATAAACTTGCATGCAATATCAATGCATTATAATTGGGAAGGAAAAAGTTTTTAAAGCGATAATCCAGGACAAGCAAAAAGGAAACAGATGTCCTGTTCTGGTGGTTTGGAGACCACAATTATTTTATATGAAACTTTCAGATAGATAGCTAGTTTAGGGTCCCTTGGGGTTCACTTCATGCAAATTGGTATTGTACCACTGAATTATTTTAATCTCTGCTGCTGTAGATCTTCTGAAGATCTGACTGGGCAGGTTGATGCTAGTACCTGATATTCTTTTTCATCTCATCCTTTCCCACCACGTGCTCCAGCTTTGCATTTGCTGRTGAAGAGATCTTTTGGACTTAACTTGTGTCTGTTGTTCAAAACGACCTCAGACAGWCATATTATAAGTAAATAAATCTACAGTTTTTGACAGTCTTGAAAGGCAACAGTAGTCTTCCTTTTGTATGTATAGAGTAGGTCACCGTCAAGGTGTTTCCACAGCCGCTGTGATGCACCATCTGAACTGCAGCCCCTTAAAAAATTAAGGAAGCGTTGGTTAGGCAGGTATGAAATGCTGGAGAATGGTTTGCTTGTCGTGGGGTGACACCCCGGGGGTGTCACTGCCCACGGCGTCGCCCGTCTGAACAGCAGCGTTTCTCTCATTTCTTCTYGTTTTCTTCTTGAACTTCAGTGGTGGGTGGGTGAGGTTATGCAGCCCCAGCTGTGAGGAGCAGAGGAGTTATCGGTATAGTTATTTGAAATAAGGTGTGTGAAATTTCGGGGTTTTTAAAAATCTCTCTGTACTGAAACGTATGAAAATTTGGAGCCTGTGGAAAACGAGTGGCCGTACGTCTATAATAAAGCAGAATTAAGAGGCCTTCGGCATGTTCTTTCTGTATTTATTCACCAGATAGATAAGATGAGCAGCCATGTAATCGATAGAGCTATGTTGATTTTCTCTGGATGAAGGTCTGGCCCTAATGACTGTGAACTTAGTGTGAACTGGTGAGGGGTTGCAGTGTCCACAGAAGCCTGATGTATGGGGCTTTCAGTAAATACTGTCAGTCTAAAAATAATTCTGAAGAATTGCTCGGCAGATAACGTCGTAAATGTGCACGTGCCAACCGCAGTCAAGCAGTTTTTGTGGAGAAACTGAACTCCAGATTACACATCTCCGGGTAGCTTTATCAGAATTTAGAAAAATATTTATAGTTATTACAGGGGCTGCTAAACAACAATTAAAAGCTAATTGATTGAAATGGTTCAAAAGTTCAGTTTTGCATGCATAATCATTAAGTGATAAGTTCTGGTGACTGAATACTTTATGGAGAGTTTGTAACAATCTTTTCACAGATCCACAGTTAATTAGGAGCAAGTCTTTGCACTTTTAATACAGAAAGAAATTAAGCTCGTTCCTTAGGAATTTGGGAGCTCATTCGAATGAAGAAATAACTTCTGGGAACCAGGAAGTCGCACTTCTACCTTATTAAAATGGGCATGTGTGGAGTGCTCTGTATTTTAGAACTGAATAGCTGAAGAAGTGTGGCTGGACTTGCTTCTTCATGGCTTTTTATTCCCCCAGAGTGAAGACTGTTGCTAGGAGCAGCTGTCGTAGCGCATTTCTTCTGAACCAAACGAGCAATGGTCCTGAAGGACCTGGGGGCAGCAAGGCTGCCTCACCTGCAGGGCTTCTCCCCGAGCAGGGGCCGGTGGCTGCGGCGCCCTGCGTCCCTGCAGACCTTGTGTCCTCCCTATCTGTCATAGCTGTAATTATCTTAAATGTTGACACTGTGTAAAAAAACTGCCCACCCTCTTGTTCTGCTCCTTTCCTCCCAAAATAGGAGGGCCTTCAACAGTGCGTAGAGTCTTGGACTTTTGCGCCCTGGATGATATGCTGAATCCTGAACCGTAAAAATATATAATGGATTTATAGCAGGATACGAAGATCACGAAGAGGACAAAACCAAGWGGATTCAGCTACCCCAATCTGACATACGTTTCTGTCTGCAGCTCCAAGTAAGGYATCTAAGGCCAGCTCCTCAGCAAGCCAGCTGATGCAGACCCTGRTTTGAAATACCTAGTCCATCCTAGGTGCCCTTGCCTCCTCTGCGAGATTTAACTGCACTGTTTGAATGCCGTGTTGGGAAGCAAACTCCTAAAAGTTAGATGCCTTTACGGAATTAGTCCATGCCTCCTATTTATTTCCGTCAGCTCTTGTCAGATGCTTGTTTAGACATCTTTAAGCGTTCTTGAGCCTTGTTTAGTCAGCAAATAGAAGATTTCGGGGGGAAGAAAAGTAGCACTGGAAACATGTGGTAGACTTGATCCAGCTTTAAACATTAGCCTTACACCACTATGGGTCTGTGGACAACGCTGCTGCAGGTATTGTATTTGGATGAATAACTGCAAATTAAATTCATTTTTTCAAATGTTATAAAGTAAACATTACTTTTTCCTCTCAAGAAATTAACTGTATTCTTATCATAAAYTTACATTATARCATCTGAAAATCGTCCATCATAAATACTCCTTCATTGCGCAGTGATTTCAGTTGGTTTTATTTTGCTAGCTTTTAATAAGGATGGCCGTAAAAGTGACGATAAAACAAGGACAGACTTAGGAGCCGTTTCTTACACGCATTGAGTTARCTTTAAATGTCATTGTGAAAAGCTTAAAACCGAAGCATCTTAAGGAATGTTTTGAAGTGATGTGTTAATAGAAACAGCATAAAAATGGTTTGCAAAATTGCATTCAGCCTACTTAAAATTCTCCCCGTAGTTTCCGTTCTATCTAAACCGTATCCTCCTGTGTTTTTCCTGTGTGTGCAGCATGATCAATACTGTTTTCTGCAATATTATGCATCTAGTATAATCCTGTCCCTCTAGCATAAGCTTGTTTGTTTTTCAGAGCATGGAGTAAAAACTGTGGAAAGTTTTCAAGGAATATATAAAACAAACTGCTCATTATTAGTAAAATGCCTTAAAAAGTCTCTCCTCAGTGTTCAAAGGGACATCAGACTTTCTGAAGCTTATCTATTTTGATAGCAAAAATGTATATTTGGTAGCAAGTGACTGGGARGCTCTTCAGTTTGACAGTAATTTCTTTGGTTTGTGGATCCCTAAACATTTTTCAGTGAAGAAATAGCTCACTTGAGAAACCTCATATACACAAATTAGTATATATTCTCAACATCTATTGCTGTTAGGTCACCTTTTGCAGACATTTTAAAGACTGTTTTTGTGTTAGGTGAGTCACAGAAACACCAATAAGTAAGCAAATAAATCTTTTAGAGAATAAATCTTTTATTTTATAATTCACATTCCTGGAATACGAAAATACATTCTGATGCTTTTATGTTTCAAACAGGACTTTCTTTTTCATCCAAATAAGATAGTTTTTTTCCCTAGGAGTGAATCACCAAAAACTCTTCCTTACTTTGAAGAACAGTTTCCTAAAATGATAAAAATACCAATACGTTTTTACTGTATCAGTAGTTTAGCTCTAGATTGTGAAAGAATAATAGCGTTCGTTAAATCTAAAAAAAGTTCTTCAAAATTCTTTAGTTCAATATACACTGAACGTTTTCCCTTCTCTAGAGAACAAAGAATGAAAAATTACTTGGTTTAGTGTTTCTTTAATGAGGTGTAATATATATAGAATGCAAATAATATTAATAGCATGTCATGTTACAGCTTCACACTTATGTTTTTCTGAAACCTAGTAAATCACTTTGTTTTCTTTTGCTTTACACAGTGTCCTGTAGTGGATAAGTCACTTGTGTGAAAGCCCAGAGACCTCTGAAGGCTCTGTTGAMATTATGACAATGTTACTGAGACACCTGGACTGCCCACGGTCTCTACAATAAAAGCACAATGAGCACAGTATGTAAATTTGAATAGAATGGTACTTTTAGGAATGAAAGAAAAAATATGATACAATGATAGAAAGATAAGTCCTTCGCCTGGCAAAAATTGATCTGAAACYAGTAGAGAAATATGCATTTTCTTTCCAAGCTCCTAAAAAGCTGTTACAAATAGTAGGAGTGAAAAAAGCACAATYTGCGGTGAAGGATTTGACATCAGGTACATTTTAAGAACTTGCGGTTGGGAGGGAGCATTACTTTAAGAGAATCATATCCCCTTAATTAAAGTGTCGTATTCTGAGACTGCAATATGATTATTCTCTTTATCTTGTCATCCTTATCCAATTAGGTAATGAAGGTAAGCTGCTAATGGTTGCCCACTCTTCATTTTGGTGACAATGGTGGAACAATGATAAGGCAGATATGTAGACTGGGAAGTTTATCATCTCTTTTGGGGGTGAAAATCATTTAGTAATCTGCTGTTTTTAACAGAGACAGGTCTTTTCCTTTGTTTTCAAGAGTAAATGCAAATTCTTATTAGTACTTTGTGAATATTCAAATCTAACTGCTGACTGTTTTTCAGCTGCTAGACAGTTGGATAGAATAAGCTCCTAGTTTATTATCTGCTAGCAAAACCTATGTTTTTACTTCAATCCCTATTGTAGTGCTGGGGTAAATAGAATACAAGCATCTTACTAGGTTCTGTATTGGCAAATGAAAGTTAAGGGAAACTTTGTGAATAACCTAGGGTCCCGTATCACAGGAAAACTGGCATCTCCCTTCACCTGGTGCAGATACATGGGCGAGATTCCTCAGCCGCTGAGCCCGTGTAACTGGCCTGGTGATGCAGAAGGGAGCAGAGAACCTGAGTGTTGCTCTCGCTTTGTTCTGCTGTGGAGGCTTGTCAGAGAGTAGCAGCTCCTCCAGGACAGAAAACTAACCCTCCGCTTCCCTGGCAAAAACATTTGCTTCAGCGTGTGGCCAGTTACCACCACCGTCGGTAGAATACTTTGTAATGATGGTATCTTTTTCTTCAATAAGCGTCAGTTTTCTATATGTCTGTCTCTAAAAAGAAGACCAGAATACATCCAAAACAAGGGGACATCTTTACTGTTAAAATAATTAAGATTAAGGCTCTAAACAGCTGTCGTAAGTGTAGCCAGGGCTTAAGAAGGAGGATGCTTGAGGAGCTTATACTTTAAATAGAAGCTCCAGATTTTCACGCACTGTACTTAGATAATTTTATGCATTCTAAAATGTGTGATTCAGAGTACCTAATTCTGGAAGAGTAATTTCCCCATACTTCAAAGGATGCTAAGCTCCCTCAGGAGGCAATTCTGGAACACATTGGTTATGTGCCTAAAACCAAGACAGGATGAATTATCCCACTCAAACACAGAATCCAGAAAATGGATTCATTACCCGCTGGTTGTTTAGTTACTTGGAGGGTTAGCAGAACTTGCCAGAGATCTACRTTTGAAAAAGGCTTCCAAATAACATTTCTTAAAAATAATTTTTGTTTAGAAAWTTCACTTCAGTGGTCTTTTTGACTTTTTATTCTTATTTTTAAACCATTCCTTCTTTCCCTTTGTTTTCATTCTCCATTTTCTCTCTCACTCAGAGGCAGAAATGGAAGAAAGGAAGGGAYGGAGAAGAAGGAAAAGAGTGAACAGACTAGCTTTCAAAGATCTATTTTGAAAGAAAAGCAGCAGCAGCAAAAGCTCCCAAAAATGCAAGTCAGAAAAAAGTCTTCCAGTCTTTATAATAACATTTTCACAGAAGTAGTTAGTATTTGTCACTGTGTGWACAACAGTTCTTTTCTGCTCTTGAAGAGAAAACAGGCATTAAGAGGTGCAGGCAGAGGAGGGAGAGAGAAAAGAAGTGAGATTATAGAATAGATGAGAGAGCAGTTGCAAGCTAGGGCAGTGGTTTGGGGCTGTGGAAAAAAGAACTATTTCTTTGCAGCTTGAAATGATGTAGGGGCAACTTAGARGGTTTTCCTGAGGGCATTTTGAGCGAGGGAGGGAAGAGGGAAGTAAAAAAAGGCTTATAGGGTTGCTTGGTATCCAGACAAGTCCTTGGCATTGTTTTTGCCACTTGATCTGATAGGATTTTGGAGAAGAGACAAAAAAGACATTGAGTGTGGATGTGGGAGTAGTAAGGGGAAAGTCTCAGGCAATAAATTTATGAGACTGATTTGGGGATGGAGATGGGACTGCTGAAGGAGTATTGCGGCAGTGTGCTGCAAGAGAAAAAATATATAACAACGAGCATGAGAATTGTTTTTTGTAGCAGACTGAGGAAGGAAAACTGAGTTCATCCTTCAGTTTTTGTTGGCAGAAGAATATCCATAATGATATGGCATAGATGCATTTGGAGAACTTCCACCATGCATTTTTTCCCTTTGCCTTTTTGCCTTCTTTAATCATTGATCTTTCCACTGAGTTGRTTTTCTACCCTAGAGCCAGAAATATTAGCCATCTTTGTAATATACTAATATTATTTCAGCGCATACTGTGTATGGAAATGATGCCTATAGAAAGCCTAATTTTTCTTATTAATTTTGACATTTTTATGCTTTCATCTATTCTGTGTCTGACTGCAGTGCAATTAAAATTGTCAGGGGTGTTCCCATTGTTGTTTTATTTGCACATGAATTTAAGTTTTTGTACATTAATCTAAATTTGAAAAACTGTGCCTGTCATTCAGTATCATGTACTTATGGAATGAACCCTAAAATATGTTTTTAAGAAATCCTATAGAATGGAAAGTATTAATCCTGCATCTGGTAGGCTATACTTTGCAAGATATTTAGAGCCCTCGATTCATATAAATTTAAGCGCAATTTAATTGCATTTATGATCTAAATAATATCTTTAATGTTGTCCAATGTCCTTCAGGTTTCCATGTCTTGGTGTGTATGGATTAATCMATATTAAATCCATAGAAAGCATGTTGAGTATTTTCTGTTCCCAGAGCCACTCAATTGCAAGAATCAGCAAGCTAATTCTGCTCACCATGATTCTATCTGCAGCCTTCCAGGCCACTCACATCCGATGTTTGATGTCCCCCAGGACACAGAACGCCAACATGCTCATCTCCTTTGAGAATTCAGTCCTTTTAATTTCTTCCCARGTCACTAACTGAAGTAGATCTTACTTGATCCTCATAAACCTCAAGGCATGAAAAAAATGAATGTGGCACCATTTCTTTCACCATCTCTACACCTCCTCTGGTACCTCATTATGGGAGGAAAAAGGCCAGAGAACTATATATATATRTGTGCAGGTGTGAGGGATTAGGGGAGGGAGAGGAGAGAGTATATGTGTATATTTATAAAACCAGTGCTTGGGAGTGGGCGCTAAAGCTCTTCGATGGTGGCCATCCCATAMGTCTGTGAGAAGAAACCAAAATGTACCGCTGAGCGATGCAGCGAACCGAGAGAGAGAGAGGAGGCACAGCTCAGGAAACAGAAGTATGAGCTTGCCTGTCCTTTTGTCTTACTTACCCTTGTCTGATACTCTCCACTGCTTACGTGGTGGTAGTTTTGTGCTGTGCAGTTAAGCAGAAAGCGAGGAAAAGCTTCTGCTGCACTGACAGAGATCGGCAGTTGCTGGTTGTTGGTTGCTGAGCTGCTTCCTTCTGGAGTAAACACTTCTAATGACCTTCCAACATCAGGCCATTAGCTGACGGGAGGAAAGATTTCCTTATAACTGAGTTTGTGTGGTTCGGTTCAGTGGCACGTATGACAGTGAGAGTTTGGGGAAAAAATTGGGGTGTCTGTAGCATGAGAAAAGCTTTACAAATACCTTCAGCCCTGTGCAGCTCTCCAGGATCTTCCTTGGGGCTGCACGTAGCAGTACTCTTGGAGCTTCTCCTGGCCGTTACTAGGCTGCCACAAGGGTACTGGCGAGAAGGAGAGAACATTCAATTCACCCTCATCTGAGCCAGAGCGCGTTGCTCACTTACTCTTGGCAACAAGCATAGAAATCCATTTCATTTCTAGCTTTCACAAAGTGACAGTCTAAGAAATATGAAAAGCAAAGGGACATATCAACTGGAAATTTTTGGTAGAATAAAATTGTACAAGGTCATCTTTATGTTTTTTACTGGAAGATCAGGAATTTCTATTTCCTAAAGGTCTCTATGCTAACAGGTTTTTGGTTTGGTTTTATTTATTTTTTTGTTTGTTTGTTTCAGCAGTATCACAGCCTGCAGCTAGGATATTGCTGCTTTGTGACACTTTCTCCTTAGTTTGCACCCTTTGCAGCCAGAAGGCTTTCAATATGTAATAACTAAGCAAGGTAGTTTTCCGAAAGAAAATAAGCAGATGTCAAGGTTATGGTTGATCTTAGGACGACAGTCCCCTGGTAATAAGCACTTTGTTCGAAAAGACACACTCAGTAGTTCTGTGCGAAATTTCAACATTAAGACTTCTGTCATGAGTCACAAAAGCTATTGTTTTATCTGAGCCAGTTGATGTCAAAGCAGCGTTATTTCCAGGGCAAGGTACAATTGGGTTGTAGTTTACCCAAGGATTTAAGACACAGTGCAGTTGAGAGGGCTAAGGACTCCTTACAGTTGTAATTTCCAACTCCCACGTTCTCCGCACTCATTATTTACTGTATCTCTTTTTCTTTTGCACTAAACTCTTCCTGTTTCATTGCAGAGGTGGCGGTTGAAAGTTGTCTTTCAAGCTTGCTTCCTACCTGTCCTCTGTTTCCATCTCTGGGTGACTGCTCTCTGCCTCCAGGTGCTGGGAGTGGGTTGAGGAGTTACTGGGAGGAAGGGGCTCTGCATTCCTTCAGGACTAAAGAGGATTCAGCTCTTCTTCTCTGTGCTTTTCCAGGCTACTAGAGAGAAAGGGAAGACTGGGTGAGGAGGGATGCGTCTTGCCTGTAAAATGCTCTAGATGGCTGCAGTGGTAGTAACTGTTTCTGTCTTGCTTGGATTTTGAGAAATTGGAGAGAAATGGACAGAGGCAAGAAGAGCAATTTTAGCTGATGTAAGGCAACGATTTTTTTTGTTGAGCCATCTGTTCTATRCTGCTTGCTGTCTTCTTCCCATTAATGTTACACTCAGAAGCATCCTGGCTAGCATTTGTGGCATATATGCTTGCACTCAGCGTGGGAAAACGTTCATCTCCTCCGACGTTGGTGAGCAGGACAGGGGCTCTTAGCAGTTAGCTTGGAAGAGCCTCCTCATTGTCTCTCCGTTTCTTTCCACACTTTCACCCGTGAGCCTCCTGCTCTCCATGTCTTTTCCCCACTCCCAGCCCAGAAAACTTATCATGTCATGTATGTCTCGACTCCCACACAACCACAGCTGTCAGCTCCACGTCCTCTGTGCTGCCAAGTTCAGCATCAAGTCTTTCCTCTTGCGTTAACTTCCAAAGCGTGATCATTTCCTTGCAAGTGGAGCAGTCTCTTGTGATTAGAGCTGTGCAAAGCTGTGAGATTACAGCCCCCCACCCTCCAAACACACTTGTGCATGTGTGTACTTGTGCATCTATTTCATGGGATAGTTATTAAATCTGTTTATGGTAATCAAAACAGAAATAAATGCAAAACAAATACTTAGAAAATATTTTCTATTTTTAAAAACAAACATTTAACAAGACACAATCTGTTTTGTATTTTCTGATGTTTGCAAAGAATTAAATTGAGAAAATTCAATTAAAAAAAACTTCAAAAAGATAAAAAGACATTTTTCATTCAAATAACTTTTGGGCAAAACATTTCAGCCAGTGCTAGTTTTATGTATTTTCCTGGATTCAGGTATGGAGCTCTAACAGAAGAACAATGTTGTAAAACTATCAACTGAGTATTGTAAGAAAGGTAACTTTAGGAAATCAAACATTCATAAACAGGTATGGCACAGACTGTTCTCTAACAAATGATTTGGCAGTCAAGACAATGGCATTTACAATATTCTGTGGGTTAGAATAGCTCTTTTCATAGTATAGCTACCCTGTAAATGAATGTCTATCTTTAAACTCACCACCAGCTTCTCACTAGTCCTGTAACAGTGTGAATCCAGGAAACAACATTGATGTAACTGGATTTGCTTCAGATATAATCAGTGGCTGGAAAGCTGATCTCTTACACTCCTTTGTCAAAATACGACTATTCTGCTTTACTTCCCTCCTCTTTTTGCTTCTCTGAATATCCCTAAAATGAACTAAAACTAGTGGCAAACTTTAATTCACATTGCCTTCACAGTGAATAAAGTGATATAGTGGAATCAGCTGTGACGGGCAAGATAGAGGTCACGGACTTACAGACCCAGAAATATCTTGAGAGACCATCTGATCCAACCTCCTGTGTCAGACAGGGTCAATCATACCAGTGCCACTCTTGATAGATGTTTGTCTAATCTTTTTGTTAAGATATCCCGTCTTGGAGATTCCTTATTTCTCCAGGAACCTCTAGCAATCCTTTGCTGTTCTTACTGTGATATTTTTTTTTCCTGATGTCTCATATGAACCTTTCTAATTGCACTTTAAGTGCACACCTCCTTTTCTATCCACAGTGAATCTGGAAAATGTGTTATAGCCTTCCTCTTTGCAGCCTTTGCTAAGTCTGTCTTGCCATTACACATTAGTTTTTGTTCCTGGGGTTAAATACTGCCAGTTTGCTGATTTTTTCTCTGTAAATCATATTTTCTAGATGTCAGATCGTTCTCAGTGTTGCCCTCAGGACTYCTCCAGCTGATCTCCATCTTCTTTGAATACAGTACCCAAAACTGGATGTAGCAGTCTAACCAACTCCTTAGTACTAAACCTGAGTGGGAGCAGAACTTTGTTCTGTAGAGCATGCTTATATGTATAACAGCATTGCATGTTTTATACAAGTAGGTATTGTGTCTGCCTTTCCACAACAGTATTGATTCATCCTGGTCTTCTGATCCACGCTCACATACAATTTTTTTTCCATCCTGTATTCATGCTATTTTCATGCCTAAATGTGCTGCTTTCTCTGTGCCCTGTGAATATTGCCACATCACTTCAGGCCATATTAAGGATATTTTTGGTTCTATTCTATCAGTCAGCGTAGYTGCTGTCCTTCAGGCTTTGTGGCACCTGCAGATGAAATGAACCTATGCTGTATTCCAGCGTCCAGATCATTAGTAGATTTTTGTTTCTTAACAGTACCAAAGCAGCCCTATGATAGAAGAATAGAAGATGAAATCTGAGGATGAGAAACAAATAGTCTGCATGGTTTGTTTGGAAGAGATCACTGAAGATTTGTAATTAGTAAGTGTTGGTTTAGGGAAATGTTCCAAGGAAATAATTGAGTCAGAGATTTTTATGAGAGTTGTTTACGAAAATTCACTGTAAGTATACCTGTGACAGATAAAGTGTGACAAAGATGGGTTAAGACTGTCTTATGAATGTTGGTCAAATATCAAAATGATTCTGTRTGGAGAGTTATACATACTTGGTCTTTTTCTATCTTGATTGAAGGAAAAATATAAAGATTTTTTTWAAAAAAAATCAGTTTAGAAAATGGAAATACTTTTCTGTGCAGTCTCAGCTGAAGTAGATTATTTCAGTATTCACAAATCTGAATATGTAGTTTTGGTCAGCTAAAATGAATCAAAATGTTTAAACTTACTTTGTTATAAAATTTTATCTTAGAGAAAAAAATTCTGGATCCCATTCTCTATGGTTTTAGAGCTCACGGGCATGTATTCTGTCATGACTATCTTATAAATGATTCATTCTGGTTTTCTTTTGCTATTAAGGCAAGAGGAAGCCTATTGTTGTAACCTTGTTTTTCATACAGATGGGTTTATGTATTTGGGGTTTCCTGCAAAGTCCACTGAACAAAACAGATGGATACCTTTTAAGATTAGTTTGAGAATAGGGCCTCTTACTGAAAATGTTGAGACAGTTAATAAAATACAGATCTATTTGAGTATGGGCATTTATGATGAGAAAAAATCTGTATCCAATATTCCCCTCCCCATTTTTGTTTATCTGATTCAAATTTCCAAATAAAATAAATGAGAGACAGAAAAGGTGAGCAATTGTCCTTGAACGCAGCTTTGTAGCTTGAATTAACATCTGGTTGTTTCTTTGTCCATCATGCCATTTATTTAATGTACTGTCAACAACAGAGCTATTAAAATGCTAAGAGGCTAGTGAAAAGTAATTATTTTGGCAGTGCCGAGATTGGGAAGGTTAGTTCTGCGGAAAAACTCCAGTATGCAAAACCAAGAGTAATTGCCCATTTTCCAGCTGAATTCACAGTATGTTGTTGCTGCATTAGTCCATTAAAAGAGCTGCCTGCGACTGCGAAGGTACCACCATCTGCTTTGTTTGCTGCGGACTCGCGCACGCGGTGCTTTCGTTTTTGTGGTGGGGTAGGTGTAACGGAATGGTTACTGGCTGGGCTACGTACCGCTCATTGCGGCTTGGTGAGCGAGAGCGGGCTTGCACTTCAAATCCTTGCTGTGCAGGGAGATGGGCTGCACTGGGGAGGCTGGCAAGCCTGCTGCCCGTGAACCACCAAAAGAGAAATACTTTTCTCATTTGGCAGTATGTCACCCAAAGGACCAGTTGCAAAGGCCCTTGAGTGTTTCATGCATTCCAGTAAGTAGACTGTTTATTTTGCTGATTTGACAATATAAGAACACKCTGTGGGGATGCTTTCTATTAGTAATAATTTTTATTTATAATACATAATTATWACTATAATACATAGTTTACCRAATTATGTAGTGAAGTTTTCAATTCTGAACTATACTTTGAAACTTCCCTGCTTTCTAAACAGCTATTAAATGTCTTCAATTATTTCCAGCCCATATAAAAATTAAAGTTAATGCTTGTGTACTTCAAAAATATACTAAAATTAGATACCTTCATGTCTCGTATGCAGTTTATTTTGGGGTTGGCTAGGGATTAGGTTGTGGGTTTTATGTTGTGTTGYATTTTACATATCAGAGCTTTTAAACTGTAATTGGAAAGTATGTCAATCTTGCTGACCTTCATCTGCTGGATTTAGGATGTAAAGGATGTAAATGTTGTTGCCATTTGTGTTGACTAATCATTATATTTGGTTGAAAAGTGACATGAGTTAGTTCTGCAAAGTTGTCAATTGCCTGCTGACACATGAAAGAATTCTGTGAATGTTGAAAATATAAAGCTTTACCCAGAGAATAAAATATTGCAGCTAATGCTCTCTCTGGGCTCTCCTGAGGCAAAATTTTCACTTAAACTTTCCCTATCTGTACCTAGCAGAGGGACATGTGGTGTATTGTTACTGTTAGGAAGTGATAGATAGCCAGAAATAAAGAAGATACTGATTTTACATCTTACTGTGGTCTGCTTGCAAGTTTGAAATAAAGTTATTAATTAGTTTATACTCTTAAATTTGAGAATAAGCATCAATATTATGCTGTGAGGGAGAAAAGTAGTGCTAGTACTTGCTTAGAATGAGAAAACTCAGAAAACAGTGCATCTATTACCTAAATTTCCAAGATTTTGTATGCGTTGATTTTTAGGCTCTCAACTTTCCAAAAAATATTTGAGATTGCTTAATGGGACCCCAGAGTTTCAAACACCAGATTATGGGGCTCAGCCTTTAGGTGGTGTTTATAACCACTGACGCTTAGAAATTCCGTTGAGGGGAACTGCAAAACTTTGTTAAAACCAGGCTTTCACTCTTGGCCATTTAACAGGCCATTTGAGAAGAGGTTCTCCATGTAGAGCATGCACAGTCAGTAAGAACACAAATCACTAGTTTCTATGTTCTAGTCCTATGCATGTTCTAAAAAATATCTTTAGCTTGCTAAAATCTAGCATAGTCCCATTCCTTTTCAGTGTAAATAACTCTTTCATTTCTTCTTTTCTTTGTGATCATATCTTTATAACATGGGTGGATATTTATCTATCATTCACTTACTGATTTTTTTTTAAGGTTTTATCAGTCTACAGTAGCATTCTAATGTCAGGCTGTGTTTTTACTCCATATGAAGTAAATTCTTCTAGAAACTGGTAGGATTCAAAGGAGCAAAATACAGAGATTTTTATTTAGTCAGCTTAACCAATTTTTTTATGTACTTCTACAACTGATGCTTAGATTTCATTGATTTCCTGAAGAACATAATTTGGAAGGACAAAAGTCAAGTTTCTGTGATTGATACATATTTACTAGACATGATCTGGTCTGTCCTCTTCATCTAACCATCTAAGCTCTGGTGTGCAGCATGACATTTTGGCAGGTGGTAAGAGTTAAAGGGAGAAATGTCATCAGTCTCTCCTCAGAAGTATCAAAAGCAATATGGATAACAAGGAAAGGTTAATATCCATCAAAGAGATGAGCCAGTTTTATGGGGGAACTTTTCTCTGGCTTCCTCTGACCTCAGACTTGCTTCACAGGCATATGGTTTTCCAGAGGGCAGCAGAAAGCAGAGCAACTACGTGCACAAAGGTCTGGGTCTCACATTGCATGGTCAAAAGAGGCCTGAATAGTCCTGGTCTGCTGTGGCTTCAGAGATGCTCTTGCAATGGGAGAGGTTGGATGCTACAGTTGCAGGGCGCAGTTCTTCACAGTAGAGCTGTCCTGCTCGTGTTGCAATTCTGTGACTTTCTTTCTAGGTCTCATTTTTTCTGCAAAATACGTCAGAGTCATAATACAACTTCAAGAAACTTCAAAGAGTATTTTCAAGCCTTTTTATCAACACAGTAGAACTTATTTAATGCTCCAGTTATAGAGGAGTTACTATAATGAGAACTCTTCAAATGTGATTGTGTTCTGTGAAGTATCATCTCTTAAATAAGTGGTGTGATTATGGAAAAGGCTTTTTCACACACACATCACATTACTGAAAATTGCTTTTATAATTCAGGTTCTAAATAAGCCTACTAGTATTGAAGGAAATTATTACRTATTTATGCGTGGTCATAAACACCAGAAAGCTGTAAGAGTTAGATTTTTATGGCAAAWTTGTATTCAGTTTATCTTGACTAGTTCTATAAAAATCCGTGGAATTACTCATATACGTAAACAGAATGGGATTTGACATCAAGTCTTTAATACTCTCTTAGAAAATGGCCAACTTAGCCAACCATGACATCTGAAGTGGGTGTAAATATTTTTGGTAGATTAGGAAGTAGAAAATAAATTCCAAATTGCATTTTTTCCCCAGATGTTAGAATTCAGAGCTATGGTGATACAGCCAATTGCGTATGYCTGCTGCTTCATGGTTTTAAAGTTGCTACAGCTACAAGAGATTCTTGAATAAAGCTGTCACTGCCTGTGCTGAGGCACAAGTTTATTACGTGCATGCTGTTCGCACGTGTCTTTTCACAATCTCATGGTAAGATGGTGTTCTTATGTTACAGCTTTTTAAAACTTGGTGTGTTTGGTTTAGATACAAGTAGGCTTTTCTGGATCACTTTGTTGTCTTGCCCCCTAAGCCCACAAAGCTTAAGTCACTGATAGAGCGTGTGACGTCATTTCACAGATCTACCTTTCAAAAACAAGGAAAGAAAGGATGCYTTTGAGAAAGAAATGAAAGGCTGTAGACTTATCAACAGTGCGGATCTCAGAAGTTTTGTTGTTTTATTATTTTTTCTTAGTTTGTGTTATTTAAAGAGATCATTACGTCTCCTTAAATCAATAGATTGAGGTTGAAAAATCCCCCTGATTTCAGAAGGCAACACTGCTGATGGTGCGAAGACTGGCTGTTAATCTGACAGCGCTGAATGCAGTAGGTGTGTAGACGTACCCAAAGCTTCTCGAGTCGCTCTGCGAGTCCCCCAGAGGCAGCTACAAAGATGCTGTTTGCCAGACAGAGCCTTGGGGCGCTGTAGGCTGTGCTTCCCACCGTGTCTTTGTCAGATGTCGTGGCCATCATGCTGTCAGTCGTTTGATTAGACAGGACAGGATGGTTTCATTTCAGTATTTTCTTTTGGCTGTCCTTCAGCTGCTTGTGATTTAGCAGGCTGTGGTTTTGTGTGACTTCTGAGGTTAAACTTTCTAAGTATATTTTTAAGTTAGGAGAAGCCTATGAGAAGGGTATTGCTATGATCTGYGATTAGTGTTGTGTTCTGTTGGTTTGCTTTAGCTTGTAAATGGTGTGGAAAAGAGTGTCATCCGTCTTCGAAAATTCGCTGTCGTAAGTGTTAATTTTATTTGAAACTTAGAAATAAATAGAACCATTTTTAGAGGGTGGCAAACAGCATGTAGTGTTGGAACACTGAGCTTGACTCTGACGGCCCCGTCATTTTTCGGTGATGTGTGTTACATGCGTATTATATRTATTGGAAATGTTGTCAGTGAAGCTGATGCAGGCCATTGAAAGGTCAGCTTTTGTCAACGGCACCCAGAATGTAGTCAGAAGTAAATAAATAAATAAAGTAGTGCTGGTTTTATGTAACAGTGGAGCTGTGTTACTTTGTAACTTGCAGTATTCTCATAATTTACCAAAAGCTGACCTTTTTATGGTTTCTGGAATTCTTTCCTTGTTACATTCAGAAATACATAACGAAGAAGTCTGTAGATAAGTCTAGAGGCYGATTCTCTGACTGGAGTCAGGTTTACATTATTCAAATCGAGGAGATGGAGCGTACATATATGTGCAAAGCTGGTGTTGGCGTGGCGGTGTGCTGCCCTCATCCTTGACCAGCTGCAGAGCTTGTTGCAACTTGTGGCAGCTGTTGGGGCTTGCAGAGACTCAGCAGTGTGAGGTGGGCTTCAGGATGCCGTGCTCTTATTCACGGAGAGGGAGGTGATACAGGAGAGACTGCAAAAAGTCCGTTTCTTCTCAGGATCATTTGCGTAATGGGCCTTCCTGTTGGCCAGTGTCACATCCAGAGGGCTACCTTATGCAGGTGGGAAAGTGCATAATCTACGAGATAGCTTGGCCTTTTCACTTGGCAAGAAATTAATCTCTGTGAAAGTGTGGAAAAAAGATTTCAAGATTCATGCATTTAAATTAGCGTAAAGTCATCACACCAGGGCTTGCAGTAACCACAAAAAACTCCATTTCAGAAGACAACTGAAAATCGTAATTTCAAGTGGAAATGTCTTCTAAATCATAATCATAATCAAAACAAGTGGATTAGCAGGAATAAATAAACATTTTGTAGCCTGGCATGGATATTATAAAATACTGAAAAATTCATAGGTCACTAAATGCCATAGAGAAGTCTGGGCTTATTTGGTAATGATTATGGGAAGGAAGCAAAGCAGCACTCAAGTCCCAGGTGGCTTATCAAGCTACTGCTGAACCATCTTCATAGCCTAGAAGGAGTCCACAGGGAGACCTGAAAAGAAAATTCAGCGATACAGAAGTTAGTCCAGCTCATAACCCCCCTGGGTTCCTATACCAGTTAGCTTTAGATGCAGTTGTGCTTTTCTTAAAAATGGCACAATACAGCATTTTCAAAGACATCCTCTATCAGACTTCCAGCCATTGTTCTTTTAAAATGAAATTTAAATGCAACTGTGTTGCATTTATTTCATTTTTATTATAAATGCTTGTGATTTATCTCAGAAGGAAGAGGATGCTGAGGACATAGACGGTGGCTTAGGGAGATAGCTGAAGGAAGAGGATGTGCTCGGGCTTCATTAGTTCTTTCAACAATCCAACTTAGCAAAAACAGAGCTATTTTATCACATCACTTGAAATATGCATTTTCCACACTTGAATAACTATAATGTCCAGGTTTCATAGAAAATCATCACCACAGTGCTAAGAAAAAGTAAAAGCTATTTCCATTCAAGAGATATTTTCCCCTCAAAAAAATTCTTAGAAACTGCAGTGTCCAAATGGATTTCTGATTTGCGTTTTAATTTACAGAAGCCCTACAACTAAAAGGTATGATCATGTTTGTACAAAGATTATCGTAGATGATGTCTTTAAATAATGAGACAAATATTTTATTCTGTGTATAATTGAAAATTAGTGGTTTTATGCTTACAAATTTAACGTGGTAGAAGAAAGTCTGTTTGGAAAGAAATGGTTATAATTGATAAATTCAGTTGCCAAGTTGACAGAGGGTACATAAAAATCATCAGCTGTAGGAAGCAAGACCAACTTTTAATTAATAGAAGGGAGTATGATTCAATTGTCTGCCTAGCTCTGTTGTTAGGACCTTTTGTATTTCTCAAAACACATTCAAATTGTTTACTCCAATGACAAAATGGTTCTTGTAACTTCATAGCTCTGAAGGTCGAAGTAACCTTTTGCATCAGGCCTAATCCTTTATTCAGAGCCAAGCAGTCAAAGATTCAATTATAAATGCATTAAGCTCATTGGGCGAACCTTAAATTGAACAAATGACTGTATTGACAGGAAAAACTTTGATTAGGCCTACACAAACGAGCTTTTCATTGATGGTGCGATGGGGCTTTGGAGTTCTTGTCTGCACRCTCATTAAAAAGTTAGTGGGCACTTTTGAGTGTCAAATGTTACAATACGTGCGTCATTTAAATAGACGGGTTAGGCTGGAGGCTAGTGTCGGTGCTTACCAGGTAAATGGAGCCCTGCAGGGGAAATAACCTGGTCAGATGAGCTAGGCGTTAGGGGAGGAGGAGGAGAGAGGTTTTATCGTGTTCCTGCTCAGGCTGTTATAAAGGCCTTCAGTGGTTTTTGTGGTACCGGAGTGAATGACTCGGTTGCGCGTGAGCGCCCGCAGCCACCAGCTGTGCTGTGTCCGGTGAATCCTCAGGAGCGACTCGCTTCCCTTGCTGCAAGAGGGTTTAGTCTCCTGTGTTTGTTGTCTGAAGAAGAGGAAGAAGGAAAAGAAATCAAGGTGAAAAGAAAGTGTACTGGGAGGTGTCCAAAAAAAAGGAGAGAAAAACGGATTGTGTGGGGTAGATTTAGGAGCTAATCGATCAAGGTACCTTGTAAGAGGGAAGTCAGCAGAAAATGTGGCATCGTCCCCAAGAAGCAGGAAAAGAGATACGTGAAGCGGCAGAGGGAAGAGCGAGAATGGAACAAGGTGTTCTGGAGAAGTCATAGCCATTTTGTGATGGCCTGTAGTGAAAAAAAATAAGTAAGTCCGGTTTTCATAAGACCTGAAAGRCCTGAGAACGTAAGAGCAGCTCCAAATAACAGTGCACATGCTTTCTCTCAATATAGCTAGGTACAGYACAGGAGTTGAAGCTTGTTACCACTGCACAGTGCATCTTGGTCAGTGTTAGTGTATGAAAGCGGGAGTTGGGCTGGATAGGGGCAGAGAGGAGAGAAAATCAAAGTTCTCCTTCCTTACCAATTTGCTACCTTCAAACACAGTGCTTTGAAAAATGAGAAAATATCATTAATCCAATTTGTTTTCCTATTTYGCAAAACACTTCATATGTTCTTCCAGCTCAAATAGGATTAACCACATTAAACAGGGCCAAGTAGAATCATTWAAATATTGTTTTCGTTCTTCTTTTGCTGGTATGAGATGTAGAAAGCCATTCTCAAGTCAATCAAAATACTAACTTATATTCCTATTTGTTCTCAGCCTGACACGATTTACAAGAAAAGCTGTGCTGTTTCTTTTAGTGTGTTCTGGTGACTMTTATTCTAAAGGCTAGTAGACCTCAATTAATATTTGCAAATTCCTGCTACTTGATTCTTAGGCAAAAACAGCCAAAAACTATTGAGGCCTTTGACAAACAAGGTTAGTGATGTCAATAAAATACAGGATACTGTTATCTGAGATAAATTAATGGACTGTAGACAGGTTGCCAATGGCATAAGTAGGTGCCTTGTGTGAAGGTTTGTCTTTGATACGTAAACAGCAGGTTAGGCATCCTCAGCACATGTGCACGTGCAAAATTAATATGTATAATAATTATGACTTGAAACCCAACTATGAAGGGACTACATGGAGTTATAATTCCTGTAGCAGTTATRTTCTGGATGATTTTTCTACATAGAAAAAGTAGATTTTTCAGTAATTTTATTAAAGTAAGTAAAACYGTGCACTTAAGAAGTCTGTCCTTATGCTTTCTGTATTTTAAATCTCAAGCTCACATAACCAGAAATGATTTGTTAGCAAAGTGATCGCTGCCATTTTTCATCTCTATAGCCAGATTTTCACAATAGTTCACTGTAAATATACTGACTTCTTTGCAARTTCAAAGAAGACCTGGGCCGCTTTAAAAAATCCATTCTTGATGTACTTTCTCTGTAGGCTACTGTATATAGTTTTAAAGTGGTCTAATGTATATCCAGCTTCCCTAAGGACTCTATAATAAGAAAAAGGGTTTGAGAGTGGAAATCAGAGAAAGTAGCTTATCCCTGTGGCCCAGAAAAAGATTACTATTTAGGGGAGGTCTGCACAGGTTGTTGTAAAAAACTCTGCAAATCCTAAGTGATTTCTGTTACCAGGTAGATCTCTCCTGGGGACATCCTAATCGATAGCATCACACAGTCTATCCGTGAGAAAACGCAGCAGCCCTAGCAGTTGTACTATCAAAAATAACTCCCAAATCTTAYCATAAATTGGGAAAATGTGCTTTTAAAACATAGAAGTGAAAGGCAGGGCTTCACAGGTGGTATTTTGTACGCGAGTGTTGAATGGCCTAAGTTGCCAGATGTTTTTTGGGGCTCATACCCATCTTAGTGGGTTGGTCCTTTTCTTTTTTTCTTTCCAATTCCATTTCCATCCATTTCCATTTTGATGAATAGTACTGTATTTTTAAAAATACCAATTTCAAACTTTTTTATAATTACTAAATTGTGGCAGTTTGTACACCTCGGTACCTTAATTTCACCTTGTAACATAGAAGATTTTCTAATGTTGATCTTTTTCCTCTAGGGATTTAGTGGTGCAATGTTTTACATTTGGCAAGTTCTTACTTTTTTTTGAGGAACAACTCCATGTGACTTGACATTTGTTACTAACAAGAGCATAATAACCTTTTCAACAGAATATTTCTATTGTTCTGACGTTATTTGATTTCCATCATTGTATGTACTATAATGGTTATATATCCCTTAATGTAGGTGTAAGCTCTTAATTCTAGCTATTACCTGTGTGAAGCTATACATTATTTTGTCAGTGTGCAAATAGTTTTTTTTGCCTATTCAATATACAGAACTATAAAACATCCATAATTGCAATGATTAACTGTGTGTTAAGTCATGCATCTTTAGGACGTGGAGTTGAAAAATAAGGAAAGGGCCAATTAAGCCACAGTTACACTCACTCAAGTTACGTGCATTTAAGAGAAGTTATCGTGGGGACTCATTTAACTGTAGTGCTGTTCTTGGTTTGTGCTTCATGGGATTTTTTTCCACGCAGTGCTGAAAGGTGGTGTGTGGCATGACTGCCACCTTCATCTATTAATGATGCGTGTCAGGTTTGAAGTATTCTAGCCATTTGAGCATCACAAATTTATAACGTGAGTTTCTTTAAATATTTACCTACTTTTGTGAAGCAAACCTATGAAGAAAGTGAAAACATGTCTGTATGGCTATGCATAAGATACAGCTCCTAGAAAAATGTAGCAAGAAACTGTGATTGTAGCAATTCAGTTTGATATCACAAACCTGTATAGCCTTGACTTACGCAATTTGATAGACCAGTAACGAGGTGAAGTTTTCAACAGGAATTCTTGTTAAGCTTACCAATAAAAGTGCCCGAGTTTCTCTCCCTTTTAAAAACACATCATGTGTAATATTTTGTTGCTAGGCACCTACTTGGCCAAGTGCTGGTTTCTAAGCATGCTTTTATGTTTAACTAACCCCTGCAAAGCTTGCCAGTGATTTGGCCCCCACAAGTTCTAATTTTCCCTTCACTGCTTTCCATATTTTTATGTAAGGACAATTTCTTCTTTTTCTCTGTAAATTTAATCAAAAAATGTCTCTCAGCTAAGTATAGGAGATTTACATTCTCTCCTTAGAACTAGAGAAATTGTATGCAAAAAGAGTACTGCTTGATTCGTACTGCTGTTGTAAAGGATACTAGAAAAAGATCATATTAAAAAAGTTATCTTACTTTTAACTCTCTAATTTTTATTTTGAATCACTTAGAGGAAAGCTTTTTTTTTAAAAAAAAAAAAAAGTGGAAGCATTCTCCTATTTCTTTGTGATTGATACAAACAAATTCCACAGAGATCCAGGGGGAAATGACAACAGCAGAGAGGACAAAACTCTGGGCTTCCAAGAGCAAAGGCCTTGTGCCTTTCCTCTTCTTTAAAAACAAAAGAAGTTACATAAAATGTTCTGTTAAATCTCGCTTCAGGAAATTATTAATTTGGGAAAGCATCTCTACGAGAGGAGAGCATGTAAGCATACGCTGAGATCCTTTGCAAGTGAAATGCTGAAGGTTGGTTAAAGGGGACGAAGAGCTATGCTGGGGGCAGCGCAGGTCATTCTAGGTCCCTCTGGTTTGGGGAGGGATGTCGTGTTTTCCGTTGCATTGCTTCTTTGTTTTGTGTTCTTTGTTGGTGTTTTGGGGTGCAGTGGGGGCAAGGTTTTGGCTGTATTATATGTAAAGAATCCCCACTTACTCTGAAATAGTAGCTATTGACAATCAAAACTCCCTTGTCCGTAATTACCAATTTTTATTATAGGGATTGAAGAGGCAAAAATAAGGAGAAAAATTGTTAGCACTCTATTCTAAATATCATTGAAAATCTTTTAAAGTTATTCTGTCAATCTGTATATATGACATATAAAACAAGTTTTTGGCCCCATCTGGACTTTATGGGCTAGCGTTGAGTTGTATGTGCATTACTGAATTGCTCAGATAGATGGTATTTCCAGGATATAATGGGCAACCAGAGAAATCAGTTCATATGCAGTGCTGTGCCARAAACAAGGCCATTTTATTGTTCTGCTGTAAAAAGAAGAATGTTTTAATAAGGTCAAAAGAATTAAGGGACTAGGCTTGTTCATTACTTCCTATTTGTAATTATCATGAAATGTTGGTTTCATTTCTCCCTAACAGTGTTAATAAAATGGGGATGAGGAGTCAATTGTTATTACAGTAGCAGTAGCAATTTGAGTAAATTGTTTTGATAAAATTCTGCTAAAATGATTTTAAATAAATCCAAATATTTACTCGCTGGAGTATGTTGTTGGAAGTATAAAAAGGCATATCGTTATGCAGTGGAAGATGCATCTGCCTGACCGTCAGTGAAGTGTTGTCTGGAAGTACTCACATGAGTGTTCTGAATTACAAATACTGTTGACAACTAAAGTTGTGCATTACTGTCTATGAATTTGTAACAAATATGCCTTTTCCTCATTCTTGTCCGGGTCAAACAGATCCAATTGTAGCAACTGTATATTTAAATATAAGCACATATTTAAGCTCATTTTATATGTTCTTCTGTCTCCTGGTTTTCATATAGCATAGAAAATTGTGGCTGATTCTTTGGTAACTTCAGGATGGTTTCACTGACTTCTGAGAGATGCTGATTAACAGTATCTGAAAATGATCTTTTAAGATCAGTTGTTTGCATTTTTTAATGGAGGCTTCTGTTTGTTCTGTTTCCTGTTTCTCTCTCTTTCTCCTGTTGTTGTCGTCTTTTTTTTTTTTTTTTTTTTTTTTTTTTTTTT